>NC_042618.1:133315756-133621165 GCF_901001135.1 Rhinatrema bivittatum | reverse complement strand
AGTATCGGACTTTCTCCCCTGCCGTTGAAGCAGAGAGCTATGCTGGATATGCATGAAGTATCAGACTTTCTCCCCTGCCGTTGAAGCAGAGAGCTATGCTGGATATGTGTGAAGTATCAGACTTTCTCCCCTGCCGGTGAAGCAGAGAGCTATGCTGGATATGCCTGAAGTATCAGACTTACTCCCCTGCCGTTGAAGCAGAGAGCTATGCTGGATATGCCTGAAGTATCAGACTTACTCCCTATCCTTGCCCCCTTTCCCCCATGTCTATTCCTTTGGAGTTCTTCAAATCAAAACTTAGGGACAGGAGGGAGCACTTCTTCCTGCTGTCCCACTGGCATCAAAATCCAAAATGGTGCCAACCTTTGCCTTACAACACCCCAAGGTTTAATCTGTGTTAGCTGGTGGATTAATAAAAATCATGTTGCTTGCAGCAATTTGTGATATCTTGTTTTCGTATTAATGAGCTGATTTACATTAATTTGCATATTATTCCGCTCATTTACTTTTTCACATTTGTACACATTGACTCCACATTAACATGGATTAACATGCTAAAGTATGTTAATGCAAGTGTCAATGCATATGTTAGCTTTAACACACTTTAATAAATAGAATCCTAAGTTTGTTTTCTATTTATTGACATTGGAATACAAGTATCTTGATTACTGGATATTTTCACCTCAAATAATGGCAGTTACTTTATAGACAAAGATATTCATGTCAATCTATTGAAAAGCATCAGCTTTGGATGAACCATCACAAAGAATGTGGCTTACCCAATGTCTATTAAAGCAGTATGTCAATGATTTTCATCTTTCCTATCAGATCATACTTCTAATCACAGATAGTTATGGAGTCATCTAAATCATACCCCTGGAAATTAATGCATGGACTACCACAAAGGGCAGTATTTGTGTAATGTTTATCTGACTTCTTTGTGCGAGGTATTAAGATCAGTAGGTTTTGTTGCCACATGTTTGTCAACAATGTACAGACTTTCTGTCCATTAGAAAGAGAATCCTCATGAGGGATGAGTTAGAATTTCCAGAGGTTTTCAGAATGTTGTAGATTGGTTGGAGAATCTCAAATTGTCTCTGAATGTGAAGAAAACAGAGGCACTTTGGATTGAGAAAGGAGTTTGCCCAGCAAATTTGAAGATTCAGATAAGGGGTCACACTATTCCATTGTGATCTGAGGTGCAAAATTGTACGTACTAGTTTGATAATATGCTGTCTTTCAAACACAGATCTCTGAGGTGGTTTCCTCTTTTGGAATCTTATGCGGGTCACAAAAAAGTTTGGCTACAGTTATCCAGGCATTAATATTATCATTAAGTAAGTGTGAGGTTGATCTGGTTCAAACAACAGTTACAATCCACAATTCCATGTTCGTACCCGGATCAGTCCAGACTCCTGGGTTTATTCAACCCTGCCAGCAGATGGAGACAGAGAAAAGTCTCGCTGACACTGCTTGACCAGGCATTAATATTATCATTAAGTAAGAGTTAGGTTGATCTGGTTCAAAGAACAGTTATAATCCACAAATTGAGGTTCATGATACTCTTTTATTGAAAGTAAAGCAGTCCATATGTAACATGCAGATTCAGTCTTAAGTCCTCCACATCTGTGTTTCATTTAGAAGCTGCTTCGAGAAGGACAAGGAATGTATGCCAATGGCTTTTCATACACTCAGTCAATTTTCTGTGCAGTTCATTTTCCTTTCCCGAGCAGCTTCTAAGCAAAATATGGATGTGGGGGACTTATGACGGTTTGATTCTGCAAGTTACATATGGACTACCTTACTTTCAATATTATAACTTTTCTTTGAACCAGATCCACCTCACTCTTCCTTATCAATATTTGCTCATGGGGTTGGTGTGTTTCACTTTTTTGATTAATGTTATCATGGCTGCATTATTTAATGCCCTTTACATAAGTGTGCCCCAGGTCACCTTAAAGAGATTTCAGCTGGTCCAGAACACTGCTGCTAGAATACTTGGAAGGTTAAAAAGGACCATTTAATTTGCCACTTTTGAAACAATTTCATTTGTTGCCAATAGTGGCCTGTTGCAAGTTTAAGGTTTTGATGTTAGTTTTCAAGGCAACCAATAGCAAATGTCCAGAGGTTCTTGCCAGAATCTTGAGGCTGTGTGTCCCAGCGAGGCGTTTGCCATGAATAGTGGAGGAGTATATATGTGTTGCGGATATCAAGGAATTTCAGCTAAAATTGTAACCACCCCTTTCCTCAGGGTCACCTTCAGAGACTGCACAGGTGGTGAGAGACACTGCTGCAGCTCTGGGATCAATCTCAGTCCTCCAGGGATCGCCAGGTGGGGACCAGGAATCTTCTGGGAGGCCCAAGGGGAGACTTACACAGAAGAACTCAATGTCCACACAGTAGATTGGTTCCATAAAATAGAAAATAATTTATTGTTCAAACTCTAAACAGAATCTTCAAATATTAGGAACAGAATAGTAATCTCTGGAGTCTGTCCCTGTAGCAAACAGCTAAAACCAGTTCAGAATCTAACAGTAGAAATCTTCTTCAATAAGGAAAGACAGAAAAAAGTCTTTAACCTCAAAGTCTTCGGGGTAGCAGCTTCTCAACAGAAAAAAATTCTCTTAAGGTCTTCACCTTGGCTTCCCCAGCAAGAACAAATACCCCTGAAACTTCTAGGGCTGAGTTCCCACCAGCCTACCCCTTTCTCTTGGGTAGTCAGCTTAGACTGTCACTGCTGAATCTCTCTAACATCTTTGCTCACATTTCTCTAACAATGCCTGAGAAAGCACCATTTATCTTCTCCCAAACCCATCCTTTTTGGGGGAATGAACCTCCTACTATTATCCTATCTACAGCATCCTATCACACAACATTAGCTGACATCTTATCTCATCACCCTTCCATCCCCTCCTTAACAAGAAGGATCCTTGCAATTTACAAGAATTCTGCATGCACAAAGCTCTCTGCCTTCTCACTGAACCTTGGAGAGCTGGAACCCTCTAGAAAACCTTCTTAGTGACCCTAGGCAGGGTTACACAAAGAGAGGTGAATTTTAAAAGTCCAGCATGTGCATTAATTAAGGGATACGTGAATAAATCGGGTTTGCGCATGCCAAGCAGATTTTAAAAGCCACCAAGATACATCTCCTGCAGTGCGCACATCTCGAAAGTTTCCAAAAAGGGACGGGGCGTGGGCATGGTCTGGGTGGGGCATGAACCTGAGATGTGCATGTAAATATTTATGCGCCCCAGCGTGCGCCAGGGTCCCCTGTCACGTAACTTTACTTCTGCTATAGATGACATATAACTTAAAAATTAAAGAAAACTAGGCAGATCTGTGGGGTTTTAAGGGTCGGGGCTAACTGAGGGGAGTGGAGGCTATTAAACTAGGGGGGATTGGAGGAGCTATCACTTAACTTTGCGAACTGGGGACGAACTGGTAAAACTGTGAATGGCATCGGCATGTACCTTTACAAATCCCCTGATTTACGCCGGAGAAGTGGGCACATGCGCACGCCCACTTAAAATTTTGTGCGCGTGGCCAGGCTATTTTATAACATGCATGCACATAATGGCTGTGTACCTGGGCGCCAGCCGACGAATGCACGCAAATGTGCACACGCGTGCTGGTTTGAAAATTACCTTCAAAGAATTAAGAAATGTGTCTTTTTAGTGGTGAGACCTACTTTGCAGAATGAATTACCATTGTCACTGAGTTTACAAAGGGGATTACCATTGTTTTCTGTAAGGAAACAAAAACATGGCTGTTTGGTAATGCTTATAACTGCAGTTGATGATTATATTGGATACCAAATTTTGGTTAGGTGATAAGAGGATTGTTATTTGTTTGATTAGTCAGGATTTACAGACTATTGAGCTGCATGGGGGGTTTGCTGGGGGAGGGGGAGGCGGTGGGGGGTTAGCATGTTTATGTTTTATATGATATTGATGTATTGGCATTTTGTTTGTTATAAATCACCTGAAGTTATTTTGTAAGAGTGGTATATAAATGTAAAGATAAAGAAGCAAATATTAGTCATTAATGGGATTCATTGTCTTCTAAAATTTGGCACATCAGTGTGTTAGATAGCACTTCAGATTAGCTGTTTAGCAACATTTGGATATAATGTCAAGAAATCAAGTTTCTGGCCCATATGCCAGTTATGAGAGACCATTTTGACTCCACCACCTGTGTCCACTGGGTCCTGCAGCCACGGATAGAACATTACAGGTTGGTTCCTTAGGCAGGATAGATTTTTTATGATGCTATTGTTTCTCTACCATCAAACCTTCAATACCTTTCAAAAGTTTTACCCAAAGGCTTAGAAAGTTGTATTTAAAATTAAGATGTTTTACCTTTAAATGATATTTTAAGACCCTTCTTATGCTTCTAGCTTGCCAACGACATTTGCAACGCTGGATATTGATGGTGTAAGAAAAATTATCTTTGCACTTCCAGGTAAGAGCTCAGTTTTGTGACGCTTTGGAGAGAGGGAGAACTTTAGAAAGAGATTATGTTGGATTACAATTAAAGTACTTATTGAGGAAACCAGTCAATCAGGTTTAGGCCATTATCTCATAGCAGATACCCGTTAAATACATACCATTCTGCTCCTCCATTCACTTGCATGGGTGTCCTTTAGATATTATGTTAATAGAGATGAATTTTAAAAGCATTTGTGTGTGTAAATGGGCTTTTTGAAAATTATACTGGGGATTGCACTTGTAAAAGTGCATGCGGAAGCAATGTCATACATTCCTTTATGCAAAGAGGCATTCCCGGGGCAAAGCTGGGGTGGGGAAATCATTTATGTGCTCGCTTTAGATTTTTTGAAAGTATGCACATAATTCTTGGCATGGACATTTGCTGTTCTCTAGCAGATGTAAATGTGTGCCCCTATACCACGCAGATGTATATGTGGTCCTGCTAATTTTCAAAGCGGACTTACATCCTACTAAGTATATGCAGACTTCAGCCCTACACAAGTTTTTTATGACTTGTTTTAATGTGTTCTTGTTATCTTTTTAACCATTTACATTTGTATTGTATATTTTAATTTTATATTTATTGTTATGATTTAGTTTTTTATCTTTTAGTATTTGTTATTATGTTTTATTATTTAATCTTATGTATGTCCCCTTGTACATCGCCTGGACCTTTTATTAGTGTTAGGCAATCCATAAATCTTAATGAATGTAAATATAAATTGCACTCATACTGGGCACTGAAAAAGTTTACTGATGGCCGTAGGGATCAAAGTAATAAACTGTGCTACAGTTTACAAATGCGTTTTTACATAAAAAGGACAAAAAGACATTCAAAATGATGTTTGTAAAAAAATAAAAAAATAGCATATGTAATTTCTATGGTTTTCATGCAAATTTAGTTTTTGTGAACTGTACTGTAAAATCTTTGCAAAACAGCTAATGAGCTGCATAATTATACAAAGCAACTCATTAAATATGTTCACATAGATAAATTAATTACATTGTAGGGAGGCATAGTTAAAGTTTTTTGCAATAAAGTCCACAGTTTTGTGCAAACTTTATTGCAGAAAAACATTTCGCAGAACTGATTTGCATATTATAGTAGACCATTGTTGCAAGAAAAATAACATACGAAAAAGACCCATTTCCTCAAAAATATCCACGAGTTAACACATTGGCCTCTTGGCAAAAGAATTTTGGTTGTTTTTAATGTACTGCACAGATATAAGCAAAACGTTCATTTCTTGCATTCAATAAAACATCTCATACAAAATAAAGTCTAAACAAATATTTGTCACCTCCTTTGGGGGCAGATGCAAAGCATCTATAAAACATACATTACCAGTCACTCTCCCAGAATCCTAAACCACTTAGTTGTGTAAAATAATATCTCAGTATGACAAACTGCATCTTTGAGAACCCAATCATACATAAAACACTGTGTCTACATGTAACAGAAAGAAGTAAAATGCAAGTCTGAAGAATTGTATTGTTGATACGTCCCATATTGAAAAGAGTGGGATTGTATTCTTATAACCCTAGATTCTGTTTGTTTCTTATGTACACCAGGTACAATTCGTATAAACATGCATTATCCCTAATTTTTAACCTTTACCCCCTTATTCTTCCCCTCACTCCCTATTTAAATACCCATATCAACACAAGACACTAGTTAAAGGCATATCCATGCTTGCCCCACCCTTCTTTCTCTCTGATTGATACAAACACCCCACCAGAATTCTACCATGATTCCACAGGATATTTTGATATACTACATACTCATCTGCTTATAAATCATAAACGGGATCACAAAAGACTCTGCTGTTTTATCATTTCTGGGACATTCTCTAAGCACCACATGGTAAAACGTATTGTACCAGGGCTCCATTTGACTGCATTTTTTAAATATTTTTTTCCTTTTATTTCTGATAGTTGCAGATTTTGACATTTTATGGAGACTGTTTCTGTGTACCTCCAACCACTTCCTGTCTGATTCCTATAATAATGTTACACAATCCATTGTCTATAATAATGCTTTTCACTACAGATTGTGGTTCTACAGTCACTGAATCCTGTCCCTAAACATTTTTCAGTCATAAATAATTTAGTGGCAGCTAAAAGTGGCTTGAGAGCATCCCTAAGAGATTAGATTAATGCAGAAGACCTCAGAGACATCATCCACTTTAGGCACAGCCCAGAAAAGGTCTGCAGAGGAGCTTTGCTCCAACTCGGTCAAGTCTGGCGCTATTTGGTAAAAGAAGATTCAAATTGCAGTTATACCCATGCCTTCAAGATGGAAGCTTGCCTTCCCCTTCTTCAAAAGCATATTTGATTGCACTACCTCTTCATACAGGTTTGAAATGTTTCCTTTTTTAGGCACACTGAATAAGTGTGCTGTATAAATGCCAGCAATAAATACATGACCAGCAAATAATTGTTAGAGGATATTTTAAAGTCATATGCTTATAGAACTTGAGAAACCTTGACAAAACAAGTAACAATATTAAAAGAAAAATTCCTTCAGCACCGATATTTCTGGGTGTAGGAAAAAGCTTTCCAAGTAAATTACAGTGCTAGGTAAAACAACGTTATCGGACAGTTTTGTTTTAGAACACAGAGATGGCATGCTCTTTTTAAACACCGGCTTCAATTTTTGATGCCTCTAGAGACACTAGCATAATGAGCTTTTTAAGGGTCTGTGAGAAGAATGTAAAGTTCCATAATGCGCATTTTCGCATTTGAATGTTGCAGTCATCGTGTGGGAAGACTGTTACTCGTTTGTTATTCCTAGCACAAATAAGCCAAAAGGGAGCAGCAGAATCTTGCATGCAAATTAATGTTAGAACTCTGAAATGCATTTGTTACGCAGCTCTCCAGTCCTAGGGATGCTGCAGAGCCCCAGGAGAAGAGGGCTTCCAGTGAGCTGGGCTTGCTATATTTACCTCGCTGCCTTTAAAGCCACAGGGGGACTAAGAATTGTTGATGAGGTTATGGTGATATTCCAGATGGTAGCCAAGAAATTCACACTCTGATGTTGCAGGTTCAGGAGGAGTTTCTCTCTAGTTCTCTCTTACACACACAGATACCTGCTTTTTCACCATGTCTGATCCAACCTTTACCCAAGAAACAGAGCTAATCTAAGCTACTCTTCTTCACTGAATAAGGACTTAACCAAGCAGAATGAGGAAAATATATCAAATATTGGCATGAATTTTCACAGGAGTTATGCTCATAAAAATAGCATATATTTTTGTAATTTTCCAAAGCCCATTTACATGTGTAAAGTCCATTTACAGAAAACAAATTGGAAGCCGATCCAGTTGGCTGTATAGCAGTAGAAGAAGCGAAGATCGGTGTATATACAAAAAGCCCTTTATTGAAAATAGCCCGACTTTGGCTGGTCAAGAGCTGCCTCAGGGGCAGCTTAGGTCAAGAGCTGCCTCAGGGGCAATATGTATGGGCAGGATCAATTGCATGCTTGCAAGGCAAAAGCCACAATATTAGTACGTCCACTTATATATATAAACTTGGTGCCTGTTGGACGGTACATGTAGTCAAGACATGTAGCATCAAATGTGAAGAGCACTACTTTCAATTTTGTCCTCAAAGTATTGGTTGATACTGTGAAACATTTAGACGGAGGTCACCCGATACAATTCTACTGCATATCTGCGGTTTGTGTAATTGCTGGTCTGGCCGCAGGTAAATTGTAATATTGTGGCTTTAGCCTTGCAGGCATGCAGTGGATCCTGCCCATACATATTGCCCCTGAGGCAGCTCTTGACCTAAGAGCGAAATTCGGCCAGAGTTGTTCTATTTTCAATAAAGGGCTTTTTGTATATACACCAATCTTTGCTTCTTCTACTGCTATAAAGTCCATTTACATGCATAAACCTTTTAAACATTCAGCCCTATAGAGTGAATTTTCAAAGAAGTTACATGCGTAAAAGCAGAAATTTTAAAAAGCTCATTTATGCTCATGTAAATCCTTTTGAAAATTACCTCCTTAGGATTTATTGAAATAATGCTGTATTGACAAGAATCCACATAAAAGAATCCATGTGTGGTGGGAGGGAGAAAGTACCTCACAAAGTGCTAAATAGAACAGGCACAGAATACATTTGTGCAAGTAAAAAGGAATTTAATTCATCATTACACTATTGAAATTCAGGTGGACTTATTCTGAAAACCTCTGCACTGAGTAATGGAAATAAATTGCATAGACACAGACAAGACATATAAGAAAAAAATATAAGGGGTTTTAAACTAAGCAAGACTGTGCCTGAGAAGAATTAAAGTAGATGGTTATAGGTAGGATAAATTGAGGAAAGGGTAAATTGAAGTCAATAAAGCTACAAGGAGTAAAGACTCGAAAGAATCTGTATAATGTCATGTCTGTCTGTCTTATCTAGATTCTAAGCTTTAAGAAGTACGCACTGTCCATTCTGGGAGTAATTTTGTAATGTTGCCTATCAGTTAGCCAGCAAACAATCAGGCCCACACAGTGAAAGTCGCGGGAGAGCGCACAGGCCACTCTCCTGCGCACAATTTAGTATTCAAATGAGGGCCCGCGGAGAGTTTGACAGCCGACGCTCAATTTTGCCGGTGTCTGTTCTCAAACCTGCTGACAACCACGGGTTTTTGAAACCGGACGCCGGCAAAATTGAGCATCCGGTTTTCAAGCCGCGGGCTGATTTTAATTTTTTTTTTTTTAATTATTTTTTACTTTTGCTTTTTACTGCTTTTCTGTACACTTTCCCGGTGCTGGCAGAAATTAACGCCTACCACCGGAGCGCACTGTACTGTATCGGCCTGTATGTGGGTAAGTTACATCACTATTCTAAGCAGACGTATGTGCATAAGTCCATTTTGAAAATTACCCCATCAAAATTACCCATACACATTTGCATCTGCTAAAACATCCACACAAATTTCTCTGGAAATTTTATGCGCATGGGGTAGATTTTCAAAAGGTACTCGTGCGCGTCCATATGCGCGCGCTACTCGGTGCGCACACATGGGCGTATGATTTTATAAAATTTCAGGTCGGCGCACGCAAGGGGGGGTAGAGATATGCAAGTACGCACGGCGACACATCGGGGCCTTCCCCAGTTCCCTCCCAGTCCGCTCCAATTAAGGAGTGGACTGGAAGAGAACTTCCCAACCCCCTAGCCTAACCTCCCGTCCCCTTCCCCTATCCTGCCCTCTCCCTATCCCTATCCTAAATACCCCCAATTATATTATTTTACCTTTTGCTCCTGCCTCCCAGCAGAAGCAAGTTGTGCGCCTCTAGCCCCGCTCCCAGACCACCCCTTTGTCTAGCCCCGGGACTTACGTGCGTCCCGGAGGTTTACGCGCATGGCCGGGCCCTTTGAAAATTTGCCCGGCGCGCGTAAAGCCCAGCCACATATGTAAACCCCAGGCTTTTACGCACATAGGTTTTGAAAATCCAGCCCATACTTTTAAAATTGAAAGATATGCACAAAAGTGAGAACCCCCTCCTCAGGTGCCTCCACAATGCTGAGTACAAACTTACACACTATTGGACAGCTCAAAATTTTGTTTAATATTATTGCTAATTGGCTTATTGAAAATTTGATTTTGAATGGAAGCAAAATCTTTGGGTGAATGAGTCTGGACCCTACTTCTCCTCTTCACCAGATTGTTTATTTTATTTATTTAAAATTATTTATTACTCACTCCATCCAAAAGAACTGGGCGAGATTGGTTCTGCTACTATTACAGCTAATCTGCTAGGTATAAACCTGGACTGTTTGTTGACTATGGAGCAACAAGTGATTCAAGTGGTCTGCATAAAAGTATGCATGATCCATTGCCTGCGTAATTTATTAGATAAAAATGACTTTTGTTAGTGGTCCAATCTGCAATTCTGTCCCAATTGGGCTACTGTAATGGCCTACTTGATGGTCTACCTACGAAACTGACACATAGGCTACAAGTTATACAAAATCTAGCAGTGTGGTTGATTAGAAGTCGAGGAAGCGGTGGACCTCATTGCTCTATGCGTTACATTGATTAACAGTTAAGCAGAGAGTGCAATTTAAGGTCTTCTTGCTGGAATTAGATTGTTATGTGAATCTGGGCCTCAATATCTAAAAGTAAAGTGCATTGGTATCATCCCTCTTGTGCTCTTCGCTCATCCCAGTCTGCCCCCTTGATTGTTTCTACTTGTAAGTTAGTAAAAAGATCAAAATAATGTGCCAGAATATTTTTGGTGGTAGCACCATCAGTATGGAAAAAACTGCCATTTGAATGTTAAACTAGAAACTAATTATCTGCTTTTCTAGTAGAAGGTTAAATCATGGCTTCTTCTAAGGTTTACTTAGGCTTGCTGGTGATCATGCTTTGTATTACTGTTATACTTGTTTTGTTTGTGTAGTTTTGTTTATTTGTATTATATTGTTTAGTGATTTCAATATTGTACATCACCTTGGGTGATTTGGTTGGGACGGTGATTTAGAAATGATTTTAAATAAATAAACATGACATAGATGCATATGTATACTCACATATCAGACAAGCAGTTTTGTAAAAGGTCATTGCTGCGCATGAAGTATCGCTAGTATTGCTCTAACCGCAGAAATGCTTTTGAAAATTACCCTCCCTATATCTCTGTACAGTGCTGCAAACATCTGATATGTGCTATGCAAAACATGATGAGAAAAATAATATGGATCCAAATTGGTTTGCTAAGGGACATATATAACTTTTTAAAATCAGGACAACCAAAAAGCTGTTTTTTTTAACCCCTAAAAATTAAGAATGCCATTAAAATAATGCAGAAATAAGTATCACATCAGCTATTCAGAAACAAACAGGAATCCGAAGTGCTTGCTGCCACATTTTGTAACACCTTTTCCTCCCTTCAAGAAGCAGAAATGTGCAGTGCCGAGGTGTCATTTCCTGCTGCTCTGTAGAGAGAGGTTTCTCATGTTCTGCTCTATTTATCAGTAAAGATGTTTTTGTTATTGCCCTTGGACATGCTCTCTGTTATGATTTGGACCTGCCACCCTAGCATGTGCCTGGAGCATTCCCTTGTGTACCTCTTAAAGTCTGTTTTGATTTGCAGGTAACCCTGTGTCAGCTGTTGTAACCTGTAACCTGTTTGTTGTCCCTGCACTGAGGAAGATGCAGGGAATCCTGGACCCCCGACCTACCATCATCAAAGCCAGGGTAAAGATGTCATACCTACAAAACAAAGAGGAACTAATAAATAATCTGACATTGAATGCATTAACCCTTCCAGAAGTTTGGAAATTTAATTACTGGGGCAGAAGATATGCTATTTTAAAACTGGGCAAGCAAACTGACTTGGTTTTTGGCCCTTTTATTTTGCTCTAGTTTTGTCTGAGCTTAAACCCCATTTTAATGTAAGTGATAGTGCTGTGGTGCTGAACCTTCTCAGAACCCACATAAACATCAAGCTGGGATATGTAATACAACATAGCTGCCGAGTTTACCGAAGAAGGAAATGCTTAATGCAGGGGATATGTAAAAGATGCATACTAAGGCAATAAAGTAAGGAGAGCAAAATATAAGACCAAAAGGGTCAAGTGGAGTCAGAGCGCAGCCACGTTTATTTTGAAATATCTTGCTAAGACTGCTGATTCTAAAGCACCATTCCATGCTATTTCCTTTCTCAGTTAACCCACATTGAAACAGAGAGGAAGCTAGATGGGTGGGAGAGTTGCAGAGAGAGCAGGGGTGTAGGGCAGCTGAGGGAATGGTGGGGTGAAGAGAAAGAGAGGATTCTGGTGAGGTAGGGGGTGGGGAGAATGCTCAGCACTGCAAAAAGAAGGCATGGAGTTTGGGGTGATGATGTGCTGAAGGGGAGAAAGAAGAGGATGCCGGGCCTGAGTTGTTGCTAACAGGCAGCTGTGTAAGGGGGGTGGTGCATGATTGAAGGTTTGCCTAGAGTGCATAATACCTTTGCACCAGCCTTGCTGCTTCCTCTTCTTTGCTGGACAGCGGCAGAATGCACAGAGATTAGAAGCAATTCTGGTACAGATCTCAGCTGCCAAGAGAAGGAAAATAAAATGTGCATATAAATGAAACACGGGGTAGATTTTCAAAACCTACATGCGCGCACCCTTATGGGCTCAAGTGTTGCACTTTGAACCACATGGTTCAAAGCGCAACAGTCTGGCCTGGCAGAGGAGGAGAAGGAGGAGGCGCCAGAGGTGCTGCAAGGCTGCCCGTCTCCTCCTCTTGTTAATCTTCATGAGCAGGTAAGTAAGGGGATCCGAAGGTGCAGAGGGAATGACTCCATGATCGCAGGCGGAGGGGGAGAAATGGAGTGACTAGTGGATCAGGGTGGATGGAGTGAAGCATCTGGGGATTGGGAAGGAGAGAGGGACAGATTGAACTGGGAATGGAAGAGGAATTGAAGGGAGGGGAGGGATGGAGTAAACTGGGGATTGGGGCAGGAGAGTGAACTTGAGATTGCAGGGGGAGGAAGGGATAGAGTAAACTGAGGATGGGAGAAAGGGAGAGAGTGAATTAACCAGGGTTCAGGGAGTGAGGGAAGGGAGGGATAGAGTGAACTGGGGATTGGAGAGAAGGAAGTGAGTGAACTGAGTTGGGAGGAGAGGGAGGGACAGTATGAATTGGGAGAGAGTGATCTGAGATTGTGGGAGGAAGTAAACTGGGGATTGCATCAGGAAGGGAGAGAGGAATGGGATGGGGATATGAGTAAACCAGGAGGCGGGATTCATGGGGGAGGAAGGGAATCAACAAGGGGTTTTGAGAGGTTGGGGGAGGAAGGGAGTGAACCAGGGCTTGTGATGGGAAGGGAACCAGGATGAGTGAGGTGACTGAATTGGAAGGAGGAAATGAAAAAGATTGAGGGATCAAGGGGCTTTAAAGCGGGGATGAAAGAAAAAGGGGGTACATATGAGATTGGGGTGGGCTGTGACTTCATTCTCTGCCCCATTCCAATCTTCCCTCCTTTTCCGCCCCATTTCCAGTATTCCCTTGCTTCCCACTTTCCCATCCTTGAACCTTCCTCCTCCATCCGAACTCTTATCCCCTCTTCTCTCCCCTCCCTCCATTCTTTCCATTCCCTGTCCTTAACTTCAATGAATTCCCCATCCTCTTCTTCTCTTCTTCCTCCTCCACTCTTTGTCTCTCTATCTACCCCTCCTGCCTAAGAGTTCTTCATTTCTCACCTTTGTGATTTCCTTTCCCTCCTTTGTAATTTACTCTCTGTCTATTCCCAGATCCCTTACCCTGCTTGCTCCCCAGTCTCAATCACTAAAATCCCTTTTTCCTCTAGAAAAGAACCAAACTAACTGGACACAGAAATACTAATATTCAAAAAGTTGCCATTTAGTTAGATAAATTGTGAGTTATCCGGTGAAATGGCTTTGAATATTAACCTTTTTATGTCCCTAGCATATCCCAGTGAGACATTTACCCAATCAATATTGGAATTATTGAAATTTCCCATTATTACTGTGTTGACTAATGGTTAGCCTTTCTAATTGTTGTTAGCATTTCATTGTCTCTTCATCCTGGTCAGGTAGATGGTAGTTATACATCCACCACTATATTCTTCCCTATCACATATGAAATATCTATCCATAGAGATTCCAAAGAGCATATTGTCTCCTGCAGGACTTTTATCCTGATTCTATGAAATACTAACACCTAGCATTTCCCCTCCACCAATTTTACATGGGATGTGCATTTGTTTTAATGAATTTAAAAGATGTAATGAATAAGGACAATCTGTTTAATTTGG
Organism: Rhinatrema bivittatum; assembly: GCF_901001135.1. NCBI lineage: Eukaryota > Metazoa > Chordata > Amphibia > Gymnophiona > Rhinatrematidae > Rhinatrema > Rhinatrema bivittatum. The sequence continues at coordinate 133,606,912 of NC_042618.1, read as the reverse complement.
GGGCCCCAAAATGAATTGAGAGCCCTCCGAATGAAATAAACCGTATTCTTTGCATTAGTTTAAAATGAAGGCATTGGGCTTAGGCCTCCTTCCGAGTACAATGCTGGCACCTTGGCCTTCTCCCAGGCCCGAAGCCAGGGCCTTGCCTAAAGCATAGGCCAAGGCCCAAAATAGAGGCTGTGGCGTGGGCCCAAGCGCAATGCTAGGGTCTCGGCCTAGGCCTGGGCCAATGCTAGGGCATCAACCGAGTCCTGAGACCCCTGATCAGTCACTTACCTAATCTTGAGGGCCAGGCCAGTTCCCGACCTAGGCTGTGGCATCAGGCCTGGGCTTAGGCCTCACCAGCAGATCGCCACCGGACCAGCTAGGTGGCAGCCAGTGGGATTTTGGCCCCAACATTTTTCCGGGTGGGAGGTATGGGTGGTGGGGACACGACAGGAGGCCTTGGGAGGCCCCATTTTCTTTTTTTGGGTTGTTGGTTTTTTTATGTTTGATTTGGTTTTTTTACACGAATGAAACAAATCAAATATTCCATGAACCAAAATTTGTAGGGAAAAAACCTCCTGAAAATGAACCGAAAACAAAAACAATTTTTTTATCCCTGCACACCCCTAATAATTTGTACCTTGTTATCCTTCTTCCACCAGGTCTCTGAGATGCATATTATGTTTACATCTTTGTTGAGTGCTATGCACTCCAGCTCCCCAGTCTTATTTTTAGACTTCTGGCATTCAGACAATTTAAAGTATTTTTTCTGTTCAATATATTTTTATTTTGTCATTAACAAAGATAGACAGTGGGCAGAATAAGTATGTTTTTTAGTTGTATTCACAATCTGTCTAGCAGTTGGAAGGGGTAGCTTGGAATAATTTATTTCTGTGGCCTCTTTATTTAAATAACCTGGGCTACTTCTGGCTCTTTTGCAGCCTCTTCATCAGGATATCCTAATTCCTCCATTATGCCAGTAACCTTTGAAGATATCTCACTCTGAACCATGTGCTCCTGAGTGACTGTTTGCTTTCCTCCATGATTTAGTTTAAAAACTGCTGTATCTCCTTTTTAAGTCTTGTGGCAATAGCCAGGTTACACCCTGGTTAAGATGGAGCCCATCCTTTTGGAATAGGCTCCTCCTTTCCCAAAATGTTGTCCAGTTCTTAAAACATCTAAAGCCATCTTAACTTGCACCATCGCCTTATCCATTCATTGAGACTGGAGCTTTGCCTGCCTCTGAGGTCCTGCACATTGAATGGAGAGCATTTCTGAGAATGCTATACTGCAGGTTCTGGATTTCAGCCTAAATTAGGCTTCCAGAACCTCCCTCCTATACCTCCCCGCCCATATGTATCAGTCGAATCCTCCCTAGCACTGTCTAAAATGCTACCTAAGTGATAATATGAGGTCCACTACCTAAACACCAGAAAGGCAACTATTTATATTCCTAATGATTGAATTGCCAGCTATATCAGCCATCGAAACCCTTCACTCCTTCCTGTGGTCAAGCTTCAACCTTTCATAGCTGGGATATATTATTAGCAATGTAGACCGGAATAACTGGGGAGACTAAGTGGACCAATTGGTCTTTATTTTCTGTCATGTACTATGTCACTGCAAGGCCAATGTGTTGTGATTGAGGAACCAGCTTGGAACCCCCACAGGAACAGTCCAGAGCTACAGGGCAAGACAGAACTAAACTAGGGAATCTTCGGCCTATACCAGCCACATTCCCACAAGTTGAGCTCTTGAGTTCTGGCTGCCAACAGAAATTAGATAGGGGCTTGGAATGAGGCTAATGCTAGACTGGAGACTGGCGTCAAGGCATGGCTAGAACTAAAGGCAGGCGGGAACTGGTGTCTGGAACCGGATGCAGGGAGGCGTGGCACACTGAAGCAGGCTGGGATTCTGGAATAGGCTGGAACCTGAAACCCTGGAGTAGGCTGGGACACTGAAACAGGCTGAAACACTGGAGTAGGCTGGGATACTGGAACAGGCTGGAACCTGAAACACTGGAGTAGGCTGGGATACTGGAACAGGCTGAAACACTGGAGTAGGCTGGGACACTGAAACAGGCTGAAACACTGGAGTAGGCTGGGATACTGGAACAGGCTGGAACCTGAAACACTGGAGTAGGCTGGGATACTAAAGCAGGACAGAACAGACAACACAAAGACTAGGCCAGACAGAAAACACAAAAGGCTCAGGGAGGTCACTGAGCAAGGCAAAAGCAGAAAGCCTAGGGAGGCCACTGAGCAAAGCTAGAGCAAGCCAGAGCTGGAACAGAAGGCTTAAGAAAGCCACAGAGCAAAACTAGGACAGAAAGCTTAAGAAAGTCCTAGTCATCCCCCCAGTCCTTCTGTCATCTTTCGAATAATAAAAGGACTAGGGGGCACTCCATGAAGTTAGTAGTAGTGCTGGGCTTGATGGATCCTTCGTCTGACCCAATATGGCATGTTCTTATGTTCTTAGGTTTAGTTAGGTTTCATTGCATTAATTCTGCAACTTCAAGTGATCTTTATTGCAAACATTTTCCACAAACATAATTTGTATATTTTGCAAATGGCTACATAACATAAGACAAATATTTTGCATTACTGACCCATGCCTGCAATGCCATCCTCAGCTTAGTACATTGGCCCCTATGTATGTGACTATGCCAGGAAAGGGAATAGAAAAAATTGGAACTGCAGGGAGAGTGCAGTATGTGAAATTTGTCTCCATACTATTCCCTTTCCCTCATCTATCTGAACTGTTAGTGGGTCTGTAGCCATCATTCTAGCTGTTCGGCTGTGGCCCAAACAGGAGAGGAAATGGAGGGGAAAGAGTGGGGTGAGAGAAATTTGAGAGATGGCGAGGAAGGAGGAAATTGATGGGAGATGAATGGTTGGAAGATGAAGGACGATATAGCAAAGAGAGTGAAAGATGGAGGGAAGGAAGGGAAACAGAAGAGGGAGGAGGAGGATATGGAAAGGTGAGTGGAGATGGGTAGAAAAGCAGAGGGAAGAAGAAAAATGGGAGAGGGGTAGACAGGTGCTTAGAAAATGGAGAGAGGGTTCAATGGAAGAGAAAAAAGTGGGGAAATTCACTGGTGAACAATGAAAGGAGAATAAGGAGCAATATAGGGAGGGCAAAGTAAAGTAATGTTGGAGAGTGATGGAAAGGAATGAATGAAGGCGAGGAGCAACAAAGGGGAGAAAAGGGGAGAATTGAAGAGATGGTGATGGAGGCAAAACAGAACTGAAAAGATAGGATTGAGAGAATGAGATAAAAAAGATGTCAGAGAAAAAAGAGAAAGAGAAGACATAAAAGGAAAGGTGAAATGAATTGGGAGAAGGCAGATAAAAGAGAAGAAACAGTGAACACTGATAAGAACACAATTCTGAAATGAAGATCAACAAAGATTATTTTCATTTGAGCTGATTAGTTGACTTGAAAGTTTTAAATGTATGTTTTGGATATAAAATTGTAATTTTGTTTTATGAGATTTTTTCAAAAAGGAAGGGGAAGGAGGGAAACATTCACTATAGTTCTTACCTGTCACCTGAAGTTACAAACACAAACCTGGGCTGTCTGGAAACAGTACACATGAATTGCTGTGGCATATCTGCACTATCTGTGCAACAATATATGGACACCATTATTAAAATAGTTCTCTACAGACCATAGGGGTCGATTTTAAAATGTCCACACGCGAGTCCATGTGCATGTAGCTCCCGGCGCACGCCCATGGACCTGCCGTTTTTATTATATGCGTGCGTCAGCATGCTTATGTCATAAAATGCGGTTCCCGCACATACATGTGCGCTGGATTTTAATGTCCACGTGCACATGTGCGAGCGGGTGGCCTCCTCTGCATGCAGGGGTGAAATTTTAGAAAAATACGTGCAGCGACACAATCGACCGATTCCCCGGCCCGCTTCTTTTAGCTGACCCGGCACATCTGCGCATATCGGGGGTTACACGTATGGCCAGGCCCTTTCGAAAATTTGCATGGCGCACAAAGGGCCTGGCCACATGCATAACCCACGAATTTTACGCATGCAGGGCTTTTAAAATTCGGGCAATTGTTGTTTTTTGCTGCTCTATCCATCCTCTGCAACAGCACACACACATGATTTTTAGTGGTGGGAATAAGCAGGTAATGTGGGAGCTCAGGTAAGTTTTCCCATCCTGCAGTTCATAAAGAAAATGAGCAGAGCAGCTGGATCTGATGATTTTACATCTTTTACTGTTCTTCCTGCTAGTAGAGTTCCTACTTGATCCAGGTCAATCCTGATTGATCAGTCTTGATTTTTCCTTATCTGTAAACCTGTATTTTCTAGTTAAATTGGAACTACAAGTCTATAAATGCAACAGGACAAAACAGAACTTGATTAGCCTGTCAGAGCTGACCTGGGTTAGGTGGCAACTACAGTTCACATTACTGATTTCTTTTAATTGAACCAGTGTTTGTGGAGTCTTCAGGATTCTGCCTGCTTTGTCTCTTAGCTACAAGATTTTGTTGTCTCTTGGCATTCGCTCTGGTAAAATTGCAAAACAAGTAGTCTAAAAATATCTGTGGAAGACCTTCAGTGCTAAAAATATTGTTCAGAATATCTGAGTAAATGTGGAAGAAAGAGCCTGCTCTACAGTCTGCCAAATATTTCATACAGTGAAATATACTAAAAGCTAACCTTTTACAATCTGATTGTTTGTGCCATCAGAATGTAGACTTTCTGGATCATGATTGATAATAAATAGTGAGCTTTACATTTACCTTTAAGCAAAGCAAAATCCCAGCATGCTTAACACTGTTTATGCCACAATAACCCACTATCCTTCCTGCTTGACATCTCAACTCCAGTACACCAGAAACAGGTGCAGCCACTTCAGAAGTGAATGGTCCCGGCAGCATATTTTTCTCACCTGGGCTGCTCAACATGCTTAAAAAATGAGAGCAAAGAAGGAACATTGATTTGATTCTTTTGAAAATCAGTTTATTAAATAAAATTTCCATTGCCAGTTGCCAACAATGACATTATTAATTGGACAAACTGGGGCATAGCATTACTTGGAGTCAATGACAGGGCAGAGACTCCAGCCACTAGAACCTTGTACCACCAACAACTCATAAGGTTGCAGTTACTTTTTTGTGATGCCAAATCAACTAAGGCACAAACACAGCGTGTAGATTACATTTCCAATGAAATAATATACAAATGGCCTTTTCTCTCTTCTCTCACCCCACTTCCGTTTTGCAGTTATCATGTGATGTAAAGCTGGATCCACGCCCAGAATATCATCGCTGCATTCTGACTTGGCATCACCAAGAACCACTGCCTTGGGCACAGAGTACAGGTTGGTTGGTGAACAGCAGCAAATTAGGTTGATCTGAGCTCTTGTTCAGATATATACAGTTCCTCGATGTAATACATTTTGAAGTGTCTGAAAGGTAGAATATAAATCAGATAAATAAATATAAGCTCAATGAAACCTATGAGAGCTTTGGAGCACAATATTCAAAGTGATTTACACAGGTGAAAAGCATTGTAACCATGTTACTCAACTGTCTGAAAATTGCCCTCTCCTCAATACAGCTAAAAGTCTGCATGGTCTGCCACCATGCATGTATAGTTTGTTTTAATGGTTTGATGTTTTTTTGGTTTATACGTTTGGTGTTTTATTGTAGATCAGTTGCTCCGCTATAAGTGGGATCTGAAGCCTTTAAAATAAATAAATAGGTAGATAGATAAATGTGCATTTAGCCACATTGCGAGGAGGCATTCCTAGTGACATATTTAGGTTGAGGGAGGAAAAATACGCATATAAGGGTACATTTTCAAAGGGGTTTGGCATGTAAAAATAACATACATGACTGTAAGTAGCATGTGCATGTGGACGTGCTATTTTATAAACGTCGAGGCGATGCGTATATTTTCCGTTTTGCACAAGCAGTTTACTGGTGGAAAAAAGGGGCAGGCTAAGGGCGTTCTGGGGCAGGGTTCAGGTGTTCATGTGGTAGGTGCTGTTTACTAAGAAATATACATGTAAACATTTCAAAACTTGTACCTTTTTACACCTGCTAATTGACTCACGCGAGTGAAATTGGACTTGTCTGTTGGCTGCAGTTTTTGGAGGGGAGATCTGGGTTAACTCAGGGCAGAGGGGCAGGGTTAGGGAGAAGTACTAGAGGGTCTAGATTAACTGAAGATGGACCAGGCGAACTGGCAGAGGTATCGGCAAACTGGTGATTTCAACTATTTTCAAAACAGTATACATGCCTACTTTATAAATTACCTGCTGCTGCATAAAAATTGGGGTTATTACGCATGCATGTTATATTTGTTTACACACCTAGAATATGGCCCGGATTTTAAAAAGGTTATGCGCGTAAATGGCCTTACGCGCGCCGAGCCTATTTTAAAAGGCCCGGTCATGCGCATAAATCCCCAGGACGCGCGTATGTCCTGGGGCATCAGGGAGTGGACGGGCGGGGCCATTTGCCACTTTGCCGGAGGATCGCGTGCCGGCAGGGTGCCGGAGCGCACTACTTGCACCTGCCTCCAGGCAGGCACCACAGGTAAAATAAAAATTTTTTGGGGGGGGGAATTAGGCTAGGGGAAGGGGTAGGAAGGTCAGGCTAAGGGGCAGGGAACGGGGGAAGGCCACAGGCGTCGCCGCGTGCAAGTTGCACAATTGTGCACCCCCTTGCGCTCGCCGACCCCCAATTTTATAACATGCGCACACATATTATAAAATTGCATGTCCATGTGTGCGCACGCGTGCAACTTTATAAAATCTACCCCTATATGTGCATTATGCTTAAAAAATAGATAAAGTATGCACTTTTTCTTGCATTGGAAATAATTGCATGCACTGACTTTTGGAGCAGATCTATGTGGTCTTTTTTAAACTGTGCAGTTCCCACCACACAATTTATACATAAATGCTCTACCACAGATGGGCTTCAGTGAGAGGCTGACAGATTGTATTACCAATTCTGTGTGTGTACTCTTCCAGCAAAATTCTACCTGCAGAAAAAGCAGATGCAAAGTTGCACCTACCGTATACCAATAGCAATTTCAAAGCACACATACTTTCACTTTGAGAATTAGTGCAAAGCCTGCAGAGAAAAGTGATTTACACAGGTGAAAAGCACTGTAACCGTAATACTCAGCTGTCTGAAAATTGTCCTCCCCTCATTACAGCTAAAAGTTTGCACGGTCTGCCACAATGCATGTGTTGTTTGTTTTAATTGCTTTGTCCTAGTGTGGAGAATTTGAAAATTGTCCCCTTGATGTCTTAGCATGTATTAAAACCTGTCATTTCTCTTGTGTCCTCTATTGCTGAAACCCAGGCATTCATTAGGAAAGTTGCTATTAAACCATTTTCTGTAAGAAAAAGGTTCATAGTAGTTGAACACTCTACCTTTGGTGTTTGTTACGTTGAAACATAGAATATGAGGGCAGAGAAGGACAAGCCCATCTAATTCCTCTTGCATTGCCTTTCATCCCAGTTGATTTCTACTTTCTCTTCACTCCTTTATAACTGAGGATCCTCTGTGTTTGAATTTTATTTCTGGTTTTGTCTCCACCACCTCCACTGGAAGACTGTTTCATGCACACATGCTCTACCCTGTCTGTGAAGAAATATTTTCTAATGTTACTCCTGAGTCTACCACCTTTAAGCCTCATCTTATGATGTCTGGTTCTAGAATTTCCTTCCAATTGAAAAAGATCTGCTTTTTGTGTATTATTTATACCTTTGAGGTATTTGACTGTTTTGATCATTTCACCCGTCTCTCCTCTCCTCTAGGATGTACATATATAGGTCCTTATGCCTCATCTCATAAGACTTGTGGGGCAGATTCTGCACCACACCATTTTGGTTGTCCTTCTCTGAATCACCTCCACTCTCTACAACATGCAGAAATGGACACACTACTCCATGTGTGGTCTCACCAACAATCTGTACAAATGCAGGTTTCGCTTCTCCCTGTGCACCATTCCTCTGGCTTTGGCCGCTGCTTGCTATTTTGAGATCATCAGAAATGATCACCCTGAGGTCTCTCTCCTTCAAAGTACACATCAGAATCTCACACTCTCCCTCCCCCATCATATACTGCTTCCTTGGTTTCTGCTCCCCAAATGCATGTCTGTTAAGCCTTCAACCACTCCTCACGCAATCTTAGATCTCTCCTCATTCTGTCTATGCTCTCAGGGATGTCTACTCTGTGACAGAGCTTAATATGATCTGCAAACAGATTAATTTTTCCCTCCAACCCCCCCCCCCCTTGCAGTATTGAAGAGAACAAGGCCCAAGATCATACTATGAGGCATGCCACTAATCACCTTTCTTTATGCAGAGTAAATTTCATTTACTACCACCCTCTATTGTTTGCCTCTCATCCAGTTTCCAATCCAATGAAACTGGGGCCCACTCTCAGGCTGCTTAGTTTGTTTATTAGCCTTATGTATATTGACAGTATGAAAGGTTTTGCTGAAATCCATTTGTTAGAGAAAAAAGGTATTGGTGGATATGATTACATAGTTACACATTGTGGAAAAATTATTAATCCAGTGATTCTGACCTGATTGTCATAACTGAGGTTGAGAAGGATTTTTTTTTCACTGTTGCAGAATTGTTACAGGTACACAGTGTTTTTATGCCTGCCCTTGCATCACCACATAGAAAGCACAGTCAGTTAGAAAAAGGTTGGATTCAGTTGCTCTTTCTTCTTTCAACCCAAGCCCAGGACCAGTGGAAGCACTAGACTAACTAGGCAGCCAGCAAGAGGGCAGCAGGCTAGTGCTTTCACTGGCTCTGCAGGCAGTGTTCCTTTTCAGAGCACAACGCATTGCCCAGGCCCTAGCAGTATCGTGTACCAGTTTCCCAGGTGGCAGCAGCATTGTGCAGGGTTTAAGCTACTACTTCCCTGCCCCTGCATTGCTAACCCATCCTGTTTGTTAGTGCAGGGAGCATGCTGCAGTGCAGGAAAGGAAGGGAATCATCTATCCTAGCCACAATCCAGGCAAGGGCCACTTCAGCCAGACACTAGATTAGTCAGAGCAAGATCATCCCTACCAGGATTATCTCAATCAGAAAATCCATGCAGCTACCTCTCAGCTATTGCACCAAGCCTGGGGGGTACCCTTTTCTCCACAACCCTAAGAGGTGATGGGATTCTAATCTACTAGAGCTGAAGGTGGGGGCCTGAGAGAGCATGAGTGCAAATAAGAGCATGTGAGTGAACATGTGTGTATGTGAGAGCATGTGAGAAAGAGCATGTATGTAAGAGTATGTGTGTGTGTGAGCATGTGAGAGAAAGCTTGTGTTTATGAGAGAGCATGTGAGAGTGCATATGTGTATATGTATGAAAGCATGTATGAGTTCATGTATGTGTGAGAGCTTGTGAGAGAGAGCGCATGTGTATGTGTGCTTGTGAGAGAGAAGCATGTGGAGGGAGAGAGCATATATGAGTTGGAGAGAATGTGTATGTGAGAAAGAAAGTTTGAGCGCAATTCCCCTCCCCTCTCCCTCCTAGCTAATCTATAACAATCTCAGGGCGACTGGAAATCAAAGGTTTCCTGTATGGAGAGCGGGGTTGGGGGGGGGGGTGTTATCCTTAGAAGTTTTAATTGTTGGGTTTATTTGATGTTTCTACTGTTTTGAAATATTTTATTGGTGTTTAGGAAATTTTTTAAAATTTGTATTAGAATTTTAATTTATTGGATGATCTATTCATAAGCTATGTTGAAATATTTATTTTTTATTTGTATGGTTTTACTATTGTGATTGATGTTTTATATTTCTTGATTTTATTATTTTGTATTTTCTGAGGAATTGTGGTGATTCTAATTTTTCATTTTTGCACTGCAGAGACTGGCTTCTTGCAGTTTCCAGTTCAGCTTTTGTCTGCACATTTGTATTTATACTTTATGGTCTCTTTATTTTGTATTTAGAGAGGGTTTGTTTGTGTTCTGCATATGTGACTGAGGTATGGTATTCTGCTAGAGTGTAGTTTCTGTGTATGGATCTATAGCAGTCTGGCTTGTTCTAGTTTCCTAATAGAGAAGTCAACATATGCTTGAAAGCATTACAGAATGGATGGATGAGTCTATTGTGACCTTGTTCAGAGCTTATACAAAAAAATTTTTTACTGATAAAAAGAAACATCCCAGGACATATATTCTCACTTGAATTGTGGATGGCTTTCAGTTCACCAAAGTCAACAGAATCATTACGCCCAGGTTGACACGCTTTCCAGTCCTTCCCCCTTATTTGGCAAAAGAAGTCACCTTTTACAACATTCTTCTTCCAAAAATTTCTCTTGCTCCAGTCTCGGTGGGAGATTAAAGCATAACTCTCTTCGTGCCCCCAAAATCTTGTTATCTTGTTCTTATGAGATTTTAAATGTTGTCAAGTATGGGCAACCATAGGCTCCCAGAATCTTAGGTGGTGGCAGAAGTGTAGTGGTGTTGTAGGGTCTGGTGTACTATTTGCAATGTTACTTTTTCATAGGTAGGGTTGCTACCATTTGCATTAGTGTTGTTTTAGTAGGGGGATTTACTATATTGAAATTATAATTCAATTTACTTGTGGCTTTCTGAGGGCCAATCCTACACCCAACACGCATTGCAATAGACCTAAAACCATGTGGATTCCAAGTGGTTTTTTTGCAGGGTTTTCTTGTTGGCACCATAGCAATGCATGTAATATAATATACATGTTGTTGTTAAGTGATATTCTTACCTCAGAATGTCCTTTTTCATTGAAATGTGTTATTATAAATGCAAAATTTCTGTGGGGGGGGGGAGGTGCAAGGGAGGGAGGGCACTGGATTGTAAAGTTCGCCTGGAGTGCCTAAAACCCTTGCTGTAGCCATGCCCAAACTGACTATATAACTATATAACTTGATTGCTAGTGCTCCATGGTTGCAAAAAAAAAGTATCAGTGTTCAAAATTTGTTTCACTGACTATGCCAGTGTCCCTTTAAAATGAATCCTGCACCCAGAATATTGGGCAGCCCTTGATAAAAGCTTTCAGCATGTAGTAATCTTTAACTTGCATCAAATAAAAAATGTGATGTTCAAGCAATTATTCATGTTAGTTACTAAAGAAGCACTCGTGTAGTTCATCTGCTCATCTAGAAGCATTTAGTTTGGGAAGCATATCACAAGCAGCATCATGCACATAACGTGTGATTGCTCCATCTTTTCAATAATGTTATTAGGCAATATAAAGACCAACCCAACAGTAATCTGCCCAAATCATATCAGGGCCACTGTAATCCATTGGTTGATATTGATAAAAATATCCCCAGTGGCATCCCATGATACCATTAGTATCACCAGAAATGGTTAAAGAATGTCTAAAAAAAACTTTTGATTTAATTTTTTGACAGTCTGTATAGCGGGTTAAACCAAAGCACACATGATTTTCAAACAAAATATAAACTTGGATTAGAGGAATAGGCTAGTAGCTAGAGAGGAGTGGACTGAGAGCCTGGGAAGTCACGGTTCAAATTCTGGTGATGCTCCTTGTGACTTTGGGCAAGTCATTTCATTCACCATTGCCTCAAGTACAAACTTTGATTGTAAGCCTTCTGGGACAGGGATCTACCAGCTGCATCTGAATTTGTAACTTGTCTTGAGCTTGAATGGAGAAGCAGTTAATTAAATGCTAATTCTAAATCCATATCCAAGCAAAAAGAATTTGAAAATGCATGTTCAACGTGTAAGTTCTGCTGTCCACCCTGTGAGTGCTGGAAGTTTCACCTACAGTGTAATAAGTGGCATTGCCTTGGAAGTATGTTAACAGAATTCTCTTTCTTTGGTCCATATAGGAAATCAGGTGAGCAGTCGTCTGATGAGTATGCGCAGTGCCAATGGACTGTTGATGCTACCTCCAAAGACAGAGCAGTATGTGGAACTTCATAAGGGCGAGGTGGTAGATGTCATGGTGATTGGAAGGCTATGATGTCACCAGCAGGAGAGAAGCATTGGTGCATGTCCACATATCATTGACTGTATCCTGTAATATGCAAATGGCACAGCTAGTTTTTATGATTTGGATAAAGTTGATCAATATAGTCAACATCTTGAACTAATTTCAAAATGAATTTAAAGAAAAATACCTTTTAAAATCAATCTTATAAAAGAATCTATTCTGATTATATCAAAGCAACTTTTTCCTTCATTGCAATTGCTTTGTGTGTTCAATGCTAGGTCAGATAGCAGTAGCTTTTAGTAGACAGCAGTAGGTGCCTGCAGAACTTGTGTTTTTCTCATCTTTAAACTACCAATACTTATGCTCTTAACAAGGCTGTCTGCTTACTTTATACTAGCTTAGATGACACTGCTATTTCCCATATTAGTACGCTTCATAATTGCTTCACAAAGAGCTTTGCTTGTTCTTTATCTTGTATCTCGTGTTTAAGTGCACAGTGCCAAAAGCAGAGTGGCTGCAGAGGAACCAAGCGGGCAAGGCTACACCCCTACTGCCAAGTTCAGGGGTCCCAAATCCCAGCAGCCGCCCAGCTCAGTACTACTGGGCAGTAACTGGATACCTTTTAGTTGAATAAACAACAAAAATTGCTTCCTTAAGTGCTGACAGCCTTTTTAACCAATACATTTAAAAAAAAATGTACAGAAAAAAATAATCAAAGACTGATCTTGTACAGATAATAGTGTACCAGCATTCATGTGACAATTAATAAAGCAAAGAAAAGAAATATTGAACAACTCTGTACCATAACATTTTCTGTAATGATATTGAAACAAAAATGAATAAAAAAAATTCCTTGATCATTATTTAAAAAAACACTTATCTGGCACCTGCTTCATTCTTTAGTAGTATCTGAATTCAGCATCATATATCCTCAATTTGAAAAGAAGATATTTCAACATCATGAAAATTCTTGATGTTCTGAATACATCAGAAAAAGAAACGTAATTGTCAGAGAAGTTGCTCCAGTCCCCAAGAGCAGCCTGTGTTGCTGGCTCCATTGCTAGGCATGAATATAAAGGCACACACGAAAGCAGATAGTACAAGCTAGCCGCTGAGAACCAATTTGTAGCCCACATATGTTACATAGTAACATAGTAAACAATGGCAAAAAGAGACTATCCATATCCAGTCCATCCTACCCACATAGTTAAGGATACATCCCAGCTGCTAGCCACAGAGCGTGACTACGGTACCTCCAAGATATCGCCTTATACAGGACAGGTTTTTTTGTTTTACTGCTTTGTACTCTGCCATCTTGCGTAGAAGAACATACGAGATCACCACTCATTTCTGTCCGGCACCCATCTTTCCCATGTCAAAACACAGGGCTCTGAAATGATCTAAATAGACAACAACATCTGCACTAGGTTCCCTGCATAGCCTACCAGACTGACCCAGCTATGTGAGCACCTGCATTTCCACCAAGACTTCTAGTTATTACAGAACATGCAGCCTGCCAGGCAGACCTAGCCATGCAAATACCTGTGTTACCTTGAGCACTGCAAATATTTGATATTAACTTCTGTGCCATATGTTCTCGCAGCCCCAATATCTATTGTTAACTCAGGTGAGTATACCATGATGAATGCTTACATACTTGTCACTAGGTCATGCTTTCTATTCTGTTCACTTTTAGCAACTTATCCCATGCCCTCTTAAACTCCATTACTGTTTTAGTGACTAGACCTCATCTGTCATATAAATGGAAGATATAGTTCCAGTAAAGCAAATACATTTATTTTTTGGAGGACCATAGAGTGTATTTAGCACTGCACTGATTTTGATTATCCACAGGAAGGGGTTACTAGTAGACAGGGCCGGTGCATCCTATTAGGTGAACTAGGTGGTCTCCTAGAGCATCAACCATTAGGGGGCGCCAAAGGGCAGCCATGTGGGGCCGCGAGCGGAGCTTATCCTGCTCGCGGCAAAAAGAAGCACACACTTGGCGGGCCGCAAGCGGCACCTCAGCAAATGAGGTAGGAGTCGGGATCAGGGGGGCTGGCGCAAGGCAGAAATTTCACCTGGGGTGCCTAATATCCTTGCATCGGCCCTGCTGTTAGATGACAGTTGTCTTTTTGGCAGGAGGTGAATGGGTCTGAATTTGCTAATGAAAATTTTGGAGATTCTCCCAGGACAAGCAGGATGGTAGTCCTCACATATGGGTGACATCATCAGATGGAGCCCTGACACGGAATACTTTTGTCAAAGTTTCTAGAACTTTGACTGGCACACTGAGCATGCCCAGCAAGCCACTAACCCTGTGGCCACTAGGGATCCCCCTTCAGTCGCTTTTTTTCTGCGCAGCAAGTTGCCTCGCGGTTAGGAGCTCATGGAAAAACTCAAAGTTTATCTTCTTATTTTACCCTCACTGGGGTCCCCCATTGCACCCTGTTCCCTCTGATACTCGGTAAGTGTTTTCCTCATGGTTTGCGGTCGATTCCCGGGAACACTCTTCTTGGTGCCCGAAGGTCATCGACCCCACTCGTGCCAAATTTTTGATATGGCAACCGGGTTTAGAAAATGCCCCGAGTGTCTGAGGACCATGTCCATAATGAACCCGCATGATGTTTGTGTTCTGTGCTTAGGACCCTTGCACAAAGTTCGATAGTGCTCTAGTTGCACACAGATGACCCCTAAAGGCAGGTGTGCTCGACTGGACAAGATGGAGCACCTTTTGGGTCAAAACAGGTTGCTCCATCGACTCCAACTCAAGTAGCGCCGACCAGAAAGGGTCCATCGACTTCGGAGATGCCCCACCAAGAACACCGCGGCGCGGGTGACAGTCCGTCGCCGACCCCCTCAAAGGCATCATCATCATCATCATCCTCGGTGCCAGAGAAGGACCGAGCACTGAGGGAAACATTGTCACCGGCATCAACATGCATCCCCGCTCGGTGCCGGCACTGAGACTGCAGCAGCATTGACTTCCACCGAGCCACCTGTGAAGAGGGCCCACAGAGAGGAGCCCCCATCCTCCTCTGGATCCGGGATCCCGAGGCATTCCCCATCGATATCGGTGCCGGGCACCGAGCCTCCACAGGCCTCCGTGGAGGCTCCGGTGATGCCTAGCCTGCCTCCTACCCCAGGTGCCGTGCCACCCATGCTGGTTTTTCAGGAGGAATTGGACCGCATGGTCCAAAAGGCAGTGCTGAATGCCCTACAAGGCTTCCAATCGGCACCAGAACCGGCGCCCTCGATGTTCGCACCGCTCTTCAAGCGCCTGGACACGCTCATCGATGCCTTCCTGGCACCTAGTCGTCCATCGAAGCCTCCACAGGTCCCGATTCCCATACCGGGTTCCTCGGAGGAGGAAGAGGCGATTCCCGGCCAGATCCCTCCATGGGAACCACCGATGCCGGAACCCATGCCAGGGCTCATCTGCTTTGGTGCCCTCGATGCCGGTGCCGCATCCATCAATGCCTTCCCGCCCTCTCGGCTTTGGTATACTTCCTCCCTCAGGGAGGCCACCAGGAGAAGGGGAAACTCCCTATAATCCATTGGAGGATGCATCCTCAGATGATTCCTCACAAGCTTCCGAGGAATTGCTCTCAGAGCCTTCACCCCTGGAAGAAAGGCGACGATCTCCTCCAGAAGACCTCTCCTTTGCTAGCTTTGTCAAGGAAATGTCTGACACTATCCCATTTCTGCTGGTTACGGAATAAGTCGCTCACCACAAGATGTTGGAGGTCTTACAGTTTGTAGATGCTCCAAAGGAGATAATGGCAATACCAATACATGAAGTACTTCTTGACCTCTTGCACCGCCTGTGGGACCATCCAAGTACTGTACCTCCAGTCAACAGAAAGACAGATGCTATGTATCTGGTCCAACAAGCCCCAGGTTTTCAAAAAGGTCAGCTGCCCCACCATTTTGTAGTGGTGGAATCAGCACAGAAAAAAACTAAAAGATCATATCCACACTCCTCTGCTCCTCCTGTTAAGGAACAGAAGGCATTAGATGCATTATGACGCAGAGTCTTTCAAGTGTCCATGTTGAAAGCGCAAATAGCAGCGTATCAACTATATATGACCCAATATACTAGAAATCTCTGGAAACAAGTCCAGGAATTTGCAGAGACATTACCACAATAACAACAAGAGAACTTGTCCTCCATCCTGCAAAAAGCATTGGAATCAGGCAAGCACGAGGTCAGAACTGCTTACGACTCTTTTGAAACAGCATCCAGATTCTCGGCAGCAGGCAGCAGTGCTAGGCGCTAGGCCTGGCTCAAGGCTTCAGACCTATGCCCAGAGGTGCAGGACAAGCTTGCAGATCTACTCTGTACAGAAGATAACCTGTTTGGGGACAAGATCCAGGACGCAGTGGCCCAGTTAAAAGACCATCATGAGACACTGCATCTATTGTCAATTGTCTCCCCAGATGTTCCCTCCAGAGCCCATAGGGGCACACAAAGGAACATCAGAAAACAATTCTACCGACCACGCAGGTATTATCCTCCCGTGTCCCGTGCTAGACCAGCTCGGGCCCCTCAGAGAGGACATGCATACCAAGCGAGGACACCTAGAGCACAGCCAGCTCCACAAGCTGGTCCTGCGTCTGGATTTTAACTCCTTTCCAGAGAGCAGCAGCCATTCCCCCTTGATCCCACAACCCAGTTCACCAGTGGGAGGCCGCCTTTGCCACTTTGCAACCAATTAGCACCCAATTACCATGGACCAGTGGGTACTGTCCATCATAACCCATGATTACCGTCTAAATTTTATACCCCCGAACTTCCCACCCATTCCATCCTGGAGCTGGGATGATCACACAGGACTTCTCGAGTCAGAGCTCTTGACCCTTCTGTGGCCAGAGCTGTAGAACAGGTTCCATCGAATCAGCAGGAGAGAGGGTTCTACTCCAGGAACTTCCTAATTCCAAAAAAGACCGGCGGCCTCCAGCCTATTCTGGATCTCCGTGCCTTAAACACTTTTCTTCACAAGGAACTGTTCAGAATGGTGTCCCTGGGCACCATGCTCCCTCTGCTACAACAAAGGGATTGGCTCTGCTCTCTGGACCTTCAAGACGCATACGCCCACATTGCAATCTTCCCTCCTCATAGCAAGTACCTGCGATTCGTGGTGGGCCAAGGGCATTATCAATATAGAGTACTGCAATTCGGTCTGGCCTCAGCACCTCGAGTGTTCATGAAGAACCTGACAGTAGTGGCTGCACATTTGTGCTGCAAGGGCATACACATCTTCCCATACCTGGATGACTGGCTCATAAAAAGCCAGTCCAGACAAGGAGCCCTCGCCTCCCTCGGTCTCACTATACGGCTCCTGCACTCACTGGGATTTCTGATCAACTACCCGAAATCCCACTTGACACCGTCTCACCATCTCTCTTTTATAGGAGCCGACCTAGACACCATAGTGACCAAAGGGTTCTTAACCAACAACCACGCTGACCAACCTCACCAGCTCTATCTGCAGTCGACAGCCTCGGCTTGACAACTACTGACATTGCTTGGCCATATGGCATCAACAGTCCATGTCACCCAATGGCACACTTAGCCATGAGACTGACACAATGGACTTTAAAGTCTGAGTGGCATCAAGCCATTCAACCGCTTACATCCCTTGTCCACATAACCATTCAACTTTGTTTGTCCCTTACTTGGTGGATGGTCAAGGCCAACTTACATAACAGGTCTAGCCTTCCAGCAACCGGCTCCTCAGGTGACCTTAACCATGGACGCCTCCAACCTAGGTTGGGGAGCTCATCTCAAAGGCCTTCAGACCCAAGGGACTTGGACAAAAATCAAAGTGACCTTTCAGGTCAACTTTCTGGAGCTTCGAGCGATGCTGTATGCCCTTTATGCATTCAAGGAGTGCCTCTCCAACAAACAGAAAACCAAGTAACAATGTAGTACCTGAACAAACAGGGGGGCACGGGCTCTTATCTGCTCTGCCAGGAGGCAGCGCAGATCTGGGCCTGGGCCCTGTCACACTCAATTTTACTGCAAGCCACTTATCTGGCAGGCACACAGAATGCACTGGAGGACCACCTCAGTCGACGTTTCCAACCACATGTTTGGTCTCTGGATCCCTCTGTCGTGAGCAGAATCTTCCACCGGTGGGGTCAGCCAACTATCGACCTCTTTGCATCTAAACAGAACCGCAAAGTGGAACGCTTCTGCTCCCTACAGAGAGCAAAGAGCACCAACCATGGATGCCTTCGCTTGCCCCAGAACATGGGCCTGTTATATGCATACCCTCCAATTCCACTAATAAACAAGACTCTTGTAAAGCTACAACAGGACCGAGGCTCAATGATACTCATAGCCCCGTATTGGCCACACCAAGTCTGGTTTCCCATATTTCTCGACCTCTCCGCCCAGGAACCCATTCGCCTGGGCATAGCGCCCAACCTCATAACACAGAATCATGGCAAATTACGCCACCCGAACATCCAGACTCTGTCTCTGATGGCCTGGATGTTGAAAAGTTGATATTACAGCTCCTCAATCTTTCTAGTAGCGTCTCTCAAGTCCTCGTAGCTTCATGAAAACCTTCCACACGGAAGTCTTACCGCTCTAAGTGGAAGAGGTTTACCGTGTGGTGCACACAGAAAGGATTAAATTCCTTCACTTGCCCCACACCAACACTATTAGATTTCTCTGGCACCTCTCGTAATCTAGTCTCCAGACGTCATTTATCCATATACACCTTAGTGCCATCTCTGCTTACCATCAAGGAGTAGGGGGTGCCCCAATAATGGCTCAACCCCTGGTCTTGAGAGGTCTTGAACAAGTAGATGTGAATCGGTTATTTACACTTTCAGATAATAGAAGGACTAGGGGGCACTCCATGAAATTAGCAAGTAGCACATTTAAGACTAATCGGAGAAAATTATTTTTCACTCAATGCACAATTAAACTCTGGAATTTGTTGCCAGAGGATGTGGTTAGTGCAGTTAGTGTAACTGGGTTTAAAAAAGGTTTGGATAAGTTCTTGGAGGAAATGTCCATTAACTGCTATTAATCAAGTTTACTTAGGGAATAGCCACTGCTATTAATTGCATCAGTAGCATGGGATCTTCTTGGTGTTTGTGTAATTGCCAGGTTCTTCTGGCCTGGTTTGGCCTCTGTTGGAAACAGGATGCTGGGCTTGATGGACCCTTGGTCTGACCCAGCATGGCAATTTCTTATGTTCTTAAGAGTCGCTTCATGAGAGGCCTACTACAGCTTAAGCCTCCTTTACGATCACCGGTCGTGGCATGGGACTTCAATGTAGCATTTGCATGACTCATGCATCCTCCCTTTGAGCCCCTGCACTCCTGCAACCTCAGATACCTTACATGGAAAATTATTTTCCTAGTAGCCATTACATCTTCTCGCAGGGTAAGTGAGTTACAGGCCCTTGTGACCTACTCACCCTACACAAGGTTCCTACATGACCGGGTGGTTCTCCTCACTCACCCTAAATTCCTTCCTAAGGTGGTATCTGATTTCCACTTAAATCAGTCCATCGTCTTGCCCACCTTCTTTCCAAGGCCTCACACTCACCTGGGTGAGTGAGCTCTGATGCCCTGGACTGTAAGCGTGCGCTTGCATTTTATTTAGACTGCACCACAGTCCACAGAAAGTCCACCCAACTCTTTGTTTCTTTTGACAAAAACAAGCTTGGAGTTGCGGTGGGCAAGCAGCCCCTCTCCAACTGGTTAGCAGACTGCATTGAATTCTGCTACCAGCAAGAAGGCCTTCCACTCGAGGGATGAGGGAAGGCACACTCAGTCAAGGCCATGGAAACGTCAGTAGCGCACTAACGTTCAGTACCGATTACCGACATCTGCAGGGCTGCAACATGGACAAGGCTGGGCGACAAGACTCTGTCTTCGGCCAGTCTGTCCTAAGGAACTTATTCCCAGTGTAGGAACCCAACTCATCCTACCTCGACCCGCTGTGAATTTCAGGCTGCCTCATCGTTACCAGCAGCACCCCAGTTGTTGTGCCTGTTGCATATGTTGTGTGCTGCTTGGCCTGCTTCATTATGAGTCAGCCTGTAGCTTGCTATTCACCCATTTGTGAAGACTACCATCCTGCTTGACCTGAGAGAAAGCAGAGTTGCTTACCTGTAACAGGTATTCTCCCAGGACAGCAGGATGTTAGTCCTAATGAAACCCGTCCGCCACCCCGCAGAGTTGAGTTCGATCCTGTTTTCTTATGTTATTTTTCGCTCGTACTTTTGCTACAAACGAGACTGAAGGGGGACCCCTGGTGGCCACAGGGTTAGTGGCATACTGAGTATTCCATGTCAGGGCTCCATCTGATGATGTCACCCATATGTGAAGACTAACATCCTGCTATCTTGGGAGAACACCTGTTACAGGTAAGCAACTCTGCTTTACCTGCACCTTCAGAATCTCAGCTTCAGTGCATTTCTTTTCATTTTCAACTGTTAGAAAACTCTGAAAAATACGTTTGTTTTGCAACACTGCAGCATTTAGATTTCTGTCTACATTCAAGGAAACACACAGGTTTGTGGGAACTGTGTGGATACCAGTTTTGGGGTGATACTTTTAGTTGTGTTTGAGATGCTATAATGTGAAGAGTTTCTAGTACTTTTAACCAGTTTAAACTTTCTGTGCAATATTGTGCTGAGTCATGTTTTGGTTCCAGTTTAAGCAAAATTAATGTTAAAGCACAAAAAATTTGATCTGCCTCAAAATTGGTTTTGAAAAGAATTTAGAAAACCTGTTTCGTATTATGACTGGGGCCATAGGTTGCTAGGCAAGAAGTGGAAAAAGGCTGCTTTATGAATGTATCGCTAAAGGAAGAGATGGGGATAGTTACATGTAAATAAATATACAGCAACCCTAACATAGAAACATAAAACATGTGGTCAGAAAAGGATCAATTGGTCGATCCAGTCTGCCCATTTGTACCTGCCTAGTATAATGTCACAGTTCTTACTCAATTCGTGGTCTTTTGCCTCTCTCTGTCATTAAGGTTCCTTTGTGTCTAACCCAGGCATGCTTGAATTAAGACTAGACTGAAAGCACTTTACCTGGAGACAAAGTGACTTACTAAGTTCATTTCTTGCAGGACTTTCTAAACTGTGATGAGTACTGCAGTTTAGTTTAGTAAATCTCACATTCCCTCATCTGGAAATACACAGACTTTACCAGCAGTGGAAAGTCTGCTTATTCCCATCCATGAGAATATATATGGGGCAAGCACTCTGCCCGAAATCTGAAGTGGGGAAAGTAGCCCCAATTTCCCAACCCTCCCACTCCAAGCAGAAACCTCCCACCCTAGTCAGAAAGCTCTGCTCCTGTCTTTAGTTGCTCCCCACCTGATTTCCAAAAAAAGCACGCAAGCCCCCATATTGAAATCCTTCACCCAGATCACAGGTCCCCAAAGGTAGGAGCGATCCTAATCATTCCTGCCCTGGACAAAGGAGAACTATAGGTCAGCTGGCATGATTTTGAATTTCAATACCTGCAAAGCAGGATCAATTGGGTATCACTCTTACTTGTGGGGATCTGAGGCTGCTCTCATGTAAGGGGAGACCTAGGGAGTCTGGGTGGATACTGCACTGGGTTCAAGAGTCTTTTTTGGAAGTCAGGTAGTAGTGGATTTAAAGATGGAGCTAGAGCTTGCTAACCAGTGTAGGTGTACTTCTTAGGGGATAAAGGAAATCTCTCTAGGCGGAGCGAATAGAGGAAAGGGGTCGCTTTGAACGGGGATGCTGCAGGGGTCTTAGACTTTGGGGGAATGAGTAGTGTTAGACTCTACCAAGTAAGGTCTCTAGGTGCTAGATCTCCATTGGTGGTACCACTCTGGAGCTGGAGGAGTGGGGATCCCAAGAACATTGGCAGGCACGTTAGCCTGCCAAAGCTTACAGGGAATGTAAACTACACCTATTGAGATGCACTTGACGTTTGGAGACTTAACATTGATGGTGAGATTGATTGTAATCTACATTAAATCATTTTAATATTAATACATTGCTTTGCATGCAACACAGCTCATTAAAAGCCAAATTTTAAGAGGCCCACATGGACAAAACTTAGGGGATATACGTGGGGCCAGGCCGGGCGTGCTCCGAGCGCATTTTATAAATGGCCCGGCCACACGAGTATCCCCCAAATTGTGCTGAAGTGCCGGGCTATGTGAAAGGGGCGGGGCAGGGGCCGACTGGGCCAGCACGTGTAACTTACTTCTGCTTATTAAAGCAGGTAAGTTTAAAAACAAAACAAAAAAAACTAGGTGGTTAGGGTCAGGGAGGAGAGGGGAAAAGATAGGAAGGATAGTTAGGGGAATAAGAAAGTTACCTCCCAGTCCGCTGCTTAATTGGAGCAGACTGGGAGGGAACTGGGAAAAAGGATCTCGTTGCTGTGCGTATTTTTTTTTTTTTTTAATCTCCCTCGCGCGAGTGAGTAGGGCACCTGCATGCACATGCATTGGATTTTATAACATGCACACGGCAACGTGTGCATGTTATAAAATCGGCATGTCCATGTGTGCGTGTCGGGAACCGCGTGCAGGTTTAAAAATCTACCCTTAAGTTTTGCTGTGCATTACCCCAAATTTTTCCATATTATCAGCAAAGCAGAATTGGACATTACCAATAACATGCATTAATGCATTGTTAATGCTCATCAAGCCCCAAATTCTGTGTTTAATGCACCTTGGTAAATAGGCTCCATAATTTTATGAGGTCAAAGCTCAAGTGACTCAACCAGATAACCACCCAAAAATGTTGATCAACCAGTCATAACTTCCATTCAACAGTATTTAAGGCATATCACGAGTCATCGACATTTTCCATTTATTTCATTAGTCTCTTTCCCCTATAATTTTGGGATCAAAGGTCAACATCACTTGTTCTTTCCATCATTGTGATCATGCAGTTTGTATACTGATGACTTCCTAACACAAAGATAACTTGTCATATTCAATTTTTTTTTAATGGAATAAGCCTATAATGCTTAATAAAATCAATATTTGAATACCTTTGTTGTATACTTTGTATTTTTTTGCTCTTCACTTAATGGTGCTGTGGATGCATGATGGTGTAAGAGGGCTTGAGATTGCTGATGGTACCACAGAAGCGGCTCCAAGGTGATGAAATAACCCATGCTATCTAGTCCTTTCACTTTTTACTGATATATCTCCTTGGTTATTTTGACAGGAATTTTTTCAGAGATAAATTGTTTAGATTATTCTAGAATAAGATTCTGCTAGTGGAGTGTTAAATGACTTGATGTTATCCTGCCTGGTATTGTGCGTTAGAAGGTTAAAATGCTTGAGTTGTGTCTCCTAGAACAAATGATTGCTGGGAAACTAAAGGTTAACTGAATGGAGAAGTTTTATGGGACCTATATATTTACATTTGTTCTCTTTCTAAGGAGCAACAAATTAGGCTTCTTGATCCATTAGGAAGAACATTATAATTTTGGGGATTAATTTGCAGCTGGCAAACTTTAACCAGATGCATATGTAACCTGGACACTTTTTCAGGTTACCATTAAGCCCTGGTGTTCAGTAGCAGGGTCAGCTAGCTAGCGCAGGATGAAGTATGGGGAGATTCCATTCAAATACAGTCCCTCGTTTGCAGTAACAGACTACTGCAACTCCCTACTTTTAGAATTACCACAATCCGCAATTCGGCCACTACAAATATTACAAAATTCAGCTGCTAGAATTTTGACTGGCAAAAAAAAGAATGATCACATTACAGGAACGCTTGCCGATCTACACTGGCTCACAATTGAACAAAGAATTCAATATAAGGCCTTATGCATACTACATAAACTCATCCATGATGAAAAAGCTGACTGGCTCAACACAGCACTGTGCGTACATGTCCCACAAAGAAACCTAAGATCTGCTAATAAGGCTCTACTAACTGTTCCCTCTGTCAAAACAGCACGCCTTACGCAAGTTAGGGAGAGAGCACTATTACTGGCTGGCCCCGCGCTATGGAACACCATGCCACTCGAAATAAGACTGCAGAGAAACTTCAAAATATTCAAATCCAATCTGAAAACCTGGCTATTTAAACAAGCTTTTTATAAAGATAAAGAGAAAGAAAAAAACAGCTGATTGATTAGGATGCACCAAACTAGAAATTGTTATTTGTAACCTACAAATGCACATTAAAGTTAAATTCTTTCCGTCTACTTTGCTCCCTACAAACTTAATGTACTCACATATTTTATTGAAGTGAATTGTTACCGCACTATGATGGCACATGATTAATTGTAATCTATACCACTTACTTTATTCATTATCGTGCCTTGCTGTAAACCGTTGTGATGGTTATCTAACTTAACGACGGTATAGAAGAGCTTTTAAATAAATAAATAAATGAATAAATGGCCATCCCCCCTATAATAGCTCCCCCGCTACAGTTCAGGAGGCAGTCCTTTTTGGTTAGTAAAGTACAGAGGTAGAGAGAGAGATTTGTTTTTGTTTTACAGGCACAGTCAGAGGAGCTCAGCAAGCCCTGCTTTGGTGGTCCTGACTAGGGTCAGAAGGGTCTTTCTGATCCAATCCACAACCAGGCTGGTTTGGACTATCCCGCTGGGTACATTTTCTATATTTAACCATTTGATTTGTAGGAGCCTTACTGGAGCCTGTTCAGCTTCTGGGTCCAGGGAACGAGGAACCCTGGAAGACCTGCCCCAGAAGTGGTGGTGACCCACTGTAAGGAGACACTCTGTTTTTGAAGAAATTAAGTTCAACATCCAGAAGGACGTTTTGACTACTCTTCCTGCCTGACTAAAGCACAGACAGGCCGATTTAGTAAAAGTCGCTCTCCCGGCGCGCTCACAGGCCACTCTCCTGTGAGTGCGATTCAGTATTTAAATGAAGGCTCGCAGTAAAAAAAAAAAAGGTGTTAGGGACACTAGCGCGTCCCTAGCACCTCTTTTTTGACAGGAGCAGCAGCTGTCAGCGAGTTTGACAGCTGACGCTCAATTTTGCCGGCGTCGGCTTGCTTAGCTCCTCTGACTGCTTTTCTGTACACTTGGCTGCACATTTTACTTAGTGAATCGTGCGGGAATAACTAATAGGGCCATCGACATGCATTTGTATGTTGCGGGCGCTATTAGTTTTGGGGGGGTTGGACACGCGTTTTCGATGCGCTATTACCCCTTACTGAATAAGGGGTAAAGCTAGCGCATTGAAAACGCATGTCCAAATGCGGGTTAACAGTGTGCTCCACCGGAGCGCACTGAACTGTATCGGCCTGTATGAGAGCTGCTTCAGGGGATCCCTCCCAACAGGGATTTGAGGAAAAGAACAAAGTACTGCATTAGAGCAAAGAAGATTTGAATCAACTCACTATGAGTAAAGGCAAAGGCTAACACCTTTGAAGACACCCATCTGATGCTTAAATCACCTGGAAAGAGAAAGAGAGTTCATCTCTCTGTGCAGTGACATTAACTTTGTCTCCTTGCCAGTTGGAAGGGGTGGTTCTGCCCATCAAAACGACACCCTGCCCATCTGGGGACCCTATTTTTCCAAGCTATGGAGGGTAGGAATTTTGCAGGCTGGCCTTTGACATGCCTGCACAGATTGAGGAGGACATTGTAATAAACCAACACATTGTGTTGCTGTGGATAAAGATTTGTGCCATGTTCGTATAAAAATGTGGCAGTAATTTTGTTATGGGTTTGACAGTTGCTTGGTTTTGCTTGTAAGGATTACTATCCTTAGTATAAGGCACGGAGCCAACCTTCACGGAGCGGAAGTTACTCCCCTTAACAGACACATGGGGGTGACCTGCACGGAGTGGCAGTTGCTGCCATGAGAAGCTTGCTGGGCAGACTGGATGGACCATTTGGTCTTTTTCTGCCAACAATACTATATAACTGTGTATGTATATGATATGTTTTTTGATTGTGACAGGATTTTTTTTTTCTTACATCTTTCTGTAAATAACTATACTCTTCTGTTTTGATTGAAAAATCAATTTAAAAAATGTTTTACTATTGTAACTCCCTTGTCCTCCTCTTCTACAACTTAGGGACACATTTGGGTGCTGCAGGATATGTGCTAGCTTGCTGCTTCCCCTGGGGTAATTCAGCAAGGAGAAGCAATAGTTTCAGGACCCACAGGATTAAGACACAGATACCACTCGGAAAAAAATTCACTGTCCACAACAACGTGTTATTCCAAATTGAAAGACATTTACTGAAACAATTGATGAAGGGTAGTCAATTGACGCAACAAATTCAACAGTCAGAGCAATACAGCTCATTAGCAGCAGGGGCTTCTGATTCCTAGATCCCTATTGCAATATTCCTAAGAATCTCCTAACAGGCTTCCTCCTTTTTGGCACCTGAATCTTTTCTCCTCCAGACACAGAGTCATTTCCCTACTCCAGAATGAGATCCTCCCTCACTCCCATGTTTATCCTCTGAGACTTTCCCTAGGAATAGGTTTAGAAGAAATTCCTGCCAACCTCTCCAACAGCAGAACAAACACTCATTGGAGCTTGATTTACACCAAGTCCAAAGTGTGGTTTGTTTGGGTTTTTTTTTCATTTCTTCACCAATTCACAAATCTGGGTGACTCCCAAAGGAGCAAGAAACCCTGGAGTAGGTTTCTCCGAGGACAGCAGGATGGTAGTCCTCACACATGGAGACATCATTGGATGGAGCCCGGCCCAGAACTTTGATTTCAAGAATCTAGAACTTTCAAACATGTCCTACTGAGCATGTGGAGCCGTGTGGCTGCGGGAGCCATGTGTCTCACAGAATTCAGCTTTGCTCTCTGCTCACAGTTTTTGTAAGTGATTTTTTTCTAGAGCTGCAGCTGTTTTCTTTCCTTTACCCTATAGTATTTTATTTCTTTTTCTTCTTCTTTCCTTTGTCTGCCAGCCACATGGCAGGCCTTAGTAGTCACTGTGCAATCTGGCAGAGTCTATTTCTATCTCTTATTAAAAAAAAAATAAAAAAATACTGCACTGGCAGTTTAGTATCTGGGTCCTCTCCTTGCTCTGTCTATTTTTGTACCTTTGTCAGGTGCTGGCAGGAATGACTGAATGCAATCCGTGGGTGATCTGTATAGGCCACTGAGCCTGGGGACTCACCTGAGTTCTACCCCGGCAGGAGCTTCATGTTGTTTCACCGATCGATCGGCATCAGTGGAGGTTCAGAAGAGTACAGAGATCGAGGACCACGCTGTTCCTGTCGGGGGGGGGGGGCATCTCATCCTCCCCACATTCAAAGGAACTAGCCTTCACGGGAAGGAGCCTTGGATGACATAGCCTCCCCTCCTGTTTGCTGATGATGGCAGCGCAGGCTCCTTGTGAAAGAGGGTGAGCAGAAGCATGGGCAAATAGCTTGCTGCCTCACCTTCAGTGCCATGCCCAGTAATGGTTGCCCGTGCACATCTGTGACCAGTGCACCGTTGATCTGACGCATCAATATCAGGACTGTGTAAAGGACCAGAACTGCCATTAAGCACCATGGTCACCCTTGACACCTTTGAGGTGCCAGGGTGCCCTCGATGCCATCAAGGTACATGACTGCCCTTGACGCCATCTGGGACGTGTAGTCTCGATGCACCAGAGTCATTGAGCACCTTGGGCCTCGATGTGGCGGAGTAGCAGCACCAACCTCTAGTGTCGTGGACCAGGTCTGCTATCAAGCACCATGGGCCCCCTCAATGCCATCGGAGCCACCTTTGATGTCAATGCTCTCAATGCCATTGTACCTGTCAATGCCTCGTGCCATCAATGCTTCAGTTCCATCTATGCTCTCAATGCCTTTATGCCCTCGAGGTGCATGAGTGGCCACCCTTGAAGCCATCGAAGTATGTGGCCTCGATGCTGCGGCTGCCCTTGATGCTGTAGAGGTGCGTGGCCTTGATGCAATGGCTGCCCTTGGGGCCACTATGGTACATAGCCTCGATGCCATCGTGATGCAGAGCAGCCCCAATACCATCAATGCCCTCAATGCCATTGAGGTGCGGGGCTGCCACGAATAAGGCACTGGGATCGCCATTGAGCACCCTGGTCATCCCTGAGGCCATTAACCATCAGGGATCTTGAGAGTCCTCAAGTGCTACTGAAGCCCTCAAGAAACAGGGATTTCAGCCTTGAACGGATCGAGTGCTGGAGTCGCCATTTACTCAAGGTACCCTGATACACTGAGGCATCCAGATGTAGTGGTCTGGTGCCCTCAAGGCTCCATGTCGGTGTCCTGACAGAGCACTGAGTGGCATTGTACTGTCCCATCACTGGCCTACAGCTATCGGGAACCATGGATGCTGATGATCTCAGGGGCCCTGCGCCACTGGGAATCCAGGGGCATCGGAGGCCCCACCTATATTCATGCACCATCAGTGTTAATGAGCATTAGCGAGGCTATTATCAGCCATAGCTGCTGGCGAGGGATGCCATCGAGCTTGCAGCATCAAATTCCTCAGACAGAGAGGTGAGCCAAGGGGAACAGCTGATGGCTCTGGCAGTCATATGTTTCTCTGGGCACCGATGAGGCATGTTGGTATCATCTTGGGGCCACAGAGCCTCTGCCTACAGGCACCATTGGCATCCTTGGGTCCACTGATTCATTGATGCCTTCAGGCACCAGGGTTTCTATCAGTGCCATCCAATTGTTGAGGTCCGCAGGCACCTGAGGCATTGGAGATAGTGCTATATACCGTTGAACTGATTAAGATTCAGTCAAGCGCTGTAGGAGCCATGAGTGCAGCATCATTTAGTGCCCTTGATGTGATCCATTGTTGGTGAGCGCAATGGGTGCTGTCACCACTGTGGGCATCAGTGGACACGGTCAGATGCTGCAGGACACGATCACAGAGCAACATGGGCACCGTTGGTCACCATGGACTTTGCTGCTGTCGTTCCATGAGGGACTCTTTGAGCGTTATCAGGTACTAGAGTGGGGCGACACCATAGGTACGCCACTCACTACCATGCCATACCCAGAGCCCCAAATAGTACTGGGGATGCCATCGTCACACTGTTCCTATGCACTCCCCTGGGAGTTACTGTAACAGTGGAGCACAGTATGTGCAGTCGGGTACAGCAAGGCACCTACTCCAAGTGCCTCGGGCGATGGCAGGTGGCATTCTCTCTGTGCAGTTCTCAGCCAAAAAAGAAAAACATGTGTGGCTCAAAAAATAATGGAACTCTGTTCAATACATAAGTCCCCAATTTTATTTGGTTAGAAGCAACAGGGGAAATTTTCAGAATACAATACACTTGTTAATCAAGAAAGCCCTCGGCCGTGTTTCGCACCAAAGCTGTGTCAGGAGGACCAGTGGGCTCCCATCATCTTAATCCATCTCATGTAGAGGGGGAGGAGGGGAGAAACCCCCAAGGCCAAATTAAAAGTGATATAACCTATCAGCTATAGGGGCAGGAAACTCCATATGTAATTCAAAACGAGGGAATTAAAATCCTGAATATCTAATGACCAAGGATCAGAAAATTGGCAAGCCATGCAGAAGAAGCTATTTTACAGAACAGGAATCAAGAACCTTCAGCCGGGTCGAGGGTAGATAGTAATTATTTTATGCTGAACAAGAATTCAAAGAAGTTTAGTTCAGAAAACATTATTAACATATCCTAGTTATTAATATGTTTTCTGAGCTAAACGTCTTTTAATTCTTGTTCAGCATAAAGTGTATTGTATTCTGAGAGTTTTTCCTGTTGCTTCTAACCAAATAAAATTGGGGACTTATGTATTGAACAGAATTCCATTATTGTTTGAGCCACACATTTTTTTCTTTTGGATTTATTTATATGTGTGTGCCGTTTACTCCGCTTAATTGCTGTGCAGTTCTCAGACATGCCAGGGTTCTGCCATCATCGCGTCAAGGTCTCAGTCTCCTCATCAGTAATGCACCACAAAGAACTCTGGGGATCACTGGCAAGGAAGGTGTCATCACACGCTCTGTGATTTGCCTTTTAGCAGCACGCAGCCACATGGCTAGTTACAGGTATTAAAACAAAGGCTCAAAAACTTCAATTTTAAAGGCAGAGCTAACTTTTATGTTTTATGAGTGTGATATTTTATGTATGTTGATTTTATTATTTTGTTTTAATTTGTTTTAACTTTACCCTTGAATACCACACTGAGGAATAGCAATCTATAACTTTATTTCTACTTGTACAGCTAAAATACTTTTATGTGCTTTTAATTAATTTTAGCTGTCATCTTTTATTGAACTGATTTATTGTATTATTTCTAATATGTATATTGTAAACCGCTGTGAAGGCTAACGCCAAACGGCGGTATAAAAAACCTAATAAACTATAAACTCTAGCAAGTGGTGCTTGGTCCTTGCTGTGCCATGGGATTCCTCTCATATGCATGGCAAATAGGGTGATAGGTATGCCGCCATCCACAGGATGGGTACCACTGTATGAGTACTGGTCAGCATGCTTTTACAACAGAGGGTTCTATTCTCCAATTGCCCTCTACTGTATAGGTAGGAGTGTTTCCCTCATGGTGAGCTCAACAAGTTGTGCACTGCAGCCATAGGATTGACTAGAACTGCATTCCTGGTTGAACCCTAAGGGGAGTAGATACCAGGAGGGCAGTGTCAGGATTATTGTCCTTCCTCAGAAGAGGAATATGTCTTTCGACCCCTTCCATGTCACAAATCCCCATTGTGAGGAAGGTCCTGGCAGTTTATTGCTGAACTACAGCCTCGATTCTTTGAA
Source organism: Rhinatrema bivittatum (assembly GCF_901001135.1). Classification (NCBI taxonomy): domain Eukaryota; kingdom Metazoa; phylum Chordata; class Amphibia; order Gymnophiona; family Rhinatrematidae; genus Rhinatrema; species Rhinatrema bivittatum. Next base: position 133,576,277 of record NC_042618.1, on the reverse strand, counting down.
TCAGTGCATCCCCTGTAGGCCAGGACTGGGGGATGACGGGCAGTCATCTGATTTTTTGCTGGGGACTGGGGGATGACAGGGGCAGTCCCTGTTTTTGCTGGGACCCCTTTATTGATTACTGTGGTGGGCTTCCCCATCTGAGAGTGGCTGCCAGTCGCAGATTAGTCGCTTCTGAACCTCAGCGATCAGTGATTGTGTCTCAACTCTCAACTGGAGACAGATTTTTTGGGATCCGGAGGCCCCAATTCCCATTGCTTTCATGTCCCTTCAGGAAGGGGGGATTTGACTGGGTTCCAGGGCAACACTTATCGGTTTCCCTCTGGCCACCTGGTTGTCCACCCCTGCAAGGGGTGTCCCTCGTTCTCCGTTTCCTGGAGAAGACATGTCACTGCTTCTGACTGGCGGTTGCTCTCAGTTCCTCATGGGATCCAAGAGCCATCGAACGGTAGTGTTCTCCTTAGGTTGTCCTAAGGCTCAGCAGAATGATGGTATATAAAAAATAAATATGAAATATATTTCATGAGGGAGCCTTTCTCGAATAGCTTCCTGGTGAAGATTAGGGGTTTCTCCCATCCAGGAGTCACCTTTGATACCTGCTGAGCTCAATGGGCATTTTTTGATAAGGACCACTTTTGCCAGTCATTCTCACCTGTGGGACCCTACCTCAGTAAGGAGGGGTTCTGTACCATCTAATTGGTGAGAATGCCTTGCAACCTATCACCATATCCATGGCTGAGGGAGATGGGGACAAGGGACCCTGTAACAGAGGTGCTGTTCTTGGTTGCAGTGGCTTGAAAGCTATGCTTCCCCATTTTAGATATAACCCTGTCTACGGACAAGGACAGTCCTGTTCATGCAATGATTGTTCCATTTACTGGGCCACATGCTTCCTTGGGGGAAGTATATGCTATCATGGCTGAGGTATTAATACCTAAGCCAGGTTCGGGGCAATCTGTTCCGAGATTGCCTTTGCCCTGCCCTGGTACCCTTAGAGTTTCCAGGATGGTGGAGAAAACCTGTTCGACAGAGGTTTGCACTTGCATCACCCTGGCTTCCTGTCTTTTAGTGGAGTGTTTCTGCCCTGTGGAGTTCGCTCTCAGTTTCAGCTGTTCCAAGCAGACTGAGGGCTCTATCCCAGTGGGTAACTCCCTACTGGAATTGGCAGTGAGTTATTCACTTGCGGTTGAATTATAAAACCTAGCGACTTGTGCTTACCCTGGCAGTCCAGTTGTCTGCCTCCTTGTGTTCTTCGCTCCTTACGACTTCCAGTTGGAATTTCGGGGATGGGGGGGGGGACTAAGGTATTCGTGGTATATCATAGTGTATCCCTGCAGGGAAAGATACACCACTTTTTCCCTATTTATTTTTTTATTTCTTTAGATATTATATATTCCGTCATTCCATGTATAGATCACAACGGTTTACAAAGTGACATTCATAGTTATAACTCAAACAAACAATGGTTGGTTACATAAGGCAAAGGGTATGGAAAATTATAATGATAGTTTTCTCATCTTATTCAGTGGGTTGATTTGAGAATCTTACATTCTCTCATTTGATTTATTCTTCATGATTTCATTATTAACTTTTGTCCTTCTTGTCTTTGTGGCTCTGTATTTTCTGTTGTTTTTAAGTTAATTTATATGCATTTTTGAATAGCCATGTTTTTAATTCACATTTAAAACTTTCTATCTGGTAAGATATGTAATGTCTCAGTCAGAGAATTTCAGAGTGTTGGACCCGCTATGGAAAACACACAAACTCTTATTTGTGTCAAATGTGTTCTCCGAATTGTGGGAATAGTCAATAGTCATTTATTTTGAGATCTTATTGTTTGTTGAGGATTGCAAGGTTGTAGTGTCACTCCTAACAAGCTCTGGCCAATACTGCCTTTAGCTTTTCTCACTTCCCTAGGTTGCCCAAAGTGTCTTCTGCTCACCTAAGCTATCTTACAGACAGGATGGATCACCCTGCCCTTGACAGGGTACAGTGTGGGTGAGCTTCAGGCCTAATATACCTCCCTGCTTGAGAGTTTAGGCTAGTGATCCCATTCAAGGATTGCCTTTCATCCCCTGAAACTCTTGATGCTGTCTTGCTGGTCAGCGCTGTCTGATGCTTTGGCATGTAGGGTCTGTCACAGACCCTGCAGTTGTTGCTGATTATTCTTCCAAGCGTTGCTTGGGTTTTCTGCTCATTATGGGGTAGATTTTCAAAGCTCTACGCGCGTAAATCCAGTGGATTTACACGCACCGGGCCTATTTTAAAAATGCCTGGCGACGCCCATAAAGCCCCGGGACGCGTGTAAATCCCGGGGCTTTACAAAAGAGACTGTCCGGGGGCGAGGGCGGGGTGGGGCGGTGCAGGGTTGGGGCCAGAGGCCTCTGACATAGCGGCCATTGCCGCTGTGTCGGAGGATCGCGTTCCAGCAGGTGCCGGCACGCGCAAAAGGTAAGACGAGTCAGGGGGAGGTTAGAGTAGGGCTGGGGGGGCTAAGGTTAGGTTAGGGGGGAAGGAATGGAGGAAGCAGTTTGACTTGGCACACGCAAGTTGCACAATTGTACAACCCCTTGTGCGTGCCAACCCCGGATTTTAGAAAATCAGGTGTACATGTGCGCGCACCGGGTAGCAGGCGCACATGTACGCCCGTGTGCACCTTTTTAAAATCTAGCCCTATACCTATTAGCCAAACATGGGCAAGCTTCTGCAGAGACATTCTGTCCTTTGGATGTTAGTGGGCTGCAGTTTCTTTCTAGGGAGTTCTCAAGCCCCAGTTGGATTTTTGGTTATCTTGTAAAACCAAAAACAGCGGTGCAGTCTTAGTCCAAGAGTCCTTCTCTTGTTTACATCTCTAGACTTTTTCCTGTATCCAGGAGGTTCTAGATGTACTGTTGTTGTCAGGGTTTTATAATCCAAACCCTACTTGTAATGTTTTCCGTGATGCTGTGTATGTTTCTTGTTGGCACTCGCATCATTCCCCTGCCTTGGGCATCTCTGCTATTCATCAGGGTTTTGTGTCTATCTTTTCTATGGTTTTCTCTTTGTAGAACTCAACTCTTTTCCCACCTTGACCCTTTTGTGGGTCGGCTGCCTCACAGGCAAAAGGGAGAGAGGTGGTGCTTTCAGCATGATGCAGTATCCCGCTTTATCGTGCTTGGACAGTCTATAGCTTGGGATTCACCTATGTGTGAGGACTACCATCCTGCTTATACCTCAGAGAAAGCAGAGTTGCTTATCTGTAACAAGTGTTCTCCAAGGACAGCAGGATGTTAGTCCTCACAAAACCTACCCGCCTCCCCTGGAAGTTGGTTTCTCCATTATTAGCTATATTATGGACTAAGGGACTCTGCCTGGGGAGCAAAGTGATGACTAAGCTGCACATGCTCAGTAGGGCATGTTTGAAAGTTCTAGATTCTTTGAGATCAAAGTTCTGTGCCAGTTTCATCTGATTGTCACCATGTGTGAGGACTAACATTCTGCTGTCCTCAGAGAACACCTGCTTTCTCCTCCAACAGAATCTTAGCAAATTCCCTTCTTAGAACCCCTCATAGCTACTGTAAACACTCAAGTCCTTTCCTGTCCAAGGACTCCAACCATGAGTCCTAGACTGCTTGAGGAGAGAACACAGATATCTCTGAGCTTCTTTTGTTTTATTCACTTTCCAAAATCTTAGACGCTTCCCACTGAGCAGTGTCTGAAAGGCCAATTCACCTTATAGCTATGTGTCCATAAAGACACATACCTCACTAATAAGGGACCCTTAGACCCTTTTATGCTATAAAAAGTGGTGCAGAGTAGGATGAATTGAAGTATTTTTCATTGCCATTCTATAAATATCTCTGTTGTACACATGCAGCCCTTCACTCTACCAGAAGAATTGATTTGAAGACCAGGACTGATGAGTAAGACTGAATCTGTCCATTTTATGAGGTCCATGTAATATATGCCACTAAATTTACAGCTAGATTCATCAAAAAGTGTTACTAATGCATTGATAACGCCTGCAATAACAAAAAGGGTCATGTTTATAGAAATATTTGAATTACCGCACCACATTAGAGAATGCAGGGGTATCTACATATAAAAGATCTAACTACTTTTAGGAAAACTTTCAAGACATGGTTATTCCAGTAGGTTTATAACCTACTATAATCCTTGTTTATGATGGGTGAATGGTTTAATCTGTTGAGGTTGGAAGTAGGTTTTAATTGTGATTGATTATTGATTTGTTAAGAAATTTTATGATCCCGTTTTACTGTAATCTGAAATATTGTTGTAAACTTGCTTTGAGCATTGTTGTAACAAAAGGGTGATTGTAAATAAAAGCTGATAATGATGTTTCTTCAGTGTCTTAAAATACATTCAAGAAGCCATTGCTCTACTAATACATAAAGTCCTTCAAGACCTACAGTCTAAATTGTGGCAAACTCCTCTCTCCATGCTTCCATATGGCAGGAAAATTGACCTTAAGTATAAGGTATAGCTCTGTCCAGGTCATGGAAAAGTTCAACTACCTCATGAATCCGTAGTTGTGGAATTGACATGAAAGAAAAACAAAAGATCTAAACCAAACTCTATTATTCCTCTGGAAAAGATGCAAAACTGCTGGGCAATACAGGGAGAAAGATTTTTCAGTCAGCAATGTTATAAAGTAGAATTTTGGCCCATCAATTACAAATGGTCTAATATCTTTATAATATTCTTCAGAAAATAAGACATCTCATCCAGTCTTCCTAAAGACATATAGCAGTAGTTTACCCCTCATATAAATGAAGTTGAAGAATGTACAAGCATTTCATCAAGTCTTATGATGTCTTTGAGAGTGCTTCAAGATCTTCAGCAATAGATATAAGAGCCAGAAAACTTGCATGACTGAGGGCATCAGATTTAATAAAAGATGTATATGACAAAGCGGTGGACACTTTGCATCAGATATTGGCTCAGTCAATAGAGAATTTAGCTCCTATAAAATCTTTCCATGTAAAGAAAAGATGTACTCCCTGGTTCTCCCTATTTTATGCAATAAGAAGTGAGCACTATGTAGATTAGAACGTCACTGGCAGAAGTGTGTTTGGCCGCAACATTTGAAACTTACTGGATTCAAATGGATAATTATAAGACTATGACAGATGAAACAAAAAAGACCTATTATGCAAGACTTCATGAAGCAAGCAATAGCCCAAGTGAATTATTTCAAATGGTAAGAAATCTGACGTCTAATGTTGCAGAATTGGATCAGTCAAAGAATATTGATTTGAATCCCGGGTAGTGCAAAGAGTTTGCTCAATTCTTAGCTGATAAAGTTGCTAATGTGTGCAGCAGTTTTTCCACTTTAGATCCATCACCAGCACCCAGTAGTTGAGGTTAGTTTACCAGCGTGGGACTGTTTTTCTTAAGTTAATTCCAAGGAGCTTATTCAAGTAATAGCTAAATTGAATCCTTCTGTGTGTCAAACAAATCAGTGTCCACCAGCATTGTTGAAACTCTTTGTGATGCTACTGGTGACTCAGTCACCAAAGTGGTAAACCTGTCTTTTTCATTTGCCCGTTTGAAAAAGGCATCCATATGCCCGCTGCTGAAGAAATTCTCATTAGATCCTTCCAACTTTAGAGCAATATCTGTTCTACCATTTATTTCCAAAGTAATCAAAATTATTGTGTTGAACCAATTGAATGATTTCATTGAAGATCCATCAGGTGTTAGATCTGCATCAATTTGTTTTCTGCAATGTTTTTTAATACAGAGATCTTATTGTTATTTAGTTTTTATACAATCAGAGTTTTGATAATGGAATTAGCTATGGAATGGTACTCCTAGATATTTCAGCAGCATTCGATATAGTAAACCATTATGTACCATTTGACCGAATGAAAGATTGTTGTTGCAAGCACTGTGTTTGATTGGTTTACATTTTATGTATCTGACAGATATCAGCATATTAGTAATGCATTGTCTGTGTCCACATGGTTTAAAGCTACATCTGATGTTCCTTATGGTTCTACACAAATTACTATATGATCCGCTTATAACAATTTGTTATTGGGCTTAGGGATAAATTATAAATTCTATGCAAATTATATTCTTTTTTTTTTTGTGCCCAAACTGTTACCTTGGATAGCAACAAATGAGCTTTTCTCTACTTGTTTAGTTGAAATTAAAGTAAAGCTATTTCATGAACGCTTAGTCCTCAGTTTGTAAAAGATCAAAGTGATTATTTTGGGCAAAATTCCCATAAGAGACACCCTGACTGCATTTGTGTTTGATGGCCATGATTTGCCAAAGTCAGTTAAAGTTTCTGCCTCCATCTACTGAAAGTTGGAGATAAACCCAATCATTTTGGATTGGTGTAGCAGATAAGAAAGGAAACTACATATTCTACAAAAATGGAAGCCTGAATGCTAGTGATTTTTGCTCACTCCTTTAAGCAGGTATGTGTAACCCTTGATTACTAAGAGCATGGCCCATAGAAAGAGCATGCTCCATTTATGTGTAAAGTCACTCCTTGGAGGTACGAGAGCATGCAACATCAGCTATTCCAGCACGCTGCCTTAGGAGTATCCAGCTCCCAGAAGAGCAATCTGGCAGCTCCAGGGAGGATAATGCCAGCTATTTTTCTAGGATTCTTCTGCTAAGGCATGAGCAGAACCTCAGTGAGTGAGTACCATGAAGTTATAGCAGTTTCACTGTTTAGTGAATTCTGTAAGATATGAGCAGCATTATCTGATGCAGGACTGAATACATTGCATCAGGTAGGATTGTCATCTATTGATGTGCTGGCAGTTTGGTATTCCTTTGAATGTATTCAACTACCTCATATCTGGAACCTGTGTTTAAATTTGCTAGGAAATAAACAAGACGGTTGGACTCAAAGTGAGTGAATCCTGTAGTTTTATTTGCATAAGAGCATGGAGGATGAAGGGAGCAAAAGAGTGAACACCCAGAACCTATCCCCCTGTGAAATCCTGCTGAGTTAGAAGGATAGTGTAGTGGCAGGATACACATGGATTATTATAATGCTTTAATTATGGGTTTACCTGCATGTAGAGAGCTTTGCAGATTATCCAAAATGTAGCTACAGAGACAGTTATGAGCATATAACATCTGTGCTTAAGTTGCCACACTGGCTTCCTGTTGAGTGGGGGATTAAGAATAAAATTACAATGCTAATCCATAAATTGTGAGATCATAATGTGGTAATGAAGGGGTTCAATTTCGTGACCCCCCTGAAGTACGAACGAACAACTGAACATCCTCCGACTAATCATGCCAGCAGTGAAACACACAGCCATCTTGAACGTACTAATATTTGCAACGCAAATGATACGTAATGCGTAGTGACGCAGTGGCGCACTAACTTTTAGCGTAACGTAACGTAACTCCATTTTGGAATAATACTTTGTATTGTATTAATACGAATGCCGATGTAAAATGTCTAACACGTCAATTAAATGACGAAACAATAGTCTGATCATAAGCTACACCTACTAGAGGACCACGCTAGCTAATGCTTGTTCAGCAATTTGTGAAATGTTTGTTCAGCAAAAACCAGAACGCATGTGTGAAAGATAAGAGTTGTAAAGTGCATAAAAGTTTGCTCCGAAGGGGGCGTGGCATGCAGTTGTACTGAGCCTTTGTCTTAGCTGCATCTTGCTGGCAATAAAAGTCTATCTTTACGGATCAGTTGTCTGGACCTCCTTACTGACTAAAAAGAGACGGTTACATTTGGCGAGCCAGCCAGGAGGTACCGGGGACGCTATTTTAGCCCCCCAGTGGGTCCGGTAGTTTGGTGGCGGAGCGATCCCCCAGACGCACCTGGTGAGTGGCCACCGCTGAGTTCAGCGATCAGGTTTCTGAGGGGACCGTTCCACAGAAATTCTTCTGAGACCTCTGGGCTGGTGATCTGGGAAGAAGGCTTTCGTGACGATCGGAAGAACCCTGCAGGCGAGTATTATGGGAATGATGGGAAAAGTGAAGAATAGCTAAAAGAGTAGCAAATAACCGGTCCATCCGTGAGGGGACCGAGGGGGCTTTGATCACACCCCAAGCGGTGGTTTGGTAGGAATTGCATTCCGAAAGCCACGCGCATAAAAAGAGGAAAAAGAAGTAACGCGTACGATAGTGGGAATAGGTTTCTTGTTGTGTGAAAGAGAGTGAATGGCCTCGCAGTTCTAGGCCGGGCTGACCGCGTCCTAGTCGGGGCGATTGTGACCCTTTTGTGTCTGACGGATACGGACCTCTTACCTATCCGTCTTCCCTTCCCTCCTTTGTCTGTGAATTCTATCCTAATGGGAGGGGGCTATTCAACTCCACTAAAAGTTATGACGGAGCACTATAGTGAAATGTTCGATAAACGTAAATGTACGAAGCCCGGAATGATTCAGCGATGCACCCATAAGTGGCCCGGTTTGTGTGTAAATTGGCCTCCGGAAGGAACTTTCAATTTCCAAACGGCCACAAGGGTCCTGAAAATAGTTGAGAAAGAAGAGAATCCGGGTTGCCCTGAGGATAAGCCATACATAACTGCTTGGATTGCAGTTATCGAGAATCCTCCGAAGTGGGCAAAGAAGTTAGTGGAGGGAGCCGCCCTCGTAATGGTGGCGCAAGTAAACAAAATGGGAGACCGGAAGTCCTCAAACCGGAAAAGAAAGGGAAGGGCGGCCATCTTGGGAATAAAGGACCATGCGTCATCTGCGGCGGCCATGTTTGTAGTGCAAGGGAATTCACGGACTCAAGAAAAAAAAGTTAAACCCCTGCCGCCTGCAGTACTGCCTGACGCAGAAGAACTTCTGCCGCCACCCTATGCCCCTAGCTACCCTCAATCGTATAATGCGCCACCAGATCCCCCAGCTCCCGCCGATGCCCAAGTTGATCATGAAATAATGCCGGTTCCCGAAGTACGGCTTGAAGCGGAAGCGGCGGCGGCAAAAGTTGAAGACGGCGGCGAGTCGTCCGTGTCAGGCGGCACTCGCAGTAAAACCCAAGCCGCAAGTTTGCAACTACCAATTAGAGAAACAACCACCGTAGTTCCCGTGGTCCCTACTGAAGAAAACGAGTATAATACTACGCAAACTATAAAGTTGTTTACTTACATACCTTTCACTTCCAGTGATCTTTTTAACTGGAAACAGCTTGGCCCCTCTTACGCTGATAATCCAGATCAGATGCTAGATTTTTTACGAGGAATTTTTGCAGCCCATAACCCTAACTGGGCTGACATTCGGCATCTCGCCTCCATCCTTTTCACCACTGAAGAACGCCGACAAATACAATTAAACATGGAAGAAGCAGCTCGGATGGGAGCCGGGTCAGACGGTAATCCAGATGAAGTAGTGAGAGAGCATGCCCCTGTCGCCGATCCCAACTGGGATTTCCAGACGGCTGCAGGGCGAGCCCGCATTGCTGCATATCAAGTCGCCTTTCTCGGAGCTTTAAAGAAAGGAAAGCAGAAAGTCATGAATATGGGAAAGATCCACGACGTGGTGCAAGGGAGAGACGAGACTCCCGGAATCTTTTTGGAAAGATTGATGGATGCCTATCGGCAATACAGTCCATTCGACCCAGAGGACCCCAAGAGTCAGTCCGTCATAGTGATGAGCTTTGTCGGACAATCCTGTCCCGATATCCACCGGAAGTTACAGAAATCAGAAGGATTTGAGGGAATGACTATTAGCCAGTTAAAAGCCATGGCTGACAGAGTTTATGTAAACCGAGAGCCGGACGGAGACAAGAAAGAAAAGAAAGAAAGTAGAAAGTTAAGAGAAAGTGTTAGTCTGTTAGCCGCAGCGCTGGAAGAAACGAATTTCGGAAACTCGGCCAGGCACTATCAGGGATATCCTGGGCCGAGAGGAAGGGGCAGGTCACCCTCGAGGGGACCGCCCAGAGGACGAGCAAGTAGAGGAGGATCGTTTAGGGGTGGAAGGATGCCGTTGGGAGCCAATCAATGTGCATTTTGTAGACAAGAAGGACACTGGAAGTCTGAGTGCCCAGAGTCCCTGCAAATGAAGCAGGAAGGATATACTCCGTCCAAACCAAAGGAAGCTGAATGGCAGATGACTGTAGGAGAAACCTCTGGCGAAGACAGTAGTGAAGCATGACTAGAGAAGGGAATTCTTCCATTCGATCCCTTAGTAGAAATCAAAGTAGGGACTGAGACATTTAAGGGATTGTTAGATACCGGGGCACAAAGATCAGTCATGACTACCGCTATTACCACGCCCACTTCGAAAAACATTTCTATTGTAGGGGCCTCTGGAAAGCCACTTATCGCTCCCTTTCTTCAGAAACGACAGGTTCGAGTGGGAGGACAATTAGTATCTCATCAGTTTCTCTACGTCCCGGGATGCCCAGTTCCCCTCATCGGGAGAGACCTTCTTTGTAAATTAAGAGCCAACTTACAATTCGAATCGACAGGAGAAATAAGAGCATCCTTCGCTGATAACCCAGTCTCTCTCATCTGTCCACTCCAAGAAGAATGGAGATTACATCTTCCCATAGTCGAGTATAGCCCTACGCACCGATATGGAGAAAACACCGTCCTCAACGAAAAGCGCAGACAGCTAATGAACAGTATACCTAAAGTATGGGCAGAACAGAACCCAGGAGGAATAGCCATCAACGCTACCCCTATTTGGATCGAGATGAAACAGAATGCACAGGTGATAAATCAATCTCAATACCCCATTCCGTATATGGCCAGACAAGGAATTCAGATACACCTGCAAAGATTGTATGATTTGGGCATTCTCCGGCGAATCCGATCTGCTTGGAACACCCCTTTGTTGCCAGTAAAGAAGCCTGGATCAAATGACTATCGACCAGTACAAGACTTAAGAAAAGTGAATAGTCAAGTAGCAGATCTAGTAGCCCTCGTCCCAAATCCGTACTCAATCCTGGCTCAAGTCTCTCCTGCATCAAAGTGGTACAGTGTCATTGATCTCAAAGATGCCTTCTTCTCCGTCCCGGTGGCGGAGGAATGTCAAAAGATTTTTGCTTTCACATGGGAAGATGCAGATACTGGAGTAAAGCAGCAGTACACATGGACTCGGTTGCCTCAAGGGTTTAGGCACTCACCTACGCTGTTCGGTGAGCAACTGGCAAAAGACTTAAAGATGTATCAAGTAAAGTATGGGCCAGTCATACAATACGTGGATGACCTTCTGTTGTTTCGAGAGACGTACCTCGAATGTGCGGTATCCACTCTTCAGCTGCTAAAGACGTTGTACTCAAAAGGGTATCGTGCAAGTAAAAAGAAAGCGCAAATCTGTGAATTGGAAGTAGAGTATTTAGGCTTCCAAATACGTGGAGGAACCCGATGTCTGGGGATTTCTCGCACCAGTTCTATAAGAGATCAACCTGTACCCACTTGCAAGAAAGAGCTCCGGGCGTTCCTTGGAGCTGCAGGATACTGTAGGCTGTGGATTGCTAACTATGCAGTTATTGCCCAACCCCTGTACGACAAGCTGCGGGGTAAAGAGGCAGAATCTCAACCCTTCCAATGGGAAGGAAACGAACTGGCAAGCTTACGTCAACTAAAAGAAGCCTTAATTGAACCACCTGCCTTAGGATTGCCAGATGTGATGAAACCATTCCATCTATTCGTCGACGAGAAAAAAGGCATGGCCATAGGGGTATTGACTCAAACCTTAGGCTCATGGGAACGACCTGTTGCATATCTGTCAAAAGGAATGGACAATGTGTCAAAAGGATGGCCGGGATGCCTCCGAAGCATTGCTGCTGCATGTCTACTGATACCCGAAGCTGTTAAGCTAACATTTGGACAGATTTTACAAGTAACAACTCCTCATACTATCCAAGGACTGCTAGAGACCCATGGACCAAAATGGATGACAAATTCACGTCTTGTAAAGTACCAAGCGTTATTATGTGAAACTCCAGAAATTCAAATACAGGACAGTAAAAATCTGAATCCTGCAACTTTACTCCCAACCCCCACTTCAGTTTCTCATAAATGTGGGGAAATTATGGCAACAGTACATTCCAGCCGACCCGACTTACGCGACCAACCCTGGCAAGGAGCATGGACTTTATTCACTGATGGAAGCAGCCAGATCATAAATGGAATCAGAGTCGCTGGATATGCTGTAGTCTCCGAGGATGATATTGTTGAAGCCGAACCCCTACCCCCAGGGACATCAGCGCAAAAAGCTGAACTAATTGCGCTCACAAGGGCTTTGCAGTTGGCAGAAGGGAAAACTGTCAATATTTATACGGATTCAAAGTATGCTTTCCTTACGATCCAAGTGCATGGAGCTTTATACAAGGAACGAGGATTCCTAACTGCGGAAGGGAAACAAATAGCTAATGCATCAGAGATACATCAATTGCTAGACTCCGTATGGGCACCACGAAAGGTAGCTGTTATGCATTGCAAAGCCCATACAGGGAAAACTGATCCCATTGCCAAAGGAAACCAATGGGCAGATAAGACAGCGAAAGAAGCAGCACGTGTGCAATCACCACATACTTCAACTCCCACTTGCCCACTTCTACAGTTCACGAATGAAACCCCCATTTATTCAGCGGAAGAAAATGATTGGGCACAAACTGAACAATTTCATCAGCAGGATGGGTGGTGGATTGTACAAGAAGATAGGGTATGGATACCCGACGCCCTGGCATGGACTGTTGTCAGAGAAGCCCATAATAAAACCCATCTTGGTCGAGATGCATTAGCAACACTGTTGGCAAAAACTTACTACATTAATAGACTCTTTCAGCTAACTAAATATGCTGTTAATCAATGTGTTACCTGTGCAAGGAACAATCCCAGAAATGGACCTGGTCCAGCTCCTGGACATATACTACGAGGAACAACTCCGTTTCAAGTTTGTCAAATCGACTTCACCCACATGACTGCTTCAAAAAGATACAAAGCAATGCTGGTAGCTGTCTGTACTTATACCGGATGGATCGAAGCCATACCCACGCGAACTGAGACTGCCAAGGAAGTAGTAACATTGCTTCTCCATAAAATTTTACCACGATACGGATTACCACGGCAGATAAATTCAGATAATGGACCAGCTTTCACCAGTGAAGTCACGTGACGTCTGAGTCAAATTCTGGGCATCCGATGGCACCTGCACTGCGCCTGGAGACCTCAAAGTAGCGGAGCAGTTGAACGAGCTAACAGGACACTAAAAAATCAGCTCGCTAAATTGTGTCAGGAAACAAAGACTAAATGGCCAGACATCCTGCCATTAGCTCTACTACATGTCCGATGCACCCCACGGAAGTCGGGTTTAACACCTTATGAAATGATGTACGCAAGGCCTCCACCTCTTCCATCTTTTCCTGAATCACTGCAAATACAAGGGGAAATGTCTCTCAGTAACCAACTTAAAGGACTATATAACACAGTCATTGCGATTCAAAATTACACCTGCGACACGGAACCATTAGTCCTGCTAACCCCAATTCATCCATACCAGATCGGGAATTCGGTGTGGATAAAAGACTGGGATGAGTCTGATTTCCTCCAGCCTCGATGGAAAGGGCCGTACACTGTATTACTAACTACTCCAACAGCTGTCAAAGTTTTTGGATGTCCTTCATGGATTCATTGGACACGTCTCAAACCAGCTTCAGCCAACTGGCAGGTCTCCAAGATTGGAGACCACAAATTAAGATTCACCCAAGGCAGGCCCAATGCTAGTCCTGAGTAAAAAGATATCAGTAACTGCAGCTAAATATTAATGTGTCCATTTCTCTCCTTCCTTTCAGAATCCATTACTTATGAATGCAACCATCTACGTCATAAAGCAATGTCACAGATTCCGACTTCCAAGATCTACGTTGCATCCATCTTCTACATTCACTTACTACTCTTCTGTACACCGACTACCTCTGTTTTCCTGTCCTTGAGCAAGAATTGCACCGAATGTATCAAGCTAATTCGTACTACCACTCAAACTGGATTTCAAGTTGTCTCAACAATCATCCACCAATCTCAACCACCAACTTCCTGTGCCACACTACCTGCTTGCGCCCTGAATACTACTCAAGGCTATCAATCCTTCCATCGATGTTTAGAAACTGGCAAAGTCATCTGTCATACCCCAACCACTCCTAAGTACTACAACATCACCCTCACTGCAGGTCTACCAAAGAGCTACACATCAAGTATTGTCCCAGAAGGAAAGGGCATCTTGTACTACATCAACTCCACTAAGGTTCTTATGGGAAGTGAAACGATTGTCACAATAACGTTCGATGCCTGTGAAGCCATTGATAAACACCCAAATGCACTCCACTGTGGGTCTCAAGCCTGGAGAAATTCCTATGTCTACAATCACAAATACCTCTGCCCATACAACCGTGCAGCTAATCCATCCAGTTGGCTACCATGCGGAGGGGACCTGACACTGTCAGGATGGGCTCTAGTTTGTGATTACACCAGAGGAGGTTACCATGGCTGCCACGGAATAGGACGGTTAACTGCAGTATCTGGTAATACAGTATCTATACAATGGCCTCTAAGAAGTGAAGGATTCCCTTGGCAAGATACTTGGGGATTTGGTATCGACGGAACTGGAAAAGACCCTATGACTTACATTACCATCACTCAGCGGAGAGACAAACCTCGTCCAATTATTCACCAGACTACTGTGGTGGGTTATCAATCCTTTTTCGATGAAATATCTCATGCCACTGAGGAATTAAAGAAACATACAATTTCTCAGCAAGTAAAAAACCTGTTTGTCAATTTGGCAGAAAACATAGCTCTCTCTCTCGAAGTCAAGAACTGTTTTGTATGTGGAGGAACAGATACAGGAGAGCAATGGCCATGGGAAGCCAAGGAAACATTCCAATCTGATCTTAACACCTTGAATACCACTGTAACCTATAACCGTAAATCTCATCCATATGAATGGGCGCTACAGACTGATGTTATTGGCAGACTATGTATCTCTCGACAACATTCACGCATCTACACCGTGCCTGTTGGAAATTCTCCATGCACAGGAGTTCTTACTGCCAACCTTACCACCCAGACATGGTGGCAGACTGAGAATTCTACCATGCCTACTCCCATCTGGACTGAATCGACTTTGAACAAGACATGGACAGCTGCGGGCGTTGCTACTACCGTTTTCAATGCTCCAGATGGTTATTATTATGTATGTGGACGAAGAGCCTATGAACAATTACCAACAAGCTGGTATGGAACTTGCTTCTTGGCTACAATTCGGCCAAGTTTCTTCCTACTTCCCATCACTGCTGGGGAAACCTTAGGAGTTCCAGTATACAGTCCCATGAGACCCAACAAACGTCGAAGCACTCCTAAAGTATCCATAGGAGATTGGAAAGATCAAGAGTGGCCTCCTGAACGAATTGTACAATACTATGGTCCGGCCACCTGGGCTGAGGATGGTTCTTATGGATATAGAACACCTATCTATATGCTCAATCGAATTATAAGACTCCAAGCAGTACTGGAACTCCTGACAAATGATTCTGCCTTGGCTCTCAACATCTTAGCCAAGCAAAACACTAAAATTTTAACAGCTGTCTACCAAAATCGATTGGCTTTAGACTACCTCCTAGCCCAGGAAGGTGGTGTATGTGGCAAATTTAATCTTTCTAACTGTTGTTTACAGGTAGATGACAAGAGTAAAGTCATTGAGGAGATTACTGATCGAATGATTCGCCTGGCCCATGTACCAGTGCAGACGTGGACTGGAATTCTTGACTGAACAGGTTCTTTACCCAACTGGCTCACTTCCATTCCTGGCCTTAAAGAACTCCTCTTTCCTCTGATACTTCTTGTTTTGACATGCATTCTATTTCCTATTTGTCTCCCTCTTATTTTTAGACATCTCCGATCCATGATTGAACATATTGCTGATCGGCGAGCAGCTGCTCACGTCATGATGATTAATAAGTATGTGTCTGTCTCCACATTCCCTTCATCTGATTCTTCTGACTACGACACTAACAATGATTCGGATACTGATTCTGATAAAGAGTACCTAACTACTAACTTATAAGTCTGATAAACTCTAACCTCTAAGCATTACCATAATGGAGCCACCGTGTTGTTGGGGTAAGTCGGGCTACAAAGGGGGGTGACACCAATAGGGTCCACCCGTCTCAAACCCGTGAAGCAACCAACGACCTAACAACATATTAGGGCTCACATTCAATGTCACTGGTATTAACTCTTATTGTCGTTTCAGTTACTCTTCAGATATAAAGTGATACTTCTGCCTTCTCTTCAAAGTTGAAGTATCAAAGGGGGGAATGAAGGGGTTCAATTTCGTGACCCCCCTGAAGTACGAACGAACAACTGAACATCCTCCGACTAATCATGCCAGCAGTGAAACGCACAGCCATCTTGAACGTACTAATATTTGCAACGCAAATGATACGTAATGCGTAGTGACGCAGTGGCGCACTAACTTTTAGCGTAACGTAACGTAACTCCATTTTGGAATAATACTTTGTATTGTATTAATACGAATGCCGATGTAAAATGTCTAACACGTCAATTAAATGACGAAACAATAGTCTGATCATAAGCTACACCTACTAGAGGACCACGCTAGCTAATGCTTGTTCAGCAATTTGTGAAATGTTTGTTCAGCAAAAACCAGAACGCATGTGTGAAAGATAAGAGTTGTAAAGTGCATAAAAGTTTGCTCCGAAGGGGGCGTGGCATGCAGTTGTACTGAGCCTTTGTCTTAGCTGCATCTTGCTGGCAATAAAAGTCTATCTTTACGGATCAGTTGTCTGGACCTCCTTACTGACTAAAAAGAGACGGTTACAGTACCTTGGATTAACTTGATTCTATGATTATACTCCTACACATACTCTGAGATCTACCCATTGAGGTCTTTTAGAGCTACTTTCCTCTCAAGTTGTCCATCTATAAGAGTCTCGAGTTCATGCTTTCTTAGTGGCAGGCCCAGTGTTCTAGAACACACTCCCAGAGCACCTATAAACCATGTCTTGCACCCAAACTTTTAGAAACTTACTGAAGGCCTTTCTTTTTAAACAGGCTTTTAATTTATGATTTTGCTATGATCGGGTTGGTGAGGCAACTCTGGTTTGTATGGTTGTATGAATTTTTTATATCTGGTATTTCGCCCAATCGGATATGAGAGTGTAGCTAGAAAGTAATATCATATGTGCAACTTCTTGTTTTGTTTGTTAGCAGCAGTATTGTAAGAGCTCTAATTTTTGTTGTAACTGTTTCTGTGGTGTTCTTATTGTATATGTTTTGATTTGTGATCTAGCAGCAATGGAGCAAAAGTGTACACCCAAATACATAGGATAGGAAAGTCAAAGGGGTGTAGCAAAAATTTATAGAGAATTTTGTTTTGCAAATGCAGTATCCAATGTACATAAAATAGAACAATTTTTAAGGATGCATTTAAACCAAACATGTTTAACCACATCAAGGAAGCAAAACTCAATATGGCTTACAAAGCAAATAAAACACGGAATGACAGGAGATTAAAAGTTTCAGAAAAGGCGCCAAATAGTCATGTGACAATCCCAGCCAATTGAGAGAAAGAAACATAGCCCAAACAGGAGGCTGAAACATAGCCCAATCATAATGAGAGAACTAAATGAAAGCAAGCATTCAATCTCAAGATTGAGAGCAAGTGGTTGCACATACATGTATGTGCATACATGTTAAAAAATAGCCTGGACACATGTAAAAATGCGCACCGTTTTAAATTGATGCACGCGTGTGTGCGCAAATGCCGCTTCTACCGTGTAAGTGGGGGAATTTTATAAGAGATGCAGGCTGACGCCCTAGTTAATTTTCCCAGATTGCTCAGTTCACCCAGTTTAGGGATAGGACTTGCAAACCCCCCGTAATTTAATAGCCTCCCTTTCCCCCTGTTAGCCCCAAGACTTAAAACCCTGCTGACTAGTCTAGACCTTTTGGTTTTATTACTTATATGCCATTCATAGCAGTAGTAAAGTTACACGGCAGAGGACCCAGGTGTGCACCTGTATGCGTATTTATGCACATATTTCTTGGCTTTCCCCGAATACGCCCATGCCCTACCCAGACCTCGCTCACTTCCCGCCCCTTTTAGCGCAGAGGGAGCTATGCACATCCATGGCTGGCTTAAAAAATCCTCTTGGTGCGTGCCGGCCCAACTTGTGCTCATATATCCCGGTTTTGGCCCATGCAGGTCTTTTAAAATTCACCTTTACATGTGCAGCATAGTCTCTACCACGATTACGGGGGAGCACAATTCAAGGCCAAAAAATTTCAAATCAGAGATAATATGGTTGAAGTGAAGCAATGAGACACAAGGAAGCAGTAGTAGTACAGGAAGTACAGATATTACTGCAGTGCTCAAAAATGCGGCCCTTAATTTTGTGCAATGTTTTGCCAATATACAGGAGGAGGCAAGGACAAAGAATCACATAAACCACCCTGGATGGGTTGCAATCAGTAGCCTAAAAGGGTAAGAACGTCCAGAGTCGTGGTGTATAAATTCAGAAATGGTCATGGAAAATTTGCAGGCAGCGTATGGTCCACATGATCTGCGACCGGTGGTAGTGGAAACATATCATGGCTGTAAAGGGGGTAAATCAGATGAGACTAGAGAATCACATAGATTGAGCCCACGTTTGAAGGTGAAACAGAGGGGAACTTTTAAAAATCTGTCCAATGACGGTGGATAATATCATAGCTGTTCTTAGAATTACAAGAAAAAGGAAAAATGCATGTTGGTCTATCTGTGTTGGTAAATCATCTGGACTAGATGGTATACATCCCAGGGTTCCGAAAGAACTAAACAATGAAATTTCAGACCTATTACAATTAATTTGTAATCCTTCATTAAAATCATCCATTGTACCTGAAGACTAGAAGGTGGCCAATGTAACCCCGATATTTAAGTGGGTTACAAGGGTTATCCGGGAAACTATAGACCAGTGAGCCTGACTTCAGTGCCAGGAAAAATCATGGAAACTATTATAAAGAATAAAATCACAGAACATTTAGATAGACATGGTTTAATGGGACACAGCCAGCATGGATTTATCCAAGGGAAGTCTTGCCTCACAAATCTCCTACATTTTTTTTGAAGGGGTGAATAAACATGGAAAAAAGTGAACTGGTAGATGTGGTGTATTTGGACTTTCAGAAGATGTTCAACAAAGTCCCTAATGAGAGGCTTCTAAGAAAACTAAAACGTCATGGGATAGAGGCGATGTCCTTTTGTGGATTGCAAACTGGTTAAAAGACAGGAAACAGAGAGTAGGATTAAATGGTCTGTTTTCACAGTGGAAAAAGGTAAACAGTGGAGTGCCTCAGGGATCTGTACTTGGACTGGTGCTTTTCTATATATATATAAATGATCTGGAAAGAAATACATTGAGTGAGGTGATCAAATTTGCAGATGACACAAAATTATACAGAGTAGTTAAATCTCAAACAGATTGTGATAAATTGCAGGAGGTCCTTGTGAGATTGGAAGATTGGGCATCCAAATGTAGACAAGTGCAAGGTGCTGCATACAGGAAAAAATAACCCTTGCTAAAGTTACAAGATGTCAGGTTCCATATTAGGAGTTACCACCCAGGAAAAAGATCTAGGCATCATAGTGGATAATAAATTGAAATAATCAGCTCAGTGTGCTTTGGCAGTCAAAAAAGCAAACAGAACATTAGGAATTATTGGGAATGGAATTATTAGGGATGTCATAATGCCTCTGTAGCATTCCATGGTGAGTCCGCACCTTGAATACTGTGTGCAGTTCTGGTCACTGCATCTCAAAAAAGATATAGTTGTACTGGAGACAGTACAAAGAAATGTGACCAAAATGATAAAGGACATGGAATGGCTCCCCTATAAGGAAAGGTTAAAGAGGTTAGGGCTATTCAGCTTGGAGAAGAGATGGCTGAGAGGGGATATGACAGAGGTCTACAAAATCATGAAATTGGTTATTTACTCTCTCAGACAATAAAAGGACTAGGGGCATTTCATGAAGTTAGCAAGTAGCTCATTTAAAACAAATTGGAAAAAATTATTTTCACTCAATGCATAATTAAACTCTGAAATTCATTGCCAGAGGATGTGGTTACAGCAGTTAGTATAACTGGATTTAAAATATGTTTGGATAAGTTCCTAGAGGAGAAGTCCATAAACTGCTCTTAATCAATAAGGAATAGTAGCTTGGGATATATGAATACTAATTTGGCACATTTAAAACTAATCGGAGAAAGTTCTTTTTCACTCAATGCACAATTAAACTCTGGAATTTGTTGCCAGGGGATGTGGTTAGTGCAGTTAGTATAGCTGTGTTTAAAAAAGGATTGGATAAGTTCTTGGAGAAGTCCATTATTAGATATTAATTAAGTTGACTTAGAAAATAGCCACTGCTATTACTAGCAACAGTAGCGTAGAATAGATTTAGTTTTGGGTATTTGCCAGTTTCTTATGGCCTGGATTGGCCACTGTTGGAAACAGGATGCTGGGCTTGATGGACCCTTGGTCTGACCTAGTATGGCATGTTCTTATGTTTGAGTACTTGCCAGGTGTGTAGTGCAGAGTTCATAGATATACTGCAAAGAGTTAAAACTGCTTGACACAGGGATGGGGCTGTGCTTAAAAAATGCTTTATCACAGACAGAGAACAAAAGGATTAATGCAAAGATTGGAAAAGTGTGATCTTCCTGTGTAAGCTCTGTGACTACATGGCTATGTAAACAAATAACAGTGCTGCCTTTAAAATGCTTAAGGAAAAAGCAATGTATGTCTTAAGCTGCTGTGAGTTTGTTTACAGTAATTAATTAGTGCTTTGAAAACACTCTGTGAACCGCATGGCAGGAAACAGTGTGCTATGAAATGCAGGCATGTTTCTATGATCATATGCATATTTGGAAAAAAGAGTAAACTATGAATATGCTAATTTTGCCATTTAGTCTGATAACTTTTGCTTTATCTGCCTCAATAGCTTTTGAATATGGATCTCCAGGTTTTTACGCATATAAAGGTGAATTTTGAAAGCCCTACATGTGCCAAAGTCGGGAGATATATGCAGAAGTCGGGCCAGGTGCATTGCACGGATTTTAAAAAGTGCACGAGTATGCGCGTATCTCCTGGTATGCGCACAAAAGTTTTTTTGCAAAAAAAAGCAGCTGAGGGCAGGGTCTGGGTGGGGCATGGGTGTTCCTAGAAATCTGTGCATAAGTATTTACATGCATAAGTGCGCACTGGTGCCCCTTACTGCGTAACTTTAATTCTGCTATGGATGGCGTGTAAGTCCAGGAACAAAAAAAAAAAAGGCTAGTCAGTGGGATTTTAAGGGTAGGGGCTAACAGGGTAAAAGGGAGGCTAATTAACTGGGGGAGGGTAGGAAGTCCCTATCCTTTACCTGGGTGAACTGGGAATGAACTGGGGAAACTTGTAATTGCGCATGTATCTTCTAAAATCCCCCCACTTAAATGGTAGAAGCGGCATTTGTGTGCACATGCACACTTCCATATAAAATTGCATGCACATGTATACTCCTGCAGCCTATTTTATATCATGCATGCATATACGTGCGTATGTTATAAAATGGCTGCGCCCATTAGCATGAGCCAGCATACGCGCGTACATGTGTGCCCACACAGCTGTTTAAAAATTACCATCATATGTTAGATGTTTTCACACACAAAAATTACTTGTGTATGATTATAAAATAGGTAAAGTACATGCTTTCAATGCATTGCAAATATTTGCATATACTGAAACATACGCATGTATTTTCAGAGCTGTCCTACACTATATTTTATAAACTGTGCAGCAACCTCACGCACTAAGGGGAAGATTTTAAAACATACGCGTGGGCGTACATTTGTGCGCGCAACCCGTCACGCACAAATGTACGCCTGATTTTATAACATGTGCGCGCAGCCGCACGCATGTTATAAAATCGGGGGTCGGCGCGCGCAAGGGGGTGCACACTGGTGCAAATTGCGTGCGCCGAGCCCTCGGGGAGCCCTGCTGGCTTTCCCCGTTCCCTCCCCCCACCTTCCCCTCCCTTCCCCTGCCTGTCCCGCCCCCCGGCCTTAAAGAACCCCCCCCCCGTACTTTTGTTTTGGAAGTTACGCCTGCCAGCAGAGTGCCAGCGCACGAACCCCCGGCACAGGAGCAGATGGCCACTGTGCCAGGGGATCAGCACACTTCCTGGACCGCCCAGCCATGCCCCTGGATCATCTGCCCCGCCCCCGCCCCGACCCCTGCCCTCCCATTCAGAAAAGCCCCGGGACATACGCGCGTCGCCGGGCCTTTTGAAAATAGGCCCGGCACGCGTAACCCCCCTACGTGCGTAAATCCACTTGGATTTACACGCGTAGGGCTTTTAAAATCTGCCCCTAAGTCAAAGACATCAAAGAAAAGTGTTGCAATCTCTACCTGGCAATAGTCATTGCAGAACAGAGACAGAGACACACTGTCTCTCACATCCCTGCCTCTTCACTGCTACACTATTAACTGTAACAGTTAACAGACAAATTAAAATACAGTGTGTTTCAGCCACCAGCTGTAGCCATTTACTTCTTTGCCTGGCCTGGATTCCTCACTGTGGGTTCTCCGGCTCCACAACCTTGGCTGGGTTTTCTGGCTGCACTACCTCTTCACTTATTTTGGGCAGCCTCTTGTTCTCCTTCCACTCCTGCTCTCTAGAGAGGGGAACTGCAGTATGTTCACTGGCTCCACACCAGGTTTTCTATAACACTGCCCACAGGCTCCTCTTTGGCAGCTGTATGGTTCTTCAAGACCACACCTTGTTCAAACACACACTGCAACCAACAGTTCCCTTTTTTTTTCCCCTCTGCCAGGATAAAGTAAAAAAAATCTCCTTGTCCAGCAAATTTTATTTTAAAGCTATAGTTTATTTTTCTTCAGGACTCAACATACACCTCTCTGTGTTAAACACAATTTATTCAGCTGATTTGGCTTCTGTGCTGCCCCTGAGCTACACTTTTAATCTTCTCAGTGCTCTGAGCAGCAGCTTAGCAGCACTGCTTCTGCCCCAAACTACTTCTTTGAGCAGGATTCACTCAACGACTATTTATTTTCTTCTCTACACTTTTTCCCTCCCATGGAGATTTGGGTTTCTGCCTGTGCAGTCGCATAGTACAGAAATCCCCAAACTGACACCATATGTGGGATAGCTGGGTAACATTTTAGGATGTGTTTATAGCGGGACTCAGGAAAGCAACTTCAGACAGCTTTTCAATCTATAAAGCAAGTTTATTTGATAGAAAGACAGAGACAAAGGAAAAGCGGAACAAGAAAAGAGGAAATTGTTGTTCCCCGGAGAAGCGGGTCTGTGACAACTTGGTATTCAGCGCTGCTTCTCAAAGCGGAGCTGTGCGTCCGAAACTTTTAAACTTTTTGCAATGTCCAATAGAAATGTTCTGACACGCATCCTGGGTGTGTTTTCTACTTCCGGTAACCAATGGGGATCGTTGCTTTTAGTCCAATCAGGTATTGACAAGTACTGTCTCTGGGGAGTTGGCTTCTTCCGGTGCTGGACTTGTCTAAGCACATGGTGGTGAAATAGGTTGCCAATAAAGTCAGGAAATACAATATACTGTCTATCTATATACATTCCCCCCTTGAAGAGTTGGGAAACTCTTCACAAATAAAAGGCTGAGATTGTATTTCCTGGATTGAAATAATCATAGCATCAATTTTGTGTTACCCTCTTTTTGGACTGTTAAAAATGGCTTTCATATCCTTCATGTTGCTGAAACATTCTTCTTACATATCTCTCGATCATTCACACATTCTGTATTTTGCTTTATTTTCATTCAATCTCATATTCACGCTTCATTCAGGTACTGTTCTGGCCTTCTTCCAGTTGATCCAAGTTTCTGTGGTGTGTTCCTATTAGCAGCATACAAGTGACCTATATTTCCAATTAATCCTCTTAATGATTGATTATTGCTTCAACCATTCTACTCAGGGTTAATGCCACTGTCTTAGGTTGCCCACGGTACACAATCCTAATGATTGGCTACCTGGTGCTTACCCGTCATCGTTAAGCATAACAGCCTGAGGAGGTAACATTTATTTCCTATTGCTGCTGGTAAATAAAAGGCTTTCTGTTGTCTTCACCGATGATGTCTTAGGCCATTAAAATAACAAACTTCATTCACTCTCACAATTAATCATTGCAAACTCACTTAGAAATGTAAGCCACTTTAAACTGTGTTTCCCCTCAATTAAACCAAATTCTATGAAAATACAACCTTATCCTTTAAGAGATTTCTTACACATCAGATTCAGAAGGAGACTCAATTATATTCATCATTAGGTGTTGCCGAATTGCGGTGACTTGATCTTGTACTTCAGATGAAGAGTTAACCATAATATTGAGTCCTGGCATTTTAGGCATAGCAGAAGCAATAGTACTTCCAAAGCGGCGGAAACAGAGACAAATGCATGGTAAGCTAAAACATAACAGAAGGCCAATGCATATGAACGTTATAAGGATACAAACAAATGCTTTAAATCTAAGTTAGTAGTAGGATTTTGAAGGAGACATCCATTCCAAAGGGATAAGGGATGTCTGTAACTAATGCAAGGGTATCTACAAACTCTAACTATGTGGCGTTTAAGAATTGGGAAATCAAATGAATGTCATAATTCTGTCTTTAACTTGTAACCGAGAACAACTATATAAACATTTGGGACTACATTAAACCTTTAGAATTACTAGCTATGCCCGAATCAGAGAGGACATGCTTGTCTGTGCAGCCTATTCACATGAGCTGCCTAAGTATGGTGTGAAGGCTGGACTGACAAACTATGCTGCAGCACACTGTGCCGGTCTGCCACTGGCTCGCAGACATCCGAGCAAATCTGGACTAAGAAGGGCAGGTTGAAGTAACTGGGGATGAATATAACGTAGAAAGCATTAATGAAATCATATAATAGATAGTAATTCAAACCAGTTATCTATGGGACCTAGGGATAAATGAGCATCTCAATTAGTCATATAATGGATATGAGAGAACTGGGAATAGCAGCAAAACTCCTGTATCCGGAGTTAATGTAATGTGTAGCATGTAGGTGTATGTAGATGTATGTAGATATCCAAATCATGGCATTTGCAGAATGGCATATGGGCTGGGTTTGTATGGCAATCAATTATCATTGACATTTGACAAAGCATAGTGTGGGATAATGCATAACAGTTAATCTTTGTGTAAAGAGCTGACAATTGGGAATGGATCTGATCAGGGCAATATGGTGCACACAATCATGAAAACTGCATTAAGGTAAAGTACAACAAGCATAAAGGCAAAATATAATCAAGCAAGAGTAATAAAGTTCAATGATGAGTGGAGGATGAATTCTGTGATTAGGGCAAAACTTCTGTAGAAGGGATGGGAAGAATGGAGTAAGTCCCATAAATGTCGTTTTCAAGCTTTCAGTAAGGTGTATCAACTTTTCATTCATCACGGCCTAATTGGGATATGTGCTTCTTTAATGGTTTCAGATACCTAATATGGTAAAGTAGCATAAAATCAAATTAAGCATTTAAAGGAAAGTCATCTGCGGCAAGCTGAACCACAAACAACAAATATTTCAGACATTACATTAAACATATGTTACACTAGACTGACACATATTCATCCATCCTACAAATATACATTCATTGTCTTCTTAACATTAGACAGACAACAGATAACATATAATTTGAGCTCAAAATTCATATCAAAAATGTATCAAAAAGAAAATTAGATCAAAAATCAAAAATGTGTTTGAAAAATGTTTGAAAAATAAAAGTTCAGAATTCTGTTTAAAAGGTAGAAAAAGGAAAATAAAACTGAAGTTCCTTTAAGTCAGGAAGACTGAAGATCTGAAAAGTAAAAACTAGTATACAACTGAAATATTAAATTAGCAAATATTGTGCATATAAATTTCAACCAATAATATTAAATAAATTCAATCAATAATGTTCTGAGCTTACATTCAATGTATCATACCAAATAATTAGAATAATTAGAACTTGAATATCAAATAATTAAATATCCAATAATTAGAACAATTAGAACTTAAATATGCTACGTTTAAACTAAGTAACCTTTTCTCCTTTTTTTTTTTCTTCTGTTCGCCGCACAGCCAGCACTGACAGAACAAATAAGCAGTGCTCTGCTGTTTAGCAACCCTTACTTCCTCTTTTTTTTTCTTCTAAGATACAGTTTAACTCTTTGGCTAAAATGTCCTTTCAAATTCATATTTCTCCTCTCAGATTCATAATCCAGTAGCTCAGAGTCTAAATTTTAACACTAGTATATGGCCTTGTCAGTAACCTCAGTTCAGTATTAAAGAAGTTTGAAAGTATTAATGTAATAAAAGTTCAACATGGAAAGTTGAGGGCAGAGGGGATTTATATTGGTGGGAGATCTATCCCGTTCCCCCCTTGATTCCTCTTTTACCATAGGAAAATCTGCAACGCAGTTTAAATCAGAAAGGAAAGAATATGTTGTAAGAGGAAGATATCGCATGCGCTTGGTGATCACCTTAATAGAAATGCATTCACACAGAGATTGAAAGGGAGAACTTACACTTAAAACTTAAAACTATACGGTACCGTTTGAGAATTGACTTACTTATACTAAAACTGCTTATACTAAAAATATACCTGCAAATGATAACATAACTAGAAGATGATAGCTTGAAGCAATAAGACTAGTAAATACATTAACAGGCGAAGCCTAGTCTCAAGCAACCCGTTATATCTCTCCACAAGCCCATTACTTTTAGGGCGATATATAGACACTTGTCTGTGATGGCATTGTAAAAATTCTGTAATCTGATAAAAACTAACCATGCATCTGAGCCCAGTGCATGGCTGCTATCCCTACTACAGAAGGCAGGGAGGCACGTAATTAGTCAGGCAAGGTCTGCAGGAACATATGACAGACACCGGGAAGACTGGCAAGGATTTACTAGTCTTATGTAAACAAATCCTATGTAAACAAATTCTGTCTTAGCTTACTTTGTCTTAAAAACGAATACTGCAGTAATGCAAGCAATAGCTATAAGGCTCAGAGTAACGAGGTCATCCTAAATATGATCCTATTTAAAACAGCATTTCATATTGAGTTCACACTGTATCCTGTCCAAGCTTCACTAAAGTGGCAATATAAGGCCCTACATACGCCGATACCTTCTCTGATATGTGTGAACTCACTTTATCTGGGGACATGCGCTCTAAAAACGCAGGTTTCCTGTAACGGAATATCAAGGCCCATGAAAGGCACTCCTTCCAGGTGTGTTCTGCCTGCGCCATTACTTGGTGTAGTCTAGTTTGAAATAGACCATTGTATTGTCTTACAAGATCATTTATCTCACGCTGACACTGTTTTCGTTTATAATGCCACTGTGATATCAGCAGTGAAGCTACCTGGCTCAAGGTCATATATCCTAATTTCTTTGAGGACCTGGAGGCATGGTTACAGCTTATAGCGCTCCGAGCAGTGTTCAGTTCATTTGCAGTCAGGGATCCTTCTAGAGGACAGACTCTCATTTGTGGGCTTAAGGCAAGTGTCCATCCATGAAATGAATCAACCCAAATAGTGACATAAAAAAATGAGAGCAGTGGGGGCTTGGGTTCAGATTCAGCTGCATTAAATTGTGCAGTAGGTAGGGGGCTGTCATTGACAGGGACACAATGTAGGGTTCCCTCGACTTTAACAGTTCCGGACAGGGGCGTGTCTATGGGAATGGGGAGACTGCTTTGTGGTTTCTCCCCAGAAGGTGCTGTAGGAATCAAATGGGAGTATCCTACTGCAGTTATCACCTTCTCTAAAGGTGGTGAGGGTCCTGTACTCTGCACTAGACATCTGGAAGCAATATCAGCAGTACTATAGGGAGGCGGTGTGGATTTCTTACTCATTTCTTCCTCTTTATCTAGAAAAGCCCTTGTCATGACAAACCAACTATGAATTTGGACATGGTCTGCCAGTTTTTTTACGTCTTTCCCACTAGATTTACGATACTTGTTTTCCAGAAATGTCATAAGCTGTACGAGCAAGGGCATGTCGAAGGAGCCTCCTGCTGGCCATGCAAGGAAAGCATCCTTCTCTGCCCACGCTACCCACTTAGAATGGCACTTACGAATCAACTGCTCATTTGGTTTATGCAGAGCGATGACTCTGTTCAGGGGACATGACTCACTAACCTCTACTACCATCTTGGGACCTCTTACTATTGCAGACCAAAACTACGACACAATAAGAATAATGAATTTCGTGTAGTCACTCTCTTATGAGAAAGAGTGATTCAACCTTACCTTGATTGTAGTTTTCACTGTACCGCGATTCAAATGCCGCTCGGTATGTGGGCTCGACGAATCTGCGTTTCCGGTGTGCTGTACTTCTTCACAGCGGGGGGGGGGGGGGGGGGGGGGGAGAGATATTTTGCAGACAACGGTACTACAGCCTATCTACTCCTTCCGTTGGCCTGGGGTACCATCCGGGGTTACCATCATCTGGGGTACCAGGGCGTCACAGCCAAACTACCGGGGACAGTCCAGAGGCACTTGATCAGCTTTGCCAACTGTTTCGGACTTGTGCACTAACGGAAAACCTATGACTCACTTGTATAATACAAGTTAACTCACCTTTCCAGACAGCTCCACGTATGTCTCCCGTGGAATGCTCGATCTGAAGGCTCAATACTTCTTATTTCTACTTCGGGATTCCACGTGGCATTCCTACTCCCGTCAGAGCTCCAACGTGGATCCACCTGACAAGTTCCTACTCCCGTCAGAGCCCCAGGTGGTATGTCGCAGTATTCAGCTTGGGCTTACCGATTGGTCTGTTCAGGTGCTGCCAGAGAGCAGTGTGCGCCAAGGTCATAAAAATAAAAACTTATAAACAGTTTCTTCTGTTAGACTTACTTTCACTTCTTCATTGGGTTTACAGTTGATGAGGTCTTCGTGGTTTTCTGAAGTGCTCCAGGGAAGTTACCACTTCCGATTGTTGATGGTGCTCTCACTTTCGACGATAGATGCTGTTGGTGTCGATACTGCTGCCCGCATTCTCCACCAGATGTTTATAGCGGGACTCAGGAAAGCAACTTCAGACAGCTTTTCAATCTATAAAGCAAGTTTATTTGATAGAAAGACAGAGACAAAGGAAAAGCGGAACAAGAAAAGAGGAAATTGTTGTTCCCCGGAGAAGCGGGTCTGTGACAACTTGGTATTCAGCGCTGCTTCTCAAAGCGGAGCTGTGCGTCCGAAACTTTTAAACTTTTTGCAATGTCCAATAGAAATGTTCTGACACGCATCCTGGGTGTGTTTTCTACTTCTGGTAACCAATGGGGATCGTTGCTTTTAGTCCAATCAGGTATTGACAAGTACTGTCTCTGGGGAGTTGGCTTCTTCCGGTGCTGGACTTGTCTAAGCACATGGTGGTGAAATAGGTTGCCAATAAAGTCAGGAAATACAATATACTGTCTATCTATATACAGATGGAGACACAATCCACACTGACGCCTGCTCGCTTTTTTTAAAAGATTCCACTTTATTAATCGTACCAGCATTCACAATATGTAGGCTGTTTACCACTAGCAGTGTACTTAGGACAGAGATGTGTCAGGAGCTGCCTTCTCTTGGAAACACGAGGCCTGTCTATACACAGCTGGGCTCACATTCTTATTCCTCTTCCCAGGGGACCCACGCACAGACCTCTCATTCGCTATGGTTTTTAAGGTGGACCAGGTTAGATGCCTGGTCCCACACAGGTTAAGAAGGGGTTGTAGGGCCACTCCTTTACAGGGTCCACAAACGAAACAAAAATACATACACATACAGACATACATGAGCTTAGCAGAAACTTGAAACCTGTGGGAGAGAGGATGAGTGACTAATATTGCTTGGGTTCAACTGCATAAGATAATCTATGCCAAAATATCAGGCAAGCTGTCACAATGAGACATGAATCACCATCACAAAGAGTCAGTTATGAACTCAGAGCTCAGCACATCACAGAAAGTGTAGATGCAGAACTAAAGAAAGTACCATTGACCTGTTCTATACAAGTCATAAGACTGCCAAATAAGGCTTGACGTGAACTCTAACCAAATAAGGCCTGACAGTGTGTTACATTTCGTGGCTCACAGGGCCTACCTGCGAGCCACGGCACTCACTCTATGCCACACTCTGCCCCCTGCAGCGGGAAGCCACTAGGCACTCGTTCCAAGGCAAGACACCACCACCAACACTCTCCTCCTCGGATCCTCTAGGTGCGTGTGCACAGGACACTGCCACATTTAAAGGACCCATGGTGGGAACTTGTCCATGGTACCTCCCGATGATGTCAAGATGCCAGCCCTATATAGGACTTCTCAGAACTCCGTTGTTTGCCTCAGCAATGGGTTGCTACCTTCCTGTGCAGTGTGAGTTTCTGATTCTCTTGTGCCTCATCTCTCCAACCCAATCTGCCTCGTTTCTCTAGCCCAGCCTGCCTTATCTTATCCAGCCCTGGCCTTCCTTCCTGCCCTGCCATGTCAGTCCTTCTTTGTTTCTTCACCTGCCCTCAGACTGACTTCTAGATTTGACTCTACACTGGACATTGATCATTCTTGCCTGCCGCCTACAAATGACCCTAGCCTGGATCTCGACCATTCTTGCCTGCCACCTGCCACTGACCCTAGCCTGACTTGGGATCTATGCTCCCTCTTCCTTTTAAAAGACTTTTGCCTAAGACCTGCCAGGCCCTGGCACATGAGGGCTAAATTCAAGGTATAGGGGGAAGCTACAGATCCATCTCTTCCTAATCTAGATCCCCAGTTGTCGATGGGGACCTACAGGGGCCTTCCCTTAGGTTGTGCCAACCTCACCACAGTAACAAGGGTCCACAAATCTTACACAATTAACTGACTCCATAAACAAGATACCCCTGTCACCCAGTCAGGAACTCTGGCCAATCACAATATGACAGCACAATAGTCATATTCAATTAGGTGACTATAAAACTGATAACCAATAGTAGACACCAGCCATTTAGGAACCAGGCACTGCCTACAATGCAATGACTGACAGCAGATAAAGGCCAAAATGGTCCATCCAGTCTATCCAGCAAGGTTTTTCTTTTATTTAGCAATTGTCACTCTGTGAAGGCTACCCGCAAGCCTTCTGTTACAGGTACGGTAGTAGCAACTACTGCTCCATGTGGGCTACCCCTAAGCTTTCTGTTATTGGTAACAGCAACTGCTGCTCCATGCAGGCTACCCCCAGGCCTTCTGTTAAAGATAGTAGCAACTGCCGCTCATGCAGACTACCCCCAAGCAGAAATGTAAACTTTAGGTGTAATAGTAAAGTTACCCCATTTATTCATTTCCAACATAAACCATCCAGATTTTAGGCATACAAAATCACTGGTGCAGGAATTCAAAGAGAAAGATCACAACAGCAACAGGATGTGCTGACAACAGAAGACACCAAAGGGAAAGTTGGAGTTGCATTCATATATGCAAATTTGTCTCATGCATATTTATTGTGGATATCCTGAAACTCCAACTGGCTGTGGAGTCCTCAGGCCAGGTTTGGGAAGGCCTGGCCTAGAGCATAGAAATACAGAATAAGATAGAAAATAAAGTCTATAAGGCCCATATAGATTTCCCTTCCTCTTACAATACTTAGAAGCCTGCAAGACAAAAGAACACAGCTGAGACCTATTCAACGCGCAATGGTGGCCCCCAACGCGTGAGGCCGCCGTCATCTTAAAGAGCCCTGCGGCCCAACATGGTGTTCTCCCATAAGTAAAGTAAAAATCACCTGGGGTCTTATTAGACACATACACACACACGACTGCAAAAAAAAAAAAAAAGCAAAATAAAATAACGTCGTAAAGGCTGTGCATGTCAGCAACCCCTCCCCTCCCAACCCCCTATTTATTCACTCAAAAAAAACCCAAAGAGTGAGCTGAGCTCCACTACCCTCTGCCCCCGCTTTCTATATATTGTAAATATTAGGCTGTGACAAGGTCAAGGTCTGGTCAGCGCCATTTTGGAAAATCTGGATAACATTAGCTGAGTATATTTGGTGGGACATTTCTCTTGTTGAATTTCAATGATAAGTTATCTAACTAACTTTAGCCAGATAACTTGTCCACTCCCCAGCTTACTGAATATTAACCCCTTTGCATCCAAGAGTAGGGTACACCTGCCCATACCCAGGAAGAAATTGGAGTGGACATCACATAGACCAACAGAGACTGGTTCTCAATAAGCTGGAAGCCCAGAACAAGAGGAAGAAACTCTGAGGCCAAGAAAAAATATATATTGCATTACTTCTCTAAAAAGAAATCACTTTTAAGCTAAATAAGACAAAGCTTAATGCAGAAAGCACACTTGAAAATTTTGTTTTATGCAAAGACTATGAATAAAACTCAGTTTGAAGAGAGAGATAATAAGATGGAGCTGCTCAAGATGCTGTAAACAGAAGGAATCAAGTGTCAGTGCGACATGACTGTCGTTTTAGTAGACTATAAATTGGGTTGGTACTGAAATAGCAGAAAAATATTCTTATGGCTGAGTTCTCAACCTGCCAATTATCTGCAAAAGTTCAGTAAAGTATACAGTACTCCCAATTACTTAACAGATGGAGACTGCTTATGCCAGAAGTGACAGCAGACAGCCTAGACTCCTCCACCTTTAATAGTCCTGTCTGAAGCTGGAAATGAAAAAAGCAGCAGAAAGCAACGATACACGCTCTGCTGTCCTACGCCTCTGTTAGGCAAGCCTCTTTCTCACAGTTCCACATTTACAATTCATGTTTTGGTGTCCTGAAGAATAAAATAATGTGGTAGCTGTGCTTGTCCTGCCTAACCTGAGAAAAGAAAATTCCGCAGCCGCGTTTCGGGTGACATAGTCACATTTCATACCACTCAGTGGAATGCTCCAAATAGCAGAGGTACCGAGAAGACTGAAAAAGTGCAACATAAAGTTACAAAACTGGTGGGTTTATATGACAGGAAGAAATGGTGAGGGCTGGCCCTCTCCTGTTTTGGCTGCATTTTATTTTATTTGCTAAAATGTATATATTAAAAGAGTGATGCTGGGAGATAAGCTCTACCTCAAAGGCAAGAAATTGCACACTACGGGTCGAAGTTACTGCATGTCAAGAAGGAAGAAAGAGCCCCAGTGCCACATCTTAAGGGGGCTTTTTGTGGAAGGCTAGGCAGCACTTTGGACGCTTGGGATCTGCAACCTATCATTTACAACAGCCATGGTACCAGAAGACTGGAGGGTGGCCAATGTGACACCAATTTTTAAAAAGGGTTCTAGGAGTGATCCAGAAAAATATAGAGTGGTGAGCCTGATGTCTATACGAGGCAAAATAGTCAAACTACTCTTAAATAATTTTAAAAAAAATGACTGACCAGATAAATATGCGTGGTTTAATAGGAGAGAGTCAACATGGTTTTTGCAAAGGGAAATCTTGCCTTACCAATTTACTAGATTGTTTGAGGGTGTAAATATACGGACAAAGGTGAGCTGGTTGATATAGTGTATTTGGATTTTCAGAAGACATTTGACAAAGTCCCTCATTAAAGACTCCTTAGGAAATTAGGAGGTAAAGGGATTAGAGGCAGTATCCTGTTGTGGATTGGATAAGAAACAGGAAACAGGCAGAAGAACTAAATGGTCAGTTTTCCAAATGGAGAAAGGTTGCTAGTGGAGTACCCCAGGGGTCTGCATTGGGACCTGTGCTTCTTAGCATATTCATAAATGATCTGCAGAAAAGAACGAGTCAGGTGACCAAATTTGCATATGACACAAAATTATTTTAAGTCGTTAAAACAGCAGTGGATTGGGAGGAACTGCAGAAGGACATTGTCAGACTAGGAGACAGGGCATCTGAATGTCAAATGAGATTTAATGTGGACAAGTACAAAGTAAGGCACGTAGGAAAAAATCATCCCAATTACATCTGTATGATGCTGGGTTCAATGTTAGGAGTCACCACCCAGGGAAAGGACCTCAGAGTCCTAGTGGACAATACCTTAAAATCATTGGCTCAGTATGCAGTGGTAGTCAAAAATACAAATAGAATATTAGGAATTTGTTGCGAGTGTGGACCTTTGGACCGAGGAGGAGTTGAGACTACCTGCAGGGTGGAGCCTTGCAGGTCCCCACTGTTGGCAGGTGGATTCAGACGAGGCAGAGGCCCAATTGGAGCTTCGCCTTTACTAGCCCACATTCCCTTGGTTTGAGCCTTTGGGTACCAGGGCCAGCAGGTCTTAGCTGGAGGCCTCTGCTTATGATGAGGTCTGTGGACATAATGGGTTTGGAACAGAAGGTGAGGTGAATCTGGTGGCAGGCTATGATTGAAGGCAGGCAGCAGTCAGGCAGGTCCAAAAGTCAGGCCAAAGTCAATATCAAGTATCCATCCGAAGGGACCAGGAGGGACAATGGCAAGGCAGGCAGGCAAGGGCAAGACAAGCAGGAGATGCACACTGAAGAACTGAGGAGGCAACTAGAGGAATAGACAAGAAGACAAGGGCCACTGAGGCTGAAGACTGATGACAAAAACCGCTGGGCTGAAGACCGAAGACACAGAACACTGGAAATGAAGAAAGAAGACTAACGCTGGAACTGAAAAATGAAAACAGACGCTAGAACTGGAATAGGAGCAAGCAGAAACTAGAGACGCAGGAACAGGACACTGGGAACTCACGCTCTGAAGACACAGGTTGACCTGTTGCAGAGGCAAAGAAGTGCTGCCGAAGTAGCCTTTTATAGGCTGGAAATCCTGACATCAGAGGGTGCCACGGGCAATTTCCCACCGCGACCCCTTGCAATTACAGCAGGTCAGGCACACGCACGCCTAGGGGATGCTCCTATTGGAGTCGGCGGCATCCTTTTGCTGCAGCGCATCAGGCCTGGTTAAGAGCGGCGGTTGGCCATGCGTTCTTCCAGAGGCCCTGCCCAGGCATTGGGAGCTCCCATGAACGGCTCGGGGCTGAAGGTGAGAACGGTG
Organism: Rhinatrema bivittatum; assembly: GCF_901001135.1. Taxonomy (NCBI): domain Eukaryota; kingdom Metazoa; phylum Chordata; class Amphibia; order Gymnophiona; family Rhinatrematidae; genus Rhinatrema; species Rhinatrema bivittatum. The sequence goes on along the minus strand of NC_042618.1, from coordinate 133,541,292 downwards.
GTTTGTGGGAGCAGCCCGCGGACCACCGATTGCAGCAGTATTATTTGGAAAGGAGTAGAGAACAAAATTGAGACTATCAATGTTTTTGTATAGATCCTTAGTATGACCACACCTTGAGTACTGTGTGCAGTTCTGGTCATCCCCATCTCAAAAAAGACATAGCAGACATAGGAAAGGCACAGAGAAGGGCAACAAAAATGATAAAGGGGATGGAAAAGCTCCCTTATGGAGAAAAGCTAAACAGATTAGGGCTCTTTAGCTTGGAAATAAAAGAGATGATTGAGAGGGAATATGATTGAAATTTAAAAATCATGAGTGAGGTGGAATGGGTAAATGGTGAATAATTATTTACCCTTTCAAACAATACTAGGACTAGGACACTCCATGAAACCAGCAAATTTAAAACAAATCGTAGGAAGTATTTTTTCACTCAGTGCACAATCAAGCTATGGAATCCGTTGCTGGAGGATGTGGTCAAAGTAACTAACATAGGGCCTTATTTTCCAAGGCTATCGCAGGCTTGCGCTAAAAGCGCAAGCCTGCGATAGCTTGCAAAGGTAGCGCACACCTGCGCTACCTAAATCGGGGCGGAGTCGGCCCCGGAAGAGGAGGAGTCGGGGCGTCACCTGGGCCGACTCCACGAAGACGCCGCGGACGGCGAAAAGGTAAAGACCATTTCGCGTCCTACTTCGCGCCCAATAGCTACACCCAACAGCTACACCTCATTTAGAAAATGAGGCCCAAGTGGGATTCAAAAAGAGGACTGGGAAAGTTAGTGAAGGAAAAGTCCATAAACAGTTATTAGCCAGGCAGACTTGGGAAGGCAAGTGCTTATCCCTGGGAGTGAGATACAAGAAATAGATGGACCTTGGTCTAACTCTATATGTCTCTTCTTATGTTCTGCATAGGGTCATGAACTAAGATTGGTGCATTTTGTGGAATTTTCTGCGGACATTCTCCCTAAGCTATTCTTATAAATTGAGGGGGGGGGGGGCTACCCCAATTCTTTTCTTTTTTTATGTGAATGAAATGTCTGCTTCATTGACAATCCATACCTGCATGGTGTGACATTGAATTGTTATACACAAGACCCCAGATTTAGTGCCATTTTGCAGATGTAGAAATCCCCATAAAATGTGCTTACTTTTTAGTATTTTCACATTAAAAATTAACTCTTAAGTTAATATTTGAGAAAACTTTTAAAAGACTAGGAATGTTTCAAAATCACATTCTTTCTTCTTCAGAAATAAGGTCAGAACTGCCCCAAGCACTTTAATATATTGGGCAGAGAGAGCAGCTTCAAAAATCTTGGTTTGATCTGAAAGAACTGAGAAGATTAGTGTAGTGCATCTCTGAAGTGAAGCAGGAGAGGGAAACAATATTTCAGTTTAGACATTGTTTAGGTATTTCCCGGGTCTAATGCTTATAACAGATTTCAGCATAGAGCGATTTACGCAAGCTCGTGTACACGCACTCCATATAGTCCATAGTCTGTCACATTGTCTTCTCCCATGCTCCCCTTTTTAAGCTACTTTGCTCAATTGTTTTTTGTAATCTGTACCATTATCCTGAGTTCATATGTTCTTTGCAATCTTTACTATTACACAGAGTTCAAATGTTCCCTGTAACTATGCTATGTTCAATTTTGTATTTTGTTATATCGTTCAATGTAAAGCCCCCCCTCCTTTCTTGGGCTTACCGAGTCAAAATGTTCTCTGTAACTGTACCATTATACCGAGTTCGAATGTTCCCTGTAACTATACCTCGTTCAATTTGTACTTTGTTCTATTGTTCTATGTAAAGCCCCTCCCCCTCCTTTTTTGGGCGTTTCATTGTTTTATGTAAACCAGAGTGATTTGTATTTCATACAAGAACCTCGGTATATAAAAATTAAAAATAAATAAATAAAATGTGTACCAAACCTTTAGGCCTGAATGAATGTTAACACCTCAAGCCAAATGTGTGTATCTATAAAGGAAACGTCATCCCTCACTACCACCAAAATTAATGATAACATTTAAATGAGAACAATTGAGCTTAGAATATCTGTAAATATTTATTTATTTATTTGTTTGTTTATTTGTACAGTTTTTATATACCAGTGTTTGGTCCGAGGACCATCACATCGGTTTACAGTCATACAATTTACAAATCCATGGTACATAGATCAATACAATAAAATAAAATCATACATAAAATTAACAAATTCAAATCATTAAGTGATAAATAAAATCAAAGTAAATTGAATAAAATATCTATAAGTAAATGAAAGAATGCAGATACTGCGATGGAACATCTCAGATGGTGTTCTCAGAATGTGCTTAGCCTGGACTTTCATTAAACGCCTGATAGAAGAGCTATGTTTTTAGTGTTTTCCTAAATACCTTTAAGTTAGACTCAATTCTTATTTGTTCTGGAAGTGAGTTCCAGAGCTTAGGTCCTGCCAGTGATAAGGCTCTGTCTCTGACAGAGGTTAGCTTGGCTGAAGATACTGAAGGAATGGATAAGAGCCCTTTGTTTGCTGACCTTAAATTGCGTTGTGGTTTATGTAATCGTATAGTAGCGTTTAACCATTCGACCTGTTTTCCATATATTGCTTTGTGTAATATGCATAGAGTTTTGTATTTTATCCGCTTTTCTATGGGTAGCCAGTGTAAGTTCATTAATACCGGGGTGATATGGTCCTGTTTACGTGATCCAGTTAATACTCTAGCTGCGGAGTTTTGTAATATTTGTAACGGTCTGATTGTTGAATATGGTAGTCCTAAAAGCAAAGAGTTGCAGTAATCCGTGCCAGTGAAAATGAGGGCTTGTAGTACTGTTCTGAAGTCTTTTATGTTTAATAGAGGTTTTAATTTTCTCAATATTAGTAATTTATGGTAGCTGTCTTTTGTTTTAGTTGCAAAATAATTAAGAAGCTGTTGGAATATGGTTTTTCATATCTGTTTACTAAAAGAATAATTTTCCTACTCTATATAGTACTTTGCTATCTTGATAATAACACTTGGACATATCTTGTACTGCAGAAATGTTGCAGAGCTGGGTCAAAAATCTAAAATGGCATCGGTAGTCAAACTATTAAAATACATTTTAGAACTTCATTTGTACATTTACTTTTACTTCCTGTAGAAAAATATGGGATTTACTGTCTTCATGAAATTTATTACTATATTATTAGAAGCAGGGCTGGATTAAGGCAGCATGCACCCATAGGTAATGGGGGGATGGGAGTTATCCTCCCCCTCCTCCCTGCAAGGGAAAACCCCTCCTGCCCAAATCTGCCTCTCCCTCCCTCCCTTCTTACCTATAAGTCGCGGCACCGTAAGATGAGGGAAAAATCAGTGCAGGGCCTTTGGCGGTCCTGGCTTGCTCACTGACCCTGCCCCCACGTGTAGGTTTCCACGGTAACAGAAAGCCTGTGTGGGAGGAGGGACAGGGGGGCCACGGGATCCTTCAATGTGCCAGGAGACTGCTGAAGGCCCTGTGCTGACTTTTTCTTCCATCTTCAGGTGCTGCTAAGGAAGAGAAACGGCACCGCAGCAGCAGGCTCCGATTTAGGCATGGCAATGATGGAGATACTCCGACACCTATAACAATTGGGCATCAGAGGCAGCTGCCAATGCCTAAATCTGAGTTTAATAATTTTCATAAATATTTACTTGGTTTGGCAACTCCACTATTTCAAGAAAATATAGCATCAGATTAAAGCAGGTCCCCCGGCACGGAACCCGTGTTTCGCCGCGAGGCTGCGCCGGGAGGGACAGAAATCAACTTGTCAAATCTGTGTCATTTCTTACATAAAAGATGGCACTCGCGGCGAAACACGGGTTCCGTGCCGGGGGACCTGCTTTAATCTGATGCTATATTTTCTTGAAATAGTGGAGTTGCCGAACCAAGTAAATATTTATGAAAATTATTGAAATTTGTGTGGACTTTCAGTTTTTTTTCTGCACTATTCTCTACAATTGGTTTGTCTACAAAGTGCAGATTTGCCCTCCTCGTCTTGTTTCTTGATTAGAAGTATGAAATAATTTATAATACCATGTACCAATATTCCACTCTGAAAGAACCATGGGTAGTGTGGGTTTTTCCTAAAATTAATATATGTATGTACAACAGAAAGATGATGTTATAGGGCCTTTCCGCAAAACTTTAGAGCAATAACTGACCAATAAACATCACTAAATAAAAGTACCCATGAAGACAGAGTCATGGGAAAAAGTTACATTCCCTAACTTTGGGTTTACATTAGCCTTACCTGGGGCCAGCATTAATGTTATTACTTCCTGCCATTTATTTTCCTCCTTGCTGGATTTGGGTCATGCTTCTCTTGGACTACAATTCCCAGCTGAGACTTGTTCTTTGCGCCCCCCCCTCTTAAAGTGACACTACTTCTTTGCTCCCCTTCAGCTTCTTCTTTGGGATTTTCTTTATGATGCCCTCTGAGCTTTTAGCTGGTTGCTTCCCCATCTCTGGTTTCTAGCTATTGAGCAAAAGCACACAGGAAGGGTGGAGTAAATAGCACACACATATAAAGCAAATGCAACGTGAACTGATGTGTGGCAAACATAAATCCCTGATCAATATATCTTGGCAGCAAAAACTTTTATTGGAGATGCAATCACAACAACAGTGTACATTGGACAAAGAATTTATAGTTTACAGTGTTGAAACTCGGGCCCCAATACAGCCATGTTTCGCATCGGGCAATGTGTTGTCTAGATATATATATATATTTAACTTTTCCTTTTAAGTCTATTGTTCACCTCCTGCTCACTATTATATATGATGTTTCTTATAGATTATTACCGTGTCTGGTCCCCGTGACGCAGTTACTTGGGGATGGGTACTCGACCAATTGGAAGCTTTCCATTTAACCAGACCTTATATTAGTCCCTATTAGTCCTTATGGACTTACCTTTTAATACCTGATTGTCCTGTACTGGATGCTAGATGAATGTGGGTGAATGGGTGGTATTTATTGAATGTGGCTGAATGAGATGCATGATGGACGGGTGGGTTGCTGGTTGCTCTTCTTTTCTTTTATGTGTTATTATTATTATAATTGTGGAAAAATAGACGAAGTAGTAGGGAATGCTAATTGCCTTTCATATGACTATTGTTCCTTTACACTGTTCAATGTCACTTCTGTTAACTGTGTGCTAAGCAAGTGACTCTACTGTCATACTTTGTTGCTAAGCTGTTTTCTTGTTGCTTTGTTTAAATAAAAGATGTAAAAAAAAGAAAAGAAATCACCATGCTAAACTCATCTGCAAATAACTCACTGGATCATATAGTCTTACAAACCTACTAGGGTGACTACAATGTTATGGCTCCAAAACGCCTTTGAAACAGCCATGTTTTTAATAATTGTTTAAATACAGAAGTGCCTGTTTCATTTCTCTTTTTTTTTTTTCTGGCATATTATTCTACAGGGTTGGCCCACTCACAGAGAAGGTCAGGTCTCTAATCTTCCCCAAATGTGTCAGCTTGTTGGAAGGAATTTCAAGCAACCCTTCATTTTGTGACCAGAGAGAATGTGAAGGAATATACACTCTCAAAGCAGCACCCAACTAAGGAGTGCTAACATGATTAATCAATTTATGAACAAGCATAAGAACCTTATATTTGATTCTTAAAGAAATCAGGACCCAATGCAATTTAGCGAACACTGGAGTAATATAGTCAAACCTTCTACATTCTGAAGTAAGCGAGCTACCCAGTTTTGTAATAACTGCAACTGACACACAGCTGAGTCCGGAAGGCCCAGCAAAAGGGACTTGCAATAATCAAAACTCGGCAGAAGTACCATTTGTAAAACAAATCTGAAATCCAAGGGCTTAAGCCTTTTTATCAGATGGATCTTATAAAAACCTGATTGAACAAGGTGTTTGATATGAACAGACACTGATAATTGGGAATCCCCTATATGTCTCTTACAGATGAAACAATTTTAAGAGTGTGGCCCTTAAGACTAACTTCAGCATTCTTGGGGACATTTCTTGTTCTAGAGAGGGCAAGAATTTCTGATTTGGAGAAATTCAGTACTAAATGATTATAAGTTGATAAAACAAGGAGGTAGGCAATCTAAAAAAGCCGTGAGGAAAACACACAAAATAGATGCCTAAAGATGTCCGTTGAAACACTTTATTAAGGAGACTTGTAGGTCCAATGCACAATATGCCCGACTCAGGCCGAGTTTCGCCCCCCTCGCGGGGGCTGCCTCAGGGGCTGTGTGAAATACTCTTTTTATGCGTATATGGATGGTCTTATTACCATAGGATTTTCTTCTGAAAGATTATGATTGAAGTACGGAAATTAGTAATGTGAATGTGGACTTTCACTCAAAGTGTAATGTCGACAAAGCTGATAGGTTATTTGCCTCCTAGAGTGCCTATCTTCAGCCCCCTTTCAGACCTCTTCTCCCATCCCTCCCCACATATTACTCACAGGAGTCAATCACCTAATTTTACTGTTAGGTGGCTCTCTTTTCCTGCACTCTGTTGTTGCTGAATCCTGAGAGTTTTCTGCTCCCTAGGTCAGCTGGAGATGCTGTGGAGGCAGCAATCACAGCCACTGAGAGAAGAGGGTTCCTGTCATCATGCAATAGTGACATCTAATGGCCAAATATAGGGCCCATGATTTGGAGGATTCTGGAATGAGCTTACAGCCAAGGATTTTCGCTGCAATGGTTGGGTTAAGTGAGTTGGAAGAAGGATGTAAAATAGCAGGAACAAAAATCAGTAGGGAGTTGTGAAAGAAGGTTCATGATGTCAGATCCCAGCCCCCAATTCATTGAACTGGAATTCCAAAGGAGTAGGAGGAAAGTACTGGCTTCCCTCTTCCTTTTCAAAAAAGGGTTTCAGATTTGCAGTTATGCAACAGCTTCTCTATATGTGCCTCAGTATATTGAGTTTTTGCATAATGATGCTTACTGAGAACAAAATTAGATAAAGCAGCGTAAAGCAAGGAAGCTTGCTTATTAAAATTAAAAAATTAGGTACTGTACTTTTGGAAATAGAAAATCAGCAAGAAAACGGGAGGAAAGTTGTCTACCAAGCATTATATGGGGGTTTATATCTTGACATGGTGTCAGACCCATCTCTAAAAAAGTGCAATCCATCCAGATGTGGATGAGGATTGGCCAGCTGTTGGAGAAATTATGGCCAGGGCTGCTGCACTGAGGAGGAGGTGCTGCTGCCAGGGCTCTGCACAGAAACGAAAGCAACACACGTGGCCCAGCCTCACTCGTTACGAGCGACAACAAAAACAAAAACAAGCTACTGTGTCAGCATTATAATCTGCACTGTGGCTCAAACCAAATCAGACCGGTAGAACTGATTAAAGAGAGAACGAGGACGGGACTACCTCGGAGCTAAGCAACTACAGACGCCAGTATTACAACATTTTGGGACCAGTAAGAACCATACCTGGGAACTCTCTGGGTTTGACACCAAGACCCTGGGATTTCAATTACATTTTTTGGTCTCTTGAGAACCTGAGAAATCTCCGGATGCTAGCTCCTCCCACTCCTTCAGGCTGCCTGGGATAAGGAAGAAACAACAGGAGAGGAGGAACTGGATTAGGGAGTAGAATAGCTCTGCTATGTCCACGTTAACCTCACCAATTCACCGCCTGTTCCCTGCACAACAGAAGGGAAAGGGCTGGAAGAAAGAACAAAGTGGCTCTTATCTACTCGAGCCTCAGCCTCACCCCTCCCCTCCTGTTCCCTGCAGGATAAAAGGGTAGGGCTGCATTAGGGAGCAGAGCGGCTTTACCCTGCTCTGTCTGCTCCATCCTCAGCCTCAACCCCTCCCGTCTTGTACCCTGCTGTTACCTGGGAAGGAGAGGGCTGTATACCCATGTTTAGCTAGGGGGAAGGTACTGAGATCAGAGAAGGGGGAGAGGACTGGAGTTAATTCTGAGAGAAAGAGAAGAGTGTTAAGGTTGGGCTTGGGGACAGGTGCGAAAGAGTGCTGAGGAGGGGAAGAGAGAGTATGTGAGAGAGAGAGTGGCGTGAAGAAATGGAGAGAGAAAGTGAACATGCAGTTACCTCCTCCTTCTCTTCCTGCCCCTTCTCCTCCTCCTCTCCTCCCCCCAACACACATACACTCTGCTAATCCGCACCGGGCCAGACCGGTACGAGCAAACTTGTTGTTAAAGGACTGAACTGGATGTGTACAGCAGGTACCCTCACACCTCCAGCACAAACATTTATGGTGAAGTAGAAATATTTGTTAATAGAAGCTTAAGACGGAGTAATATCTACTCCTGCTCATCTGATTTCCAAGGGCAATAATAGCCCCTGGGAGGAAGAAAGCTCCATCATTGATTTTCCAACAGTGACATCCCAAGGGTAGGATTCGCTGTGCATATGTACAGTAAATCAGAGAGAGAGGCATGGTCTATCCCCTCCTCCGCCACCAAGAACTGTCACTGTGATGGCTGAGCTATGGGGAGAAGAAAGTGGAGCCTAATTGGGAAAAACTCCAGGTTATCATAAATAAATCTGATGGCACCTCAGTTTCAAACAGAATTCCTCTCAGCCCACTACCACACAGACACACACACACACACACACACACACATACAGACATACACACAGACACACACATACACACACACACACACACAGACATACACAGACAGACACACAGACACACCCCATATAACTGGCAGTGAGCAGGGCCGGGGCACATTCTAACTGGACAAGAAGCTTAAGTATTGAGAAGAGTGAATTGGATGAAACTGCAACCCAAAAAAAAAAAAAAAAAAGGAAAGCATTTTGGATGGGAGTTAAAAATCCAGGTCTGGAGTAATGCCCCATGCTGATACACAGTTGCTAACACAGGAGAAATGTCCTGTTGCTTAAAGATGCATTTTGTATTTAATACTTCACTTACTATGTCCATTTCCCACTGAGCCTAGGCAAGGCTAGAAAAGAAGCTGTTTTTCCATCCTCTGTGTTACAGGAATTATCCCCAGTTCTATAATTACTTGTCCATATGAGCCATTACTGCGGTTCATTCTACGGGCTTGTTTTCTGGATTGCTTCCAACTTGGCACTATTTGCTCTCCTCAGGCCGAAGTGCCAAACTGAAGAGCAATAAATCGGTCCAATTAGTGTCTTGTGTGGTATAATGAGTTCCTTTAATGTCAAAACAGCCCGTTCCAGAACAGAGAAAAATCAGCTGAATCCAAGCTATGTTCATTTATTTATTTGCAGTTTCTATCCAAAGCGGTCAGAATCAGCAGAAATGCCTACAAAAATAAGTGCCAATAAGATGTTCCAACAATAAGTCAAGAGTCCAGGAAAACTAAGCAGCCAAAGGAGATATGTCACCATTTTGGAACTGCTGAATTCATTGTTATGTTTGAATTTTGCTAGTTTAGGAACTCATTCTGGACATATACACTTGTTGCAATCGTAGGTGAGATTTACAGGTACATTTTAAAAGCATTACTCGCGCAAAAATGGTCACATACGTGTATGTGTAGGCCATGCAGGAAGAGTACGTATTTTAAGAGCAGAAAAGTGCACGCGTATATACAAGTACTCACGCAACATAACGCGTGTACAAAAGGGCGTAGTCTGGGTGACTATATGTGCGCGCGTAATGATGTATTTTAAATCTTACATATTCACTGATATGCATGCACTTCTGTACACATGGTGCCCGAGAGACTTGCAATTAATCTTTTGCCGTTTGTCGGGCCACCTTCTCTTGCCAAGTGGAAGGAAGAATTTCCAGTGGGGAGAGGGTGTCAGACTTCCAATGCCGACTATGACCCATTGGGGGCAGATTAGAGGGGGAGCAGCAGTCATATTTTGAAGGGTTTGAGACAGGAAGACACACTTTCTTAGCCAAATGATTATAATCACTGTATGGGTACTCATGGCTTTAAGGCACAGGAAAGAGAGAGAGAGGAAAGGAGAGAGAGGAAAGAGAGGAAAGGAGAGAGAGGAAAGAGAGAGAGAGGAAAGGAGGAGGAGGTGGTATCTCACACACAGACTTTACAGGACACGGACTCTGTTTTTAGGTCTGGCAGAGAAGGAATTCATGCATAGGTTCAGGAAATTCTGCAAGTCATTTTCAATAAGTCACTTAGAGTTCACTTAGGCTAAGAGAGCAGAGAGGATGCTGGGTCGGTTACCGTTCTCCATGTTGATTTTCTGTTCATCTCTCCCTGGTGCTCTTATAAGTGGGTGGCCCCTAAAAGTCAGAATAGGCTAACCAGGTGTGCAAATACCTAATGGAGATCGCTAAGCTTACCCCCCCCCCCCCCCAAATAGGGAACCCTAGAGCATCAGACTGATCGAACACTTTGGAGAGTTTTGCAGATAGGGTCTGAACTTTTATTGTGTGCCTCAGTCCTTTATCCAGGTTTTCCCACCCAGGGGTTACATATTTATTTGCCATTTTGTTCCATTTCTTGATAAGATTAATAAATTGGGGACTTCCGGTGATGAAGTAGCGGAGTCAGAAGCCTGGGGAAGGAGCACCGTGGTCCCCTCTCAGATATCTCCATTTTTAGGCCCCTAAATGCCTCTCTTCTCCATTTCGGTGGAGACTTTGGGCAGCGGCAAGGACCGTGGTGAGGAAGACCACGAAATTTCTCAATGGGATAATGAGGGATGCGACATCGTAGCATCCGAAGTGCAGCAGAATGAAGAGACAGCACTTTCAAAATGGCGGCCGCACCTGAGCCCAAAACGCTGGACACAGTCTCGGCTGAAGCTCTTCAGTAAATCTCCAGCAGCGTCACCACGGTCCTGGACGAGAGGCTTATTGAAATACAAACTGCGATGGAGGAGATTCAGCGCTCTGTTGAGGGACAATCTAAAAGGTTAGATCAAGCAGAACAGCGTCTCTCTGATCATGGAGATAGGCTGGGGGCAGCTGAACAGTGCATCAGTGAGCTACAGGCTCAACAAGCTACACTTTTAGACAGAATTGAGGACCAGGAGAACCGCTGCCGCAGAAACAATATATAAATTATTGGCTTGCCCGAGTCCCTAAAAGAAGAGGCACTGTATGAGTTTCTGGGACACTGGCTCCCTGATCACTTGAAGCTTGTCCTCCCTGAAGATCGGTAACACTGTGAGCGCATACACAGAGTAGGCCTGCCACGGGAAAATGCTGCCAGGCCACGGCCAGTGATGGCCTGTATTCTAAATTGGGCTCATAAGACCCAGCTGCTGCGGGCTTTCCGCCAACATGCAGCAGTTGAATATCAAGGAAATCGCATTCTTCTGTCTAATGACTTCTCTGCCTCTACAGCAGACCAACACAGAGAGATGTCCCCTGCCTGCTCAGAACTCCACAAACGAGGAATCCATTTTGCGCTACTATACCCTGTTAAACTGAGGATCTCCCTTGAAAATAAAGTGCTGTTTTTCAACACCAAGGACCAAGCGGCAGCTTTTATATCCTCCTTACCAATGGCAAATGTAAAATGACTTTGGAAACTACACCTGGTTTCTTATCTACTTCAAGTGTGGACTGTGTCGTGAGCACTAATGGCCTGGAATACAGTGTTGGGGCTATGGTTAAGCCCGGTTATTTTTGCCTGGCAGTTTATTACCTCTGACGGCATCTGGGGCTATGGAGCAATCCGATGGCCTATGTTTTGATGCCAAGGGTTCTTAGTAATGGTTACCTGCCCCTGTTCTGAGCGTTCCTGGTAGTTTGCCATTCAGAGGTGTTTTTTTCTGCATAAGAATGTTTACATGGTTTTGATAAGGGCACTCCCCTTAAACAGAATTGTGGTAATGGAGAGGGGACCTGCGGGGGCGGGGGTGGTGGTAATGGAGAGGGGACCTGTGTGAGGAGGGATCTCGAGCCTCTTGGAGCATAAGATGTTATTTGTGATTCAGTATGTATGGTGGATGGGTGTGAATGTGGATGGATATGTATGTGTGTGGGGGGGGGGGGGGGGAACGGGGGGGACAGACCCAGGGGTACATAAATATGAGGGGGAGACTGAGCACAAGGGTTCTCACTTGCCAGGGATATGGTAGGGACACGAGAGGGGTCTTACTCTTGGGGCCTAGGCTGGGAGGCCCTTCACATATACATAAGAAGGGGGCCCTCTATGGGCTTCTCACACCAATCCATATCCTGCAGGTAAAAATGGTTAAGGTCAAGGTTACTTCCCTAAATGTTGATAGGCTACATTCCCCTATTAAGCGAAGTAAAGTATTATCCATGTTCCGACGTTTGCGATCAGATGTGGTATTCTTATAGGAAACTCATTTGACGGATATAGAACATGGGAAATTGAAGAGAGATTGGGTGGGGCACTGTGTGTACTCATCTTTCACCTCTCGAAAACATGGGGTGGCCATCCTTTTCCATAAGCAACTACCTTTTCAGGAAGACCGGGTGTGGCACGACCCTGAGGGCCGTTATGTAATAATGGCAGGAACTTTACAAGGGCAGAAGGTAGCATTCTGTAACATATATGTGCCTAACGTTTATTCCCACACCTTTTTCACTGATTTGGTGGCCCATCTTATGGGCCTAAGTGACTACAGATTGGTGATGGGAGGGGACTTTAATACAGTAATGGACAAAATTGATTGATTGTAAACCCCCCAGGGCTGAAAGCCTTAGAGATCAACAGATGGGCGTTAACTTTGTATCATATGAGTTAAAACTACTCGATGTTTGGCGGCTACTCCATCCTGGGGAGGAGGATTATACCTTTTATTCCAACTCTCATCAAGCATATTCCCGATTGGATTACATTTTGATCTCCGATATGCTATTCTCGAGAGCAGAATAGGCTACTATTGGCACTATTTCTATTTCTGATCATACTCCCGTTTCTGTGCATTTAGAGATTGGGAGCCTAACCCAACCCCCTTTCTCGTGACGCATGTGCCCCAACCTCTTTCTCAATAAAGCTTTCCACACTTACTTGTAGGCCTGCTGAAATCCAGTACTGCCCCAGAAATCTCTATAGCCACACTATGGGAAACTGGTAAGGCTGTGATTCATAGACACATTATTGCATATGTAGCAAAATTAAACAGGACCTGTAACAAGGAGATACTGCGCCTTACCCAAGTGCTTAAATCCCTTCAACTGCAGCACATGCACAATATGTCTGACCCTGTGCGCCTTCAGGTAGAACTTGCTCGTAATGTCTTAAATTTCCTACTACACCAGCGGGCTACTAAGTCCTTAAGCTATTACCAATATGAACTATATAAACACAGTAATCGGACTAGTAAACTCTTAGCTAATTTGCAGGCCGATACAGTAAAGCGAGACCGCGATTACCCCGTTTCTAACCCGCATTGTACCCGCAATTTGGCCGCATAAGTCCAACCTGCGATTCACTATCCCTTTTCACCCATCCTTACCGCTTCTTTAAATCAACGGGTAACCCTTTCCGCCCGTGGCATGTATATGATATGTAAACGCTCCGATTAGCTATTCCCTCCCATACAGTAACGTGCGCCCCAACTAGCTTCACTTTCTCTTTCAGCATGCCTTCTCCCGCTTTGGCTCACAACCCTTCACTCTCTCCTCCAGCATTCCTTCTTCCGCTTTGGCTCTTGTTGTCCCTTCATTTTCTCTTTCAGCATTCCTTCTCCTGCTTCAGCAGCCCAGGGCAGATCAGGCGCTCTCCGCTTCCAGCAGCCCCCACCGGCGAAGATGCATGAACGCATGCCTGTACTTCCAATTTGGGCGCTCAAGGCACCTTCGCTGGCTTGAGCGCCCAAATGGGACGTACAGGCGGTGCGAGCTCATCATGCCAAAAAAATTGCACTGGCAGGCAACTGCCAGAGTGGCGGAGCCAGGGCCGGGGGGGAGGGGGTGCGCAGGAGGGGGCGGGACGGCGGCTCCCCTACCTTTCCTGCATGCGGGGCAGCTCCGGCTCGCCTGCCTGCCTGCCTCCCTCCATTCCGCCGCTCACTGCCTCCCCAGCGCCATCTTGCAGCTTGTGATGTCACCCCTGACCCTTGAGCGCCCAAACGCCGGCGAAGGTACATGAACGCACGTCCAATTTGGGCGCTCAAGCAGCGAAGGCGCATGAGCGCACACCGTGACCTGAGTTCCTGGATGGACCTCCTGGATGGACCTCCGAGGTCACGGCATTTCCAAGATCAACAGATCTTATCCTTGCAGCAAGGTCTAGTCCCGTACCTCCCTCTACTCCTCCGGGTATTACCTTGTCTCCATGCACTTGCATGTTAAGTCCTTTCAAATCTCGAGCCTGTCCAGGTGCACCAGCCTCTCCTTGGATTATCTCAGTTGGGCTCTCGTCACTCTGTAGGCTGCTTTCTTCATCATGTCCTGGAGGTGCCGGTCTTTTCGGTGATCCGGGGCTTAATGATATTTCGGTCGGGGATGTGTGCTCACGCTCCAAAGCTCGTTCCCCAGCGACCTTCTCACCCGATGTAAGCGGAGGTACGGCAGCGAAGAAACTTACGATTCTGGGTTGCGATGACTTCAGAGGGGTAGAGGTACTCTCTCCAGCACTCACCCGGGCTTTACGCTTTGTATGAGGCAATGCAGAAATGTTTAAAATTAGCAATTCTTCAGGAGCTCCTCAGACCGTGACCGTTCAGGTCGTCATCTTGGAAAGCTCTCTCTAATCTGCAAGACATTTCTTTTATATTTCACCTGTACGAAGGGGAGACACCTACTGTGCGGACATTCCAATCATTATCAGCCCGCCACTACATACAAGCATTTCCTTGGACGGCTGAGGCTTTCACTTCTGAATACTCATTTGCCACATCTGTTTTCAACACTGCCTATGTAAAAAATTCCATTGCTGGTTGGAACACACTGGGCAAGAGTTTTCGGCGGTATCCTCATCTGGAAATATTGGCCACATACTTGACTGACTTGGTGGAAGACCCTTGGACATCTGCCTCCATGCTCGGCTGTTTCAAATCGCTATATACTCATATCCCGGACCAAGGCCTGAGAGAACTTCAATTCTGAATACTTCACCATGTCATATGCGATGATGTTTGCCGTTTCCATATGAAACTCTTGCCTTCCACATGTTGTTTAAAATATGGGAGAGAGGATGGTACTCTGCTTCATTGCCTATTGTTTTGCAAAACCTTGGTCGGGTTCTGGTCTACAGTTCTGGAGGCTATAGGTAAATGTACCGAAGTTCCTGTAACAAAAGTAGGGGGGGTCATCCTGCGAGGTTCTCACCCGCAGCGGGCCTCCCTTGATCAGTTTGGTCGATGTGCTATGCTGTTGGCGTGCCGCTCTATTTTGTCAGTCTGGGTGGATCCTATCTCTCAACCCTCTGTTACAGCCTGGTACCAACAAATGGCATTGACTATGCAAATGGAGTGGCTGGACTTTACTGTGGGACATCGCAAGCTTGATAAAACCTATTGCAACTGCTGGACTGCTTTCTTTGACCTTCTGCCTATAGACTTGCAAAGTAGTTTATGTTCTATCAGCTACAAAACAACATGGTACTAGTACTAAATTCCTGTGCCTGGCTGCTGTATGTCTCCCCGGTACCGACAGACCCCAACTCTGTCTCCGGGATGGGTGGGAGGGGTGTTGGTATGGGTGGGTGCCGGTGAATGATAGTGTGTGTGTGGTATACTGCATGGTGGATGGATGTCTGGGTTCTATGTCTGCAATCAAAGGCCTTCACCTTAAGCTGATTTACAATACTGGTGGTATAAGTGTCATATGCTCTGCTGTGTACCACAGTATGGTGATTGAGATGTATTGATGATGTTGCTGCTGGTTGCGGCTCTCTGGAAACTGTTGTTAAAAATATTTTGGGAAAAAAAAGATTAATAGATTGGTCCATCCCTTTCAATTTTTCAAAAAGGTTATTCATAACAAATGTAATACCCTTGGGGGTAGATTTTTAAAAACATGCGCGATTGCATACTTTTGTTTGCGCAGCAGGCGCAAACAAAAGTACGCTGGATTTTATAAGAAACGCGCATAGCCGCGTGTATCTTCTAAAATCCTGGATCGGCGCGCGCAAGGCTGCCGATTTTGGGCAGCCTGCCTCCGTTCCCTCCGAGGCCGCTCCCAAATCGGGGCGGCCTCGGAGGGAACTTCTCTTTCGCCCTCCCCTCACCTTCCCCTCCCTTCCTCTACCTAACCCACCACCCCCCGGCCCTATCTAAACCCCCCCTACCTTTATCCATGGATTTACGCCTCCCGGAGAGAGACGTAAATCCACGCGCGCCAGTGGGCTGCTGGCGCGCTGAGACTCGACCCGGGGGCGGTTCCGGAGGGCGCCGCCATGCCCCCGAAATGGCCCGGGCCGAAACCACGCCCCCGGTCCCACCCCTGAAACACCCCGCCCCGCCACGTCATCGGGTCCCGCCCCCCGACACGCCCCCTTCCGAAAACCCCGGGACCTATTTGCGTCCCGGGGTTCTGCGCGCGCCGGCGGCCTATGGAAAATAGGCACGCCGGCGCGCAAGGCCCTGCTCGCGTAAATCCGGGCGGATTTACGCGAGCAGGGCTTTGAAAATCCGCCCGTTGATGCATAAAGCTTACCAATCAAGTTATATTATACACTCTCATATCAGGGACTGCAAGTCTTCCTAGCCCCTTGTCCCTTAAAGGCATATCAGAACTGTTCCTGGCCCTCCTGTTTCTCCAAATAAAACTTGTGACCATTGATATAAATTTTGTACATCCTTTTAGACATCCATCAATTGTAGCACTTGGAGTCAATACAATATTTTTGGTAAAGTTACTATTTTAATTAAAGCACACCTGCACATAAGTGAATAGGGGAAGGGTTTTCCTGCTATTCATTATTATTTTGATTTGGTCCATGACTTAAAAATGTATAAATAGTTCTTAAATTCCTCCCTATTGGAATTCCTAAATATGGGGAGGTAGATCTTAAAACAATACGCGATCGCGTACTTTTGTTGGCGCACCAGGCGTAGCCGCGCGTATCTTATAAAATCCAGGATCGGCGGGCGCAAGGCTGCCGATTTTGGGCAGCCTGCGCGCGCCGAGCCGCACAGCCTGTCTCCGTTCCCTCCGAGGCCGCTCCGAAATCGGAGTGGCCTCGGAGGGAACTTTCTTTCTTTCGCCCTCCCCTCACCTTCCCCTCCCTTCCCCTACCTAACCCACCCCCCCGGCCCTATCTAAACCCCCCCCCCCTACCTTTATCCATGGATTTACGCCTGCCGGAGGCAGACGTAAATCCACGCGCGCCAGCAGGCTGCTGGCGCGCAAGACCCAACCCGGGGGCTGTTCCGGAGGGCACGGCCACGCCCCCTGGAACGCCCCCCGGGCCGCACCACGCCCCCGGGCCCGCCCCCCAAACGCGCGTCACGCCCCCCCAAACGCTGCATCATTCGGCGACGCCCCCGACACGCCCCTTTCAGGAAGCCCCGGGACTTCCGCGCGTCCCGGGGCTCTGCGCACGCCAGCGGCCTATGCAAAATAGGCGCGCCAGCTTGTGCGGGGGTTTTCAAATCCGCCCCATATTATATGTTTCCATTATTATTCCAGTGTCAGAGAAAATACCAAAAGATCTTTATAAGATGCTGGGGCCCCAGACAGGAAGGGAATATTAGCTTCCTGAAGGCGAGTTTGATATTAGTTCTTGTCCATTTCAACCAAAAGTCACCCTGCCATTCCCCAAATTATCTCCTAGAGGTAAAGCCTCAGATTTTTCAAAATTTACTTTCAAACCTTTAAAGTTGCCAAACATTTCAAATTTCCTTGACAGTTGACAGAGATTCTCTTGGATTATCTATACAAAGCAGCATATCATCTGCAAAAAGACTTGTTTTAAATTCGTTGTCTTCCAATTTAAATCTGTAATTTCCTTATTTTGATTGTCAAGGGCTCTAGTGATAGAAAACTGATGGGGACAATGGGCATCTCTTTCTAGTTCCCCAAAATTCTTGTGTAAATCATGTCTAATGATGTCACTGTAGGACTGTTTTATAAAAACCTTATCCAATTTATAAAGCTTTCACCTAATCTAAATTTTTCTAATATCCAAATCAAATAATCCCTGTTAACACAATGGTGTTTATTTATTTATTTATAATAATTTCTATTCCACCCATTTACCAATTCTGTTCCAGGCGGATTCCAAAGCATAGAGATGCTTTTTAAGCATCTGAACTGGACCAGAAATCCATTTACTGGAGTATCATTGGATATAAATATTACAATAAGTACCTTTTATTGTATTTGAAACTGAAAGGCTGCCTTTTAAAAATCCCGTATGGTCCCTATATATCACATGTTGATTTATGTTATTCCCTTTGTTAGTTAAAATTACCGATAATGTCTTATAATGATTTAATAAAGACATAAGCCTGTAAGATTCAATATTTTTTTTCATCTTTCCAAGCTTAGGAAGTATCACATAGCTATATTGTGGCCTATTTCAAATGCAACTTTTATTCTAGCCTCCTGAAACATTTACCAAAGGATCAGCTATCAAATCATTCAGGATTTTACAGAATTATGCTTCAAACCTGTACTGACCAGGGGCTTTCATTAGTTTTATCTGGTCAATTATTTTATCAACTTTATTTTATTTTTGTTATATTCTGTTTTTCCAGGCACTTCAAAGTGGATTGCATTCAAGTGCTATAGGTGTTTCTTTGATTACTTCTGCTTCTTTAATACAAGTGTCAATTTCAAACCTCTGTACTTCAGTCAACTGTGGAAGTACTAAATCCAATGGAACTCTCATGAGATTCAATAAAATAAGTACCATTATAGTATAACATGTTATAACATTCTTCAAATATCCTTCTAATTTCAGCTGATCTCTTTACAAGTTGTCCCAGTTACATATTTGTATTTTTGTAATTAAATTTTTCCTCTTTTCATTTTGCACTAATCTAGTCATTACCATTCCAGTTTTATTTCCACATAAATACAGTTTGAATTGCAAAAGCTGTAAATTCCATGTGGCTTTATAATTTAATAAAGTGTTTAATTTTTGTTTTATGCTCACAATTTCTGTGTTTCTTTCATCTCTCATTTGACTAAGATGTTGAGTTTTAATTTCTTATAAGTCCATTTATTTCCCCATTTCCAATTTGATCAAAATGGGCTTGGTATGAAATGATCTGGCTTCCTAACACAGCCTGTGCTGCATTCCAGAAAGTTAGAGGTATTACATGATTTGTAGACTTCCCAAGCACCTTTAAGGTAATTCAAAGATTTCTGATTATTGTAAAGCCTTGGCTTCATTTGTCAGGAACTTTCCACAGGCCTTTCTCAACAATTTCAGTTAGAATACGAAACCAATGCATGATGGGAAATAGCTGTCTCCCTTACCTCAGTGTGTTCCAGTGCGGCATGGGAAATAGCTGTCTCTCCTATCTCAGAGAGTTCCAGTGTGGCATGGGAAATAGCTGTCTCCCCAATCTCAGAGAGTTCCAGTGCGGCCTGGGAAATAGCTGTCTCCCTATCTCAGAGAGTTCCAGTGTGGCATGATAAATAGCTGTCTCCCCTATCTCAGAGAGTTCCAGTGCGGCCTGGGAAATAGCTGTCTCCCCTATCTCCGAGAGTTCGAGTGCGGCCTGGGAAATAGCTGTCTCCCCTATCTCCGAGAGTTCGAGTGCAGCCTGGGAAATAGCTGTCTCCCCTATCTCCGAGAGTTGAGTGCAGCCTGGGAAATAGCTGTCTCCCCTATCTCAGAGAGTTCGAGTGCAGCCTGGGAAATAGCTGTCTCCCCTATCTCAGAGAGTTCGAGTGCTGCGTGAGAAATAGCTGTCTCCCCTATCTCAGAGAGTTCCAGTGCGGCGTGAGAAATAGCTGTCTCCCCATCTCAGAGAGTTCCAGTGCGGCGTGAGAAATAGCTGTCTCCCTATCTCAGAGAGTTCCAGTGCTGCGTGAGAAATAGCTGTCTCCCCTATCTCAGAGAGTTCCAGTGCTGCGTGAGAAATAGCTGTCTCCCCTATCTCAGAGAGTTCCAGTGCTGCGTGAGAAATAGCTGTCTCCCCTATCTCAGAGAGTTCCAGTGCTGCGTGAGAAAATAGCTGTCTTCCCTATCTCAGAGAGTTCCAATGCAGCAAAGAATTCTTAAAATAACAGAAGTTAATCAAACCTGGCAGAAACACAGTGAACTAACAGCAGGGGGGGGGGGGGGGGGGGGGGGGGGGAGTATGGATGTCATCATCTAAATGTTTAAGCCTCTAAGCATCACATACATTTATTTACAGAGTAAGCCCACTCATGTGTCCTTTTGATTTTTATTTGGCTGTTTAGCAGGTTTTCAATCTATGGGGAGAAACGCAGTGATGTTGAAGTTCCCTCCTATTCAGGAAATTGAGCAGGATTGCTAATATAGATGAAAAAAGCTTTGAGAATATTGATTCAGAGCATAAATATTACATAATTTTTGGCCATACCTGTCTACCCATTAAAATTATAAATCTGCCATTGGGATCTGAAATTTGTTTTCCACAACATGAGAAGTGTTTTTATTAATTAAAAAGCCACACCCCCTCTGGTTGCCAGTAATGAAGAAAACACACCACTGTCCTATCCATTTCTTTTTACGTTTTAGATGTTTTTTGATCCTCAGTTTCTTGGAGAAAAAAATTATTGACTTTATTTATTTTAAATTATTTATTAACCACTGTGTGAAGTGGTGTACAATAAAAGAAACCACAAATTACATTAAAGAAAAACATATCAGCACTGAAAATTATATATTTAAGGATCCAGACAGAGCGTAAATACAATTCTGCTCCCCCATTCTAAAAGCCGTCTTAAGGCTAGTGGCTAAAAAAAAATAAAGTTTTAACCTTTCTCCGAAAGGAAGGATAATTTCTTTCCATCCTGACATCAATAGGTAGTCAGTTTCATAGGACTGGCGCCACCCATGAAAAAATGCTCTGGCCTGTAAGCACATCAGCCTCATTTCTTGAAAAGAGGGAACAGTTAATAAGACACTTTGGCTTGACTTAATTGCTGCCTTTGTATATATCACTTTAGTTTATTACTTAAATAACCTGGGCCCATGCCATATAAAGCACAAAAAAATCAGTTCCAACATCTTAAAATGAGCCCAAGAATCACATGTGTGTGTGTGAGAGAGAGAGCGACTGAGACTAGCCATAATGCCTTTTCACTAGATAGGTATTTGTATCCCTATGGGAGGCCCACTCAGTAACTCGAGGTGAGGTATTAGTGTAGGGGGTTAGGGGCCACTTTGACATTCAACGTGAGACATACGAACAGAACAGTGGTCTCTTGTGAAGATTTGATGACCTTCAGAGAGAAAAAACTCACCCAAAGATGAGATTTGTGCAATGTTCTCTCCACCTAGCTTGATGTTACCCAGGTAGAGAGGCCATTTGCTGCTGTGCCTGGGATCGCGGGCCTGCCGTTGGCCTGGCGCACGCAACCTACGCCTGTCCGGAGGGAGGCGCAACTTCAAGGTTAAAGGTTAAAGGTAAGGGGGGGGGTTAGGTAGGGCTGGGGGGGGGGGGCGGGTTAGGTTGGGGAAGGGAGGGGAAGGTGGGGGGTGGAAGGAAAGTTCCCTCCGAGGCCACTCCGATTTTGAAGCGGCCTCAGAAGGAACAAAGGAAGGCTGCGCGGCTTGGTGCACGCAAGGGGGTGCACAAGTGTGCACCCCCTTGCGTGCGTTGACCCCAGATTTTATAACATGCACGCGGATGCGCACGCATGTTATAAAATCAGGTATAGCTACGCCTGTGCGTAGCTTTTAATATCTGCCCCTAAGTAAACTTGATTAATAGCAGTTAATGGACTTCTCCTCCAAGAACTTATCCAAACCTTTTTTGAACCCAGCTACACTAACTGCACTAACCATATCCTCTGGCAACAAATTCCAGAGCTTTATTGTGCGTTGAGTGAAAAAGAATTTTCCTCGATTAGTCTTAAATGTGCTACTTGCTAACTTTATGAATGCCCCCTAGTCCTTCTATTATTCGAAAGTGTAAATAACCGATTTACATCTACTCGTTCAAGACCCCTCATGATTTTAAAGACCTCTATCATATCCCCCCTCAGCCATCTCTTCTCCAAGCTGAACAGCCGTAACCTCTTCAGCCTTTCCTCATAGGGGAGCTGTTCTATCCCCTTTATCATTTTAGTTGCCTTTCTCTGTACCTTCTCCATCGCAACTATATATTTTTTGATATGTGGCGACCAGACTTGTACACAGAATTCAAGGTGCGGTCTCACCATGGAGCGATATAGAGACATTATGGCATTTTCCGTTTTATTAACCATTCCCTTCCTAATAATTCCTAACATTCTGTTTGCTTTTTTGACTGCTGCAGCACACTGAGCTGACGATTTGAAAGTATTATCCACTATGATGTCTAGATCTTTTTCCTGAAAGAAATTAGGAAAGCTAACAAATTTGGTAGCACAGTAATAATGGAAGAATCCAATTAGCCCAATATTGATTGGGTAAATGTCACAATAGGCCGTGCTACAGAGGTAAAGTTTCTATATAAAATAAGTGGCTACTTCATGAAGCAGCTGTCCAGGGACCAATGAGAAGGGGAGCTATTTTAGATCTAATTGTTAGTGGACTGTAGGATTTGGTGTGAGAGGTAATGATAGTCGGGTTGCTCAGGAACATTAATTATAATGCAATCACATTTGACTTAATGACTGGAGGAAGGACATTAAGCAAATCTACTGCTCTGGCATTTAATTTTCAAAGGGAGACTTTGATAAAATGAAAAAATTTGTTAGAACAAATCTAAACATGTGCAGCTACAAAGATTAAGAATTTACATCAGGCATGGACATTGTTTAAAAATACAGTCTTGGAAGCCCAGACCAGATGTATTACAAGCATTAGAAAGAGTGAAAGGAAGGCCAAAGGACTGGCAGCATGGTTAAAAGGTGAGGTGAAAGAGACCATTTTAGCCAAAAGAACTTCTTTCAAAAATTGGAAAAAGAATCCAACTGAAAAAAATAGGAAAAACATAAGCATTGCAAGGCAGGCAATACTGATAAGGCAGTACAAAATTACCCATAATTCCATTCCGTTCTAAGTCTATATGCAAATTGACTATCTTAGTAGTAAAATATATGCAAAAGATTCACTATCAGGAATAGTTAGCTGAATTTTACCACCCATGACATCAGCTCCCAACAGTTTCCTAACTACTCAGAACATTTCTCTAGGTCCATTTTCTGCTTTCTTAATCAACTTAGAGAAAGATTAAATTTTTGCCTGTGTTTATTTATAATAATGATTAGCCACTTTTTGCCATTGTTCCTTATTATCTAAATCCTTACAGATTAATTTTCAAAGGAGTTATTCATGTAAATGTAATATACTATCAGCAATTTTTAAAAGTCTTTTATCTGCATTAAGTGCACTTAATATGGGTAAAACCTATTGACAATTCAATGGCATATACTGTTAGTTTTCAAAAGCCCAATTACATGGGTAAAGTGCATTTACACATGTGAAACCAAGTTTTAAGTGTGTAAATGCTTTTGAAAATCTGGCCCATAAGCTTTAATTAAATTCTTTCTAAATTTCGCACCCTTCTTTTTAAGTCACCCAACTCTTTTGTAAACCAAGTAGTAGTTTTAGGTATATTTATTTTCCTAGAAGCAGTCTTGTCTAACATCTGTTCTACTATTGGTTCCAATCATTAACCAGAACTTTATAATCAGCCTCTTCAAACAATCCAATAACTTATCATTAAAAACTTCATCAATTTTACTATTCTGTCTCTGCTATGAGTTTCCTATGTACAGCTTAAAGTGATAACTTATCTTGGTCCTTACTTGCAGAGGAGGCTGCTGCTTCAACTCCTAACTTTATTAACAGGCAAAACAAATAATATAGTCTTACTGTGCATAAACTGAGGTTAAACAGTGACCAGCATAGTCTGGGCCAAGAAATAAGAACAGGTAAAATGAGAATAATTCTGCAAGGTTGGCCAGGTTAGCTGCTGATGCCACATAGACTAACCAAAGATGACAAACCACCGGGACAAAAGCTCCCAGATATCCCTGCTTCCAGCCAGAAGTTAACCCTTTAGAGCAAATTGCATTGAACACAGCAGAAGCTGTGAACATGAAGGCTGACCCCCAGTTGGCAGTATTACAGAAAACAAGCAACTATGCAGAATAAAGACATGCATACAGCATTGGCAATAAAAACAGAAAGACTGCCGTAGAAGCAAGACATTATAAAAGTAAGGCAACAGTGAATAAATAGAAAAACACTTATGGAGACAGGACATTTACCCCTAATTAAACAATTAGACTCTATCTTACTTTTACCAGTAATTACATCCTGACAAAGAATCCGAAAAGAACAAAACTAAATATAATCAGATAATCGTAGCTTCAAACAGCATTCTTCTATCAAATTAGCAGAGGATAAATCAATCCAAGGTATGGCTTCCCTTATGAATAGAGAAATCCACCAATAATTCTAAACCAACATTTTTTAAAAGGGAAGTAATGCTTTCAGCAAATGGACGAGATGAATCATCACAATGGGAAATACAATCCAATAAAATATTCAGTTTAATCTGACTGATACCTGGAGGCCAGTAAACCATCAAAAGAACAATCTTAAAACCCATATCTAACTGCAACAATAGACATTCATAGCCTTCTGGTTATTCCAATTTAATTTCAGAAATAGACCATTTTGATCTGACAACAGCTGCAACACTCCTTCCCCCTCCCCCCCCCTTTTCCTAACTCAAGAAAAAATATAAACTTTATAACCATCTGGACACATTTCAGAAAAGCAACCCCACCTTCATCGGCATCCATGTTTAACAGAACTCATGGGGGTAACCTGCATGGAGTAGCAGTTACTACTATAAGCAAACTGGATGGACCATCTGGTCTTTATCTGTAGTCATTACTATGTTATGAAAGTAATTTTAGGTTGTTCCTTCAATTTCTCTCTCTT
This sequence comes from Rhinatrema bivittatum, assembly GCF_901001135.1. Classification (NCBI taxonomy): domain Eukaryota; kingdom Metazoa; phylum Chordata; class Amphibia; order Gymnophiona; family Rhinatrematidae; genus Rhinatrema; species Rhinatrema bivittatum. Next base: position 133,516,401 of record NC_042618.1, on the reverse strand, counting down.
TATAGAAGAATGTAGTCCATCAATGTTCAATGTATATACATTGGCACTAGCCATATTACAACATTTGCATTGACATAACCATATCCTTTGTAATAGGATTCCGTCAGTAATATCGACCCACATTCACTCTCCTGACCCTCTTGCCCTTAACCCACAAATTCCAGATTCCCATCATTGCCTCCCTGGCTTCTCTTCCTCTTCTCAGATCTTTCCTCAGAAGTACTCCTTGAGCTGACACTGATGATCTTGTGCACCACAAGAAAGTAACTTTTAAACTAGCATACATGTGTACGCTTTCATTGGCCTGCGCCCAGGGACGTGGTCATTTTATAACATACGTGCTTATATGTGTGCATTTTATAAAACAACCTGACTGCTTATTTTTGACAGGGCTCACCGTGCACTAGCCAAGACAAGAGGGAATCAGCCTCGAGACATTGTAGTTTGTTTTCATTCTTATAATATGAAAGAGAAGGTATTGGCCCAAGTTCGCAAAAAGAAAGAAATTATTTGGCAAAGCTATAACATTGAGGTCTTTTAGGACTTATCTATCCACACAATCCGGAAAAGGGAGTTTAAAGAAGTAGTGACCACCCTTCATCAGGGGGACCACAGATACAAGTGGCTCTTCCTTGTTGGGATTTCATTTACCATCCATGGAATTACTTACAGAGTCAAGTCCGTCGAGGAGGCCTGGACGATTCTACGAGCTGCAGGTCTGGAGGTGCCAGAGAGAAGAAACACTCCACCGGAGGCCAGCACTGATTGGAAAGAAGCTTTTCAGAGATGGCAACAAGTGCAGAATGGAGGGAAAAGGCTGCATTGGAATTCCGGGGGCTCAGCCTCCTCCAAGGACAATAACAGCTGACTTCCTTCTACTTAGGTGGCATTTCTTTTTCGAGATCTTCATACAGAGACGGCGGTTCATGGACAGTTGGACCTTTCCTTGTTGATTACGTGCTATAGATAAAAGTTATCACATACAAGGGTTCCAGTTCTAACAGTGATGCAATTTACAGGATTTACTATTGATTTGTAACCTATTGGATTGGGGGGCGGGCATTTGGGGGCGATTGGAGTGGTCATTCCTCAAGTTGGAGTTGAGTATGGGGGGGCGGAGGGTGGTGGGTAGGGTGGGTTGGGATGAATAATATTTATTTCTCTTCTGAAAGATTGAGGGGTTTTTGGGAGGCATATATTCGGTGGAGGTCTGCGCAGTTGAGTGGTTGGGGGGATGTCAGGGGTTGGAATGCTGGCCATTGTTTGTTAAATTTGGATAAATGGCTATTTTAAATATAGTTTCATGGAATGTGAAAGGATTCAATACTCATATTAAGCGGAAAAAATTGATAGCAGATGCAGATGTTTTACTATGCCAAGAAACGCATGTTAGGAAACACCATGAACGTCTCATGATGTCCCAACATTTTCCATGCCAATTCTTTGCTTCTGCTACTAAGTTAAATAAATACTGCGAGGTGGGAATTTTGTTCGTCAAACATTTGGTGGTGGATGTATTTCAACTATTAGAGATGCTAATGGGAGATACCTCATTGTGAAATTCCGGCTTGGAAATCAGCTATTACCCTGGGGAATATATATTGCCCTAACACAGGGCAAGGGGCCTTCCTGGAATCTTTTTCCAATATATTGCAACATTGGGCTGAAGGTTCTCTTATTATCAGGGGGGATTTTAATTTAACTAGATATCCCTTTTTGGACCATAGTGGGAGGGGAGGTGTGACATCCAAGTCCAATAGGGCAGGCCTCAAGGCCTTAATGACAGACTGGGGTCTTATCGATATTTGGAGGTTGCTACACCCCACTGAAAGGAATTATACCTTTTACTCCAAGGTTCACCAGATATATTCCCGGAATGATTTTATTCTGGTGGATAAGAGGTTAGTCAACAGAATCCAACATACTGATATAGAGCCCATTACATGGTCTGACCACGCTGCAGTTTGGGCTAAACTTAGGCTAGAGTCTAGTATAGGCTCTAAAGGGACATGGAGATTGAATGAAAGCCTTTTAGATGACGCTCAATTTTGTCTGAAGTTACGGACCAAGATGGGCCTTTACTTAGTGGAAAATGATTAGGGCGAGGTGACAAAAGGCACAGTTTGGGAATGTTTTAAAACTGTAGCTAAAAGTCATTTAATAGCACGAGCTTCTTTTGTGAAAAAAGATCATGAGAAGAAACGGGAAAATCTACTATATAGAATTGGAAAATTGGAGCTCAGACATAAACGCACCCTTAACCTGGGCTTGGGAAGACAGTTAGATGGGCTATGCAGGAGTTGCACGAGCTGGATGCAAAGAATATTAGTTTTCAATTGGATAAAGCAAATCAAGAACATTTTGAGGGAGATAACAAGGCTAGCCGGCTGCTAGCGTGATCCCTTAAAGCTCGGATCATGCAAAATCAGATTCTGAAAATCAAAGATAGACAGGGACAAATTGTTACGATTAATGACCATATTAGAGCTCTTTTTCCCAATTTTATAAGGAACTATATCAAGCTAGGCAAGATATCACCCAATCCTATATAGACGCATATTTGGAGGGGGTAAATTTTCCTACGGTGGATGCTCGCAGTCTGGAGAGCTTAGTATAACAGGGGAAGAAGTAACATACAATTAAGCTCTGGAATTTGTTGCCAGAGGATGTGGTTAGTGCAGTTAGGGGTAGATTTTTTTAAAAAGCGCGATCGCGTACTTTTGTTTGCACAGCAGGCGCAAACAAAAGTATGCTGGATTTTATAAGATACGCGCATAGCCGCGCGTATCCTCTAAAATCCTGGATCGGCGCGTGCCGAGCCTTGGAGCGGCCTCGGAGGGAACATTCTTTCGCCCTCCCCTCCCCTTCCCCTACCTAACCCACCCCCCGGCCCTATCTAACCCCCCCCTTACCTTTGTCCCTAGATTTACGCCTGCGAGAAGCAGACGTAAATCTACGCGCGCCAGCGGACTGCTGGCGTGCCGTCTTCCGACCCAGGGCTGGTCCGGAGGCCTGGACCACGCCCCCGGGCCGGCGCCACACCCCCGGTCCTGCCCCCGAAACACTGCATCCGGATTTACGCGAGCCCTGCTCGCGTAAATCCGGGTGGATTTACGCGAGCAGGGCTTTTAAAATCCGCCCGTTAGTGTAACTGGGTTCAAAAAAGGTTTGGATAAGTTCTTGGAGAAGTCCATTAACTGCTATTAATCAAGTTTACTTAGGGAATAGCCACTGCTATTAATTGCATCAATAGCATGGGATCTTCTTGGTGTTTGGGTAATTGCCAGGTTCTTGTGGCCTGGTTTGGCCTCTGTTGGAAACAGGATGCTGGGCTTGATGGACCCTTGGTCTAACCCAGCATGGCAATTTCTTATGTTCTTATGTTAATATTTCAACCTATTGCCAGTGTTCCTCTTCTCGGCAGATTAAAACATACAAATAATACAATATGTAACCCTTTTTAGTGGGTTTGATATCTCCCAAAGGGCCATAAAAACATAACTGGAGGCTTATTTTCCCCTCTTTTGCAAGATGTGGGTCCTTTCTATTGGGGGGATGGCTGCCCTTCAAGGCCTAAGTGGGGTAGTGAAATCCTTCCTGTTTGTGCTGCTTTGCTGGACATCAGTGGTAGTGCTACAGGGAACAGGCAGGACACAGATTAGGTGTTCAACTTAACTTTATTGTGATTCTTCAGAAATTAATATCCAGTCAAGTAGATAACTGATCATTTACATCTGTGCTCTCACTCGGGTATTTACAGTACTGACTCTTCTTCCTTTCCTCTGTGTACATATTCTCAGTACAGGGCCCTGGGCTAGAGCTTATCCCTCAGGGAATGAGCTGATAAGACATCCCAGATGGGCAGGAAATTTCCAATGTGGGAGGAGGATCCCCTTAATCTAAAATAATTTTACCTGAGGTCCACACAAGTCCAGTTCGTCCTCAGCCTGTGTCCCAAAAGGTGGAGATCCAGTTGTGGGTCTCCAAAGCTGTTGCCTCTGCTCAAACTCTTTCTGATGTGACCTTTTGTTGGGATAGGTCCGGCTGCTGGAAATATAGGCTAATATAGCCTAGCTTCAACTGGCACTAAACCTCTTCACAAACCAAAAAGGGGAAACCAATTTCCAAGTCCCAAAACTTCCTCTGGGGTGGAAAAAAAAACACTGCAGCCCTTCACTTAAAAGGAGAGGAGCACACAGATCGTCTTACACCTGGCCTCCAGATATAATAGGGCACATCCCTCACCAGAACTGGACCAGGGTCTCACCACAGGAAAACTCCAAAAAAATACCCAAACTGTCATTAAAGTATATTTTCCGCAAAGCAAGATGCAGATCCTGGCATACAAGGGGTGCACTGCAGGAATCTCCTCTCAAAATAACCCATTAGCAAAATGGCTCCTTACCATCCAGAGGCCAAACCAAAATGACCACATGCTCTAGACCACTAGCACACACACCCCCACCCCCCCCCCCCCCCCCACACACACACACTTTGTACACTAAGGAGCTACCATTTACAGCAAGCTTCTAAGGGAGGAGCTGTTAGGAAATGCTTTTTCCCCATTAAGCTGAAAAAACGAGGTCAGGGATCTAGGGCCATCTAGTGGAGACCATACTATGCATTTAAAGAAAACAGGTAAATAAAATACAGCATAAACATTAAAATATAATCACAACTATGAAGACATAAAAGCTTCTTGGAATAAATAAGATTTTAAAAGATTTATAATCATCTATTTGACGTAGCTGTAAGGGAAGACTATTCCATGGTGTGGAGACAATCTGGGAGAAAGACCAAGAATGAATTTCCTGCAAGTGAGCAAACTTTACACTAGGAGCAGTCAACAAATGCGAGCCCATGGAATTCAATAACCTAGTTGGCCAAAATCAGCTAAGCAGGACTCTTGGATAAATAAGTAGGTCTCTCTTCAAGCAGAGCATAGAAAACCAAAACGAGTATCGTAAATTTGATCCTCTGTTCAATTGGAAGTCAATGCAGGGCCTAGAAAACTGGAGAAACATGTACTGTAAGTGGTGACCCAGAAACCAAACAGGCCACAGCATTCAACACTTTAAAATGGTTCTCATCACACCTATCAAACAGAAGTTTCAGAGTCATTTTCAATAACACCCTTTCTGATAAAGTGAACCTCAACACAGGAGTACCACAAGGATCCTCTCTGTCAGCCACACTTTTCAACATATACTTGCTCCCAATATGCCATACATTAGAACGACTTGGACTGACACATTTCCTTTACGCTGATGACATTCAAATCTTGGTTCCTATACAGAATTCTATTGAAGACACATACAACAGAACCTCTGTATACCTTACTGAAATAAAAAAGCAATTAAATGACATGAAACTAATAATAAACATTGACAAAACTGAATTATTAATCCTTAACAAAAAGAACAACAGCGCTATCACAAAGCCACTCATAACAAATAACCAAAAAACTGTTATCACACCTGTCCTCCATGCACGGAATCTTGGAATTACCATCGACAATGAATTCTCACTCAAAAACCACATAGCAAACAAAATTAATGTTATGAACCCTGCCCGTGGAGCTAACCCCCGCGAGCAGGCTCTGATTACCTCACCCCATGCTGCTTCTCCCAACGCGGCATGGACGCCGCCATTGTCGGGCCTTCCGGTGCGGCTAGAGCCATGGACTTTCCTGTTCTCGCGGTCCAGAGGCTGCCCCTGATGCTCTGCTTCTCCGCAGCAGCAGCCGCGGATTTTCAGCATCCTCCCGTGCGGCATGGAGTGCCGCCGACGTCATCTCATCTTCCGGGGCTGCAGGCCGCAAGCCCCGGGCTGGAGTAGCAGCTGGAGCCGCCCCCGGGGCCTCCTGCAGAGGCTGGAGCCGCTGCCGTCATTGGGCCTGCTTCTCAGGCCAGCCCTGCTTCTTTACGCGATGACACTGTGCAGGCCACTGTCCACGGTCCTGCACAGTTCCTGCTTCCTTCCTCCTAGGCGCATGGCCGTGCCTCTCTACAGAATTTAAAGGGCCAGACACAGGATGTGTGCTGGCCCCACCTAAGGACTGATTTCTTGCTTGAGCCCTATAAAAGGACTGCTCCGTCACTTCAGTCTTCGCCTTGCATCAGAGTTACTTCACTCTGGAGGCTCCTGCCTGCCAGAGCTCCGAAAGGTCTTCCTTGTGGAGCTCCTCTTCATTTCGTCTTCTCGTCATGTCAAGTCTTCGTGCCTGAGGTCCCTGTCCAGGTGTCCTGTGTCTCGTCTTGATCTTCTGCTTCCTGATGTCCCAAGTTCCTTGGTGTCCTGCTCCTGTGTCTTCAGCGCTCCTGAGCCTTCTGGTCCTGTCAGGCCCTGCTCCCTCGGATGACGTCTTTCCAGAGCATGGAGTGGCCTGCAGGTGGAATTCGTTCCTGTGCTCCTGAGCCGTCATGTCCTACCAGCCTTTGCAGAGCTCTGGATGACTTATGGCTCCGTCGTCGAAGTTCTGCCTTGGCTGGATTCTTCCCTGCGCTTCTCCCGCTCCCGCTCCCGTGATCCATGACCAGCCTCCTCGGGCTGTGTAGGGCACACAGTGGGACAGGGTGGTCTGCGACCAGCCCATTGGGTGCGCCCGTGAAGGTGGGTTGTGTAGGGCGCCCTGAGAGACAGTGCCAATGTCCTTCTGCCCAATTTCTCGTCTCGTCTAGATTTCATCAAGTTCCTCATCAGATTTTTTTGGTCCAGGATGCCGTTGCATCGACCTGGTCCATGATGTCTTCGCATCAGCCTTGGTGTCATGTCTTCAACAGCCTTGGTGTCATGTTTTGTTCCAGCCCTCGTCTCTGATGCCGTCCGCATCAGCCTTGGTGTCATGTCTGCAACAACCCTGGTGTCATGTTTGCAACCCTCGTCTGTGATGCCGTTGCATCAACCTTGGTGTCATGTCTTTATGTCAAGGCCCATTTGCCCTCGACCTCAGGCCAGGCCTGCTGCTCCATGCCGATCCAAGCGGCAGGTCCGAAAGGGCTCGGAATGGTCGAAGGACCATTCAACTTCCAACATCATCTTGTTGTTGGTCTTGGGAGCTTGCAGGCCTGGCAGAGGGTAAGACCGTCTGCCATGCTGGAACACGCCGTCAACCCTCGGTTCGGTTCTGGATCCATCTGGGGTCGGGCTGAGGCCCAAGGGCACACAAACACCGCTTCTCAACAGAATGCAAGGCCTTCGGAGGCCGCTAACGTAACAATTAAAGAAGGATATCACAAATTACTGACACTCAGATGTCTCAAACCATTCCTCACACAAGAAGATTTTAGAACAGTCCTACAACTACTATTTTCTCTAACCTAGATTACTGCAACGCCCTTCTCCTTGGACTACCTCTCTCAACCATAAATCCACTCCAAATATTACAGAATGCAGCCGCCAGAATACTGATTGGTGCTAAAAACAGGAACATATAACACCAATTCTAATCTCCTTACATTGGCTCCCAATAAAATTCCGAATTGAATTTAAAATACTGACAACACTGCACAAAATGATCATAGGCAATTGGCTAAGCAAATACCTTGTAACCCACTGTCTAACACAGAACTTAAGATCAAAGAACAAAGGACTCCGCAAAACCCCGCCCGCCAGAAGTACTTGTCTAAAATCAACACAGGAAAGAGCAATATCCATCGCCAGCCCTAAACTATGGAACTCACTACCAAGTGGAATTAGAAATCAACCAAGCATTAAAATGTTCAAAAAAGTTAAAAACCTGGCTTTTCAGAAAAACATACGCAGACTCAATTAAGACACAAGAGAATTAAATTAATATAATACATATCCCAAGTCTTTGCATTAGAATGTTCCAATAGTAAATTTGTTTTATTTCTGTAAGCATTTTGAAATTACATTGACGATAATGTTGAAACATACCATAAGATTATGTAAACCATCATTTTGTAAAACTTTACAAGACTATGTAAACCGTTACGATGGCGAAACCGAATGACGGTATACAAAACCCATTAAATAAATAAAATAAATAAATAAATAAGACTTGCAAGGACCTAAGCTGACACTTCAGCAGACCAATATACAGGGAGGATAACTTTAAAAGAATTGCACGTGAGCCTATAATTGCGTGAATATGGACCACATGCTCATGCATATGAATTTTATATTGTGTGTACTCAATATAAAATATGCATGACTCTTATGCACATGTTGCCTGTACATTTGCATGTGGTTTCTCATTTGCCTGCAATTTTGTACATATATCATACAAGTATACACTTCTGCAATGCACAACTTCTGGTTCTTCCAGGACAGGCTTATTCCACAATGCCATCACTGCCAGAGACATCACCCACCTGGCATCCCTGGTGGTAGAGGATGAGAGGGTGCTATTCCCTATCTGGGAAGTATGGAGACACTTCTAGGGGAACAAGAAGGCCTGGAAAGGCCTGCACCACAAATTTAATCACCAGGCATCATACCCACATGGGGTAAGTAGATAGTGGATAGTAGGGATGGGGCAGGTTAGGGTGTGCATGGGGGGGGGCCACTAGGGGGGTATAGAGGTGTGGGATGGGGGTAGGTTAGCGTGTGAATTTGGAGTCACTAGCAGGGCACCAAAGTGGCCTACAGGTAGGACAAAAGTCAATAGATATGTCTAGATACAATAGCAGATGTACATTCCATTTATAGCATGATCAACATATGTGTTGCCAAAATAATATAATGCAAGAGTAAAATCATAGGCAAGGATAACAAGAAATGACTTAAACCAATAGTCACAAGTATAGCAATTATGAGCTAGAACTTCCTCTGGGACATGTAATAGATTTAATTGGGGCTTCAACAGTAGAGTAACCAAATGTCCTTCTTTCAGAAAGGAGAAATTTGGCCCTATCCAATGGTTCCTGTTACTCCCCAAAGCTGTGTGCTCTTTGGAAATGGTTATTCCCACTGGCTGGATTGTCCAGCTTGCTCCCTCATAAGAAGAGGTACCATCGCAGTTCATGGAGTGTTCTTGTTCTGGGGAAATTTGGGGCCTGCCATTTCAAGGTGTATTAAGGGAGTGCAAAGAGCCATGCTATTTATTCCAGGTGTCAGCAGAATATATAGATACATACTAGTATGGAGGTCACAGTAGAAGTTACAATGCACAGTAAACTTTGAATTCCTATTTCTCTGTATAGATTGAGGACCTGAAGAAGAAGAGAGGTAGACCAGTTAGACTGGCTGCATGCCAGGTAGGATAGGGTTGGAGATAAGTTCAGGATAGGGCGACCATGGAGATTTTCACATGGTCTGTTTATGTCCTGTTTCCATCATCGGCCATACTTTTGATCTATCACTCAGCCACACCCTATCTCTGCCTTGACATTAAACAAACCTTCATGCTAGCATACTTTGACCTTGGAATTTCTTGGGGCCACAGGCAGCACTGTCATGAAGCATTACCTTGTAGGAACCCACAGGCTTAGCTGGAAACCCTTCAGGGTTTTTTGAACCTACTCCTATATGCTCCCTATACTAGATACACCCATAACTATGTGCTGCATCATGGCCCTTGGCACCTTGCTCTGTAGACCACAACCCAACATTAACTATCCTGACACTGAGTCTACCTTTGATCCTATATCACAAGTGAGGCACATCTAGTACAATTTTTTCACACAATGTTTCAATATTCCTACTCATAAATGTGGTCATATCTTAGACTTACTCTTTTCTTCAGAGAACATTCATATCTATAACTCTTTTCAATATTTTCCTTTTGCTTGAACTGATCATTTCATAATCACCTTCATCTTATGTCTAGTAATTCCTCATACCAAGCTTACTAAACAGAAACTTCTGATTAAGAAAATTAAAGATTTCAATTTAGATAGTCTAGCCCAAGCTATCACTTTTCCATCCTTATCATCTAAAGAGCAGGTTTCCATTTGGACCCACAGCCTTCAAGCACTGCTGGATGAGATTAAGAATTTAAGATGTCCCATACTGAGGCAGACCAAGGGTCCATCACGCCCAATATCCTTTCTAACAGTGGCCAATCCAAGTCACAAGTATCTGGCAAATACCCAAACATTAAATAAATCTCAAGCCACTATTGCTTAATAATTTATAGCAGTTTATGGATTTTTCCTCTAGGAACTTATCCAATCCTTTTTTAAACCCAGTTACACTAACTGCTGTAACCACATCCTCTGGCAATGAATTCCAGAGCTTAACTATGCTCTGAGTGAAAATAATTTTCTTCAATTTATTTAAAATGAGCTACTTGCTAACTTCATGGAGTACCCCCTAGTCTTTCTATTATCTGAGAGAATAAATAACCGTGATTTTGTAGACCTCTATCATATCCCCCCTCAGTCATCTCTTCTCCAAACTGAACAGCCCTAACTTCTTTAGCCTTTCCTCATAGGGCAGCCGTTCCATGCCACTTATCATTTTGGTCATCCTTCTCTGCACTTTCTCCAGTGCAACTATATTTTTTTTGAGATTGCTCCTCTTCAACAACAAATACTGAAGGATGCAAGCAACTCACCCTGGTATTGCTCAGGTTTAAAAACACTTAAAAGACAAGTCAGACACCTAGAATGTAAATGGTGGAAAACTAGGCTAGTATAAGATGAACTTTTATGAAGTAACATTAAACATTATTTACTAGCAATAAAATGTGGCAAGAAAACCTATGACAAAATTATCATATCTAGGTCAGAGAACAAACCTAAAGCATTTTTCCAGCTTATCTCATATATTTCTGGTCTCGAACCAAAAATAGCTCTCAGTCTCTCTTACTGTCTGTAATTTCCTCTCTACTTTTGATTCTAAAGGTAACAACATTAGAGCTGAATTTTCCACTTCAGGCCAAGACACAGGCCATCAGAACCTAGTCTTACCCAGCTCCTTTCAAGAAGAGATTGTTCCTACCAGTAAGCTTTCTGCTTTTCATACAATTAGTCTTGGAGTTCTTTCATTGTTGCTCAAACAATTAAATCCAGTTTCTTCTCCTGCTGATCCTCTGCCTTTCAAACTAGTAAAACATCTGGATTTATATGTTATGCCCCCTCTTGTGTACATTGTTAACACCAGCCTTGAAACAAGTACTCTCCCTTCCTCTCTAAAGTCTGCTAAAATTCAGCCTGTTCTAAAAAAAAAAATAAAAAAAGTCACTTGGATCCAGAATTTCCAGAGAATTATCATCTAATCTTCCAACTCTTACAAAGGTTATTGAGAAGGAAGTTATATTTAAGTATCTGGCTTTCTACACAAGACCATGGCTCTACATCCAAAGGGGCATAGTACAGAAACAGCACGCGAGTCGCCACGGTGCTTAATGAAACTGGATTATATTTAGATAGGGGAAATGCTACTCTTCTAGTGTGTTTAGCTCTAAGTGTAGCATTCGACATAGTTGACCATCAGCTCCTGCTTAATCGATTGTTTGAATGTGACATTAGAGAGAAGGCACTAGTCTGGTTCAAATCTTTCCTTGAACATCATACTTACGATGTTAGCTAGAACGCTGAAGATCTTCCATCTGCACCCCTGCTTAGTGGTGTGCCTCAGGGCTCCATATTTTCGCCTATTATTTTTAACCTATATCTTGCTCCTCTTGACACCTGAAACCAGAGCCTGAGCTTCTCAGGCTATTTTTATGCAGATGATATGCAGATTGTTGCTAGCTATAACCCAGCTTCTTCTCATGTATTTGCAGACTTTAATACCTAACTAAGGTTTCAAATTGGTTAAAATCTTTCAAACTTAAAGCAATCCTCTAAAATAAGAAGCAATCTGGTTTATTCATGTACCTTCTACTGTCTCTTTCCCCACTACTACTACTATGGCCGGTTATGACATACCAGTAAAGAATTTTGTAGCTACCTTAGGTATAACTTTTGACAATCGACTTAAGTTTTCTCATCACATTTCTAACCTCATGCAGATTTTTTATTTTACCTTGAGGTTTATACCTTGTCTTCGATCCTTTCTAGTTTCTGCAGATCTTAAAACCTTAATTCGCCCACTTGCCCTTTCCAGACTAGATCACTACAATGCACTATTATATGGTCTCTCTACTGTACAGATTAGACAAATTCAAATAGTACAAAATACTGCCACTAAGCTTATTTTTGGAAAAGCCAGGTTTGATCATGTAACCCCCCTCCTTGTTGAGCTACATTGTCTTCCAGTGTCTTTATGAATCCAATTTAAAATTGGATGCCTAACCTTCAAAGCCTTGTCCTGGGGCACTCCCTTATATCTTTCTTCTCTATTTTCCCCTTACTTGCCATCACATTCACTGCACTCTTCTCAGCAAGATCTTTTAGTGGTCCCTTCTGTCAGAGAAATACATTTTGAAAGATCTAGGGAAATCTGTTTTTCTTTCCTATCTCCTTGCCTATGGAATTCATTACCTTTTAGTATTTGTCTTGAAAAAGACTATTTGAAATTTAGAAAGGCCTTTAAGACTCATTTCTTTCTACAAGCTTATCCAAACCTTAATTCTGTGCCAAGTTAAATTTCTGTCTCTCTATTGTGTTTTATATTTGTATATTTTTATGCTTTGCTTTATTATCCTTTTACTGTTTGTTTTATTTATAGTTTTATTTTATTTTATTTTTTGTAATGTTTTAATATTTTATATCTGCTACTTTGTTAGTTATTCATATTCATTTGCAATGTACATCATGCTGTTTTACTAATGTAATAAATTGTGATTCATCAAGGAACAATATACAAACTGCTGAACAGAAGCTTCCATATCTCAAGTTACTATTACAGGGCCTTGTCACTACCAATATGACATGGGTGACTCAGATAGGAGCACTGCCCTTTGCCTACACTTCTCCCAGAAAAATATTGCCCTCTAACTGCCTGTATGATAATGCACATCACACCCTGAGCACACAAAATGGCACAAATTTTCTGTTCTCTTCACAGATGACACTTCCTTGTCATTGACTGACAAGGAGGAGGAGGATGAAGAAGCAGAAGACAGCAATGAGGACCTGGCCTCTCCTGAAGAACCGCAGATACCACGATTGAGGAGGAGCAGGCTACATCACCACCACCCCCTCCACCATCACCATGGGGGGATTCGGCAGTGGCAGTGCAGCCTCTTCCTGCTCCAGTGGGAGGCACCAGGCCTGCAGTTGAAGATATTCCTCTCCCCATTCCATTAGGTCCTTCTACTTTTTCAGCCCCAGGATCTACGGATGTAGGGATTCAGGCTGGCCAGCCTTTACTGGCTAAGGAATGCCTTGACCCCGCTCTGCCCCTCCCACCATCGTATGCTGCCCTGCCAGCGACTCCTGAGTTTGGCTCAATATTTGAAGCACCCACTTCAAGCGATGAGCCAGTGTCAGCGTGCTTTTGGCGAGGACATGCAGATAATGCTGGAGAAGATGAAATGGGTCGGGTCCGGGATGAACTCAGGAGCCTGGTCATTGTGGTGGGACAACGCGCCAAGACTCAAGAGCACCTCACAGCAGCTCAAGGTCATTGACATAAGACCACCGCCACCAGAGACCTGATTCCAAAGCCTTCAAGACCTGGCCTCCCTAAGTCCCTGGGCTTTTTTTATGTATAAAGTTTGCTCCCTAGATTTTCCAATCCGTGTCCCATTTTATTTTATTACATTGTAAATAGTTTTTTTTGCAAAGTTTCTAATATTTACATAATTTCATAAAAGTTTTAGAAATTTATATTTACTTTGGAGAAGATCGACCACAGGCTGAATGTGGTCTATTACAACCACCTTAGTATGAAAGACCTGAGCAACAAGTGGTGGGACCTCTGATGTCTCATTAAGAGGAAGTAGGTCAGGATGAGAGTGGAGGGGCTTGTCAGCCAGGCCACCTTCACTGGTGCAGAACAGATGGTGCTGAACTCCATTTTGGATGCAACTGTGAGAAGAGTTGCCCACTTGGACTCCATTCAATGTGAAGGCCAGAAAAGTGCATATATGTAAAGATTTTGTATATGTTTTGTACCATAATTTTTATACATGCTCCTTGTCCAGTGAAGGTCCTGGGTACTTGGGCACATAAAGAAGGCCATATAGACCCCAGGTCTCATGACCTCCCTGGAGTCCTGGACATAGAGAAAATGCAGAGTAATGCATTTGGTCGAATGCACTGGTAAGCACAGAGATTTTTCCTGTACCTTTGACATTCTTTCCTATTAAACACTCAGGACACCAGGCCTATCACTGAAAAAATTAAGCTTTATTTAATGCAGAGTTATAACTGATTGTCTAACTTGGAAACTTTTCTGTCTAGTTCATTTAAAACTAATTGGAGAAAATTATTTTTCACTTAACACAATTAAAAGCTAGAATTTGTTGCCAGGGGATGTGATTAGTGCTGTTAGTGTAGCTGAGTTTAAAAAAGGTTTGGAAAAGTTCTTGGAGAAGAAGTCCATTACCTGCTATTAATCAAGTTGACTTAGAAAAAAGAAAATTAGGTGCCACCTACAGTCTGGCAGTCTTACTTAATGTCAAAGCAGATGAAGCCCTCCAGAATTAACACAAATGAACTATATACAGGAACCTACCAACCAAACTAACGGCTCCACTATCCCCCAAATGGGACCAGAACCAGAGCCATCGATAACGGAGAAAGAGAAAACAGAGATAGAATGGACAGAAAGAAACCAAACCGTCCCCTCCAGACTCTCCGTCAGAACAGCCGACTCGACGGGCGGGACTCTGGACTGATCCATGGTACTACAGGAACGAAAATTAACTAAGGTAAGACCTAATTTTCTTTTCCCTGTACGTACCCGGATCAGTCCAGACTCCTGGGATGTACCAGAGCTACCTTAACTAGGGTGGGATCCGGAGAGTCCCGCTCTGAGCACCCCTGCCCCGAAACCGCCGCTACCTGGTGCATGAACATCCAGGCGATAATGACGGGCAAAGGTATGCAACGACTTCCAGGTCGCTGCCTTACAAATATCCTCCGCAGAAACCTGACTGCACTCCGCCCAGGAAGCCGCTTGAGAACGCGTAGAATGAGCCTTGAGCCCCACCGGGACCGATTTGCCCTGCAGCAAATATGCGGAACCAATGGCTTCCTTCAACCAACGGGCAATAGTAGTCTTGGAAGCCGCCTGCCCGCGCCGAGGACCGCCCCACAAGACAAAGAGATGATCCGACCTCCGAAAGGGGTTCGTCACCTCCAGATAACATAAAAGGGCTCTCCTCACGTCCAGGCGCCGCAAGTCCCGATAATTCGGAAGCGACTTATCAGCCTCAGAAAACGAAGGCAAATCCACCGTCTGGTTGAGATGAAACGCAGAAACCACCTTAGGCAAGAAGGAAGGCACCGTACGAAGCGACACTTCCGAATCCGTAATCCTCAAAAAAGGCTCCCAACAAGACAAGGCTTGGAGCTCCGACTGCCACCAGAAAAACTACCTTCAGCGTCAAGTCCTTCACAGTAGCACCGCGGATGGGCTCGAAGGGAACGGAGCATAAGGCCTTCAGAACCAAATTCAAACTCCAAGAAGGACACGGAGAACGGAACGGAGGCCGCAATTGCTTAGCCCCTCGGAGGAAACGCACGACGTCCGGGTGCGCCGACAATGTCCTCCCATGGACCTGTCCACGCAGCAAGGCAAGGGCCGCGACTTGCACTCTAAGCGAACTGGAAGACAAGCCCTTCGCCAAGCCATCTTGGAGGAAATGCAACACCTCCGGCACAGAAGCCTGCGTGGGCCGAATATCCTGTGCCAGGCACCAAGTCTCAAAGACCGTCCACACCCGCACGTACGCCAGGGAAGTGGAAGGCTTGCGTGACCGTAGCAAAGTCGTGACCACCGCATCAGAGTAACCCCGCTTCTTCAACCTACGCCTCTCAAAAGCCATGCCGCTAGACAAAAGCATTCGACCTGGTCGAAACAAACGGGACCCTGATGCAGCAGGTCCGGCACATAAGGAAACCGAAGAGGAGGCTCCAGCGCCAAGTTCTGAAGATCCGCGAACCAGGGTCGCCGCGGCCATTCGGGAGTGACCAGAATCACGGGCGACGGATGAAGTTCTATGCGCCTCAGCGTCCGACCGATGAGGGGCCACGGAGGGAAGACATAGAGGAGCACCCCTGTCGGCCAAGGCAACGCGAGGGCATCGACCCCTTCCGCCCCCGTTTCCCGGCGGCGAGCAAAAAATCGCGGAGCTTTGGCATTTTTGTACGTCGCCATCAGATCCAGAACAGGTGTTCCCCACCTGGCGCAAATTTTCCGAAACGCTACGTCCGCAAGTTCCCATTCGCCGGGATCTAGCCGATTGCGACTCAGGAAATCCGCCTGAACGTTTTCCACGCCCGCAATGTGCGACGCCGCTATGCATTGCAGATGCCGTTCGGCCCATGCCATCAACTGTCGTGCCTCGGCGGCCACTGGTAGACTTCTGGTGCCGCCTTGCCGGTTGATGTACGCCACCGTGGTCGCATTGTCCGATAGAATCCTGACCGCCCGGCCTCGTACCAACGACAAGAACTCCCGCAGGGCTAACCTCACTGCCCTGGTCTCCAACCGATTGATGGACCACGTCGCCTCCGTCGGGGACCAGGTGCCCTGCACCGAACTCCGGAGACACACCACGGATGCCGTACAGACTGGCATCCGTGGTGACCACCGTCCACGAGGGCACAGTCAGCGATATGCCCTTGGTCAAGTTGCCGGTACAGAGCCACCAGGCCATGCTGGAACGAGCCGAATGCGGCAGCGGCAACGGAAGATGGAACTGCTCCGACACCGGATTCCAGCGGGAGAGTAAGGCCAATTGCAAAGGCCGCATATGCGCGAACGCCCAAGGAACCAATTCCCGCGTGGACGTCATGGACCCTACCATTTGTAGGTAGTCCCAGACGACCGGCATGGGCTTGGCCAACAACTGCCTGGCTTGGCACTGCAATTTGACTCTGCGCTCCTGCGTCAGATATACCATGCCCCGCCGAGTGTCGAACAACGCTCCCAAAAACTCCAGGGATTACGACGGTTCCAGCCGACTCTTGGCCCGATTGATTACCCAGCCAAGGTTCTGCAACAAATCGACCACTCGCTGTACCGCCAACCGACAGAGACGCTCGGACTTCGCCCGAATCAACCAATCGTCCAGATACGGATGCACCAGACACCCTTCCTTGCGAAGATGAGCCGCTACCACCACCATGATCTTTGTAAAGGTTCGCGGGGCTGTCGCCAGCCCGAATGGCAGCGCTTGGAACTGGAAATGCTGCCCCAACACTGCGAACCGAAGGTAGCGTTGGTGGTCCGCGCGGATTCCGACGTGCAGATACGCCTCCGTGAGATCCAGAGTCGCGAGAAACTCTCCTTGTCTCACGGACGCGATGACCGATCTTAGCGTCTCCATGCGAAACCTTGGGACCCGCAAGCACCTGTTGACGCCCTTGAGGTCGAGGATCGGACGAAACGTGCCCTCTTTCTTTGGCACCAGGAAGTAAATGGAATACCTGCCGCCGCGCAGCTCGCGGAACGGCACCGGCACGATCGCGCCTAGGGCTAACAGATGCCGGATTGTGCCCCGGAACGCCTGACGCTTCTCTGAAAACCCGCATGGCGACACCATGAAACAGGGAAGGGGCCGCTGTGCAAAATCTAACGCGTAGCCGCGACTTATCACATCCAGCACCCACTGATCCGACGTGATCTTGGCCCACTCCCTGGCAAACTGCATCAACCTGCCGCCGATCACCGGCACCGGAGAGTGGGCCGGCCGCCCATCATTGTGGCAGCTTCCCGCCCGGGGTTCCGGACCCGGTCCCGGGTCTGCCAAACCGGCGGCCACGAAAGGACTGCGTGTACGACTGCTGCCTAGCCGCATTGTGGCGAAAAGAGGAGACCGACCCTCGTGCATTACGGGGCCGACGACCCCCACGGAATCTACCTCGCGTGGACGGCGTCCCCCTCGATCGCGGCCTGTCCTCCGGCAGCCGATGTATCTTGTTCTCGCCCAAAGACTCAATCAAATCCTCCAGTTCCTTACCAAAAAGTAACTTTCCCTTAAACGGCAACGAACCTAACCGAGCCTTCGACGAAACGTCCGCCGCCCAATGGCGGAGCCACAACAAACGCCGAGCCGACACCGCGGAGACCATCGCCCGTGCCGACGAACGGAGCAAGTCATGAAAGGCATCCGCGCTATAGGCAATCACCGCCTCCAGACGAGTCGCCTGCAGCGCTTCCTCCTGCGACAGACCTTCGTTAGCAGAAAGCTGCTGGGCCCACCTGAGCCCTGCACGGAGAGAGAAACCGAGCACGGAGACTTCAAAAATCTTCTTAAGCTGCACTTCCAGCTTACGATCCTGCAAATCCTTGAGAGCTGTCCCTCCTGTTACCGGGATGGTGGTCCTTTTGGTGACCGCCGCCACCGCCGAATCTAGTTTTGGAATCTTAAACAGCTCAAGCGCGTCCTCTGTCAGGGGATAAAGCTTATCCATGGCCTTGGCCACCTTCAACCCCAGATCAGGAGTGTCCCACTCCTTAAAAAGTAAGTCGGACACCGAAAAATGCAATGGAAACGCCGTCGGCGGTCCCCTCAGCCCCAACACCACGGGGTCTGTACGCCCTAAGCGAGATTCCGGTCGTGGCAAATCTATCGCCAATTCCTCGAGGATCGCCGGAATCAATGGCGCCAATTCATCGCGCCGAAATAGACGCACCACCTTGGGGTCATCCCCCTCCGTGGCGTGGAGACCACTCGCCCCACTGGCTCCCTGATCCCCGTCTCCGTCAATGCCTCGCGGCTGTGACTGCGGATCCGGATCCAGTTCCTCCGGATCCCCGGATTCGGACTCCGTCTCGGCATCCCCCCGCGGAGCCCCCAAACGGAGCGGGCGTGCTCCTCCCGGGGGATCCGAGACCGGGAGGGACCGGGCGCGTCTCTTAGGGTCCGGCCCCCGAACCAAATCCGGCGCTCCCCGCGATCTTTTCCTGGCCTGCCTGCTAGCCTTAAAGGCCTTATGCATTACCAGCACGAATTCCGACGAAAAAGAGTCAGAGGAGCTGCGATCCGGGTCCTCCTCCGGATCGCTAAGAGCAGGAGTCTGGTCCCCCTCGGGGACCCGCCTCTGTGGGGACAGAGCGGGAGGAACGTCCTTCGGTCTCCCCGGCGACGGGGGCGCCTCGCAACCTGGCCCTGCCGAGCCCAAAATGGCGGGTTTTCCCGCCGCTGAAATCGCCGCTGCCAAAATGGCGGCCGTTCCCGCGCTTCGCGGGAACGGACCTGCTACAGCCCCCGATCTACGTCCCGAAGCCTCCGGCAGCCGCTGCCCCTCTGCGCTAGCGCCCGTCGAACCGCCCGAGACGCAGCCTGAACAAAGGCTGTCCCGGGATAGGCGACGGGCCGCCCCGCAGGCCCTGCAGACCGGCCGCCGCGGCATGCTCCCCCAAGCAGAGCAGAAAACAACAACAGCAGGTACCCGCGGCGCCGATCCCGTTCCCCCTCGCGAACCAACGAGCAGGAGAGAAGAGGGAAAGCAAGAGAGACAGCACAGAAACAAACCAAGTAAATAAATTTTTTTTTTTTTTTTTTTTACCGTTCGCCACCGGCTCCGGGACCACCTGGGGGGAGTGACCCGAGCTCCCCGGTATCACCCCCAGGCTAGGAACGCTGGCAAGGGCCCTCAGCCCACCCTCAGCGAGCTCAACTCCCAGGAGGGAAGGCCCCCGCGGGACCTCACCCCACCCCGGGAGGAGACAAGTTCGGACCTGCAGGCAATCAACTGCGGTCCGAGCCTCACAATTTTCTACCAGTCAAAAAACAACTAAGAACTAAACTCAAACCTTTTTTTTTTTTTTTTTTTTTTAAACTAGGCCTCAGCTCAGACTGCAGGTTTTGCACCCTCTCCACCTGCTAGGAGACAGAAGAAGACTGCCAGACTGTAGGTGGCACCAGCCTAGATAAGGCGGAGTTTTGTTTGTAAACTTCTGTCTCCATCTGCTAGAGGGGGGGCATAACCCAGGAGTCTGGACTGATCCGGGTACGTACAGGGAATAGCCACTGCTATTACTAGCATCAGTAGCATGGGATAGACTTAGTTTTGGGTACTTGCCAGGTACTTGTATACCAGTTGTATACAAGTATACCACTTGTATACCAGGTATTTTGCATAGGCTCGGTGGCGAGCGCAAGTCCCGGGGCTTGCAAAAAGGGGCGGTCGGGGGCATGGCCAGGGGGTGCGGTTTGGGATTGGGGGCGTGTCCGGGGGCGTGTGGGCGGTCCGGGAGCATGGCCGAATGCCCAGACACAGCGGCCTGTGTCGGGGCTTGCTGCGCTGGCGCGCGTAAGTTACTACTGCCTCTGGGCAGTAGTAACTTTTCCGATAAAGGTAGGGGGGGGTTAGGTAGGGGAAGGGAACGGGCAGCACGTGCAGGGCTCGGCGCGTGCAAGTTGCACAAATGTGCACCCCCTTGCGCGCGCGTATGTTTTTAAAATCTACCTTTTAGTGTAGTCATCGTCTCTGTATTCACACAGAAACAACAATATCCCTTTTTCTTGTCACCTCCGGACCCACCACACTAGTCAGGACTTTGAGACAGGTACCACTTCCACCAGAGTCCCATAGTAGATAGTAGTTAGCTTAAATCATGAGCTGCTATGTTATATTCACTGTCCTTACAGTCTAGGGCTGCTTGGAGCAGAATCAGACTCCCTATCTGGTGACCCTTCCCAGGAATGAATGCCCTAGCTATAGCACCTCCCTCTATACTAGTCCTTGGCTATTTGGACCCTCATTCTGTGTGTACTCTTCTACACTTCCTATACATTCTTACCTATAAACCTACTCTTCAACTCCGCTCAGAGCTTCCTCTTAGAAGATTCAGTCCCTATGTGGCATACTGCCAAAATGCTGACAGCTGACAGGCTGGATTTGAAGAAATCTCTGTCCTACTGAGAGCATTCAGACCAGCAAAGCCACATGGGGAAATGTTTGTGGTGCAGCTGAAGGTTTTAGTAATGGGTCAGGGAGCTGTTCTAGTAGGCAGAGACACAGCTCCAGTGACTGTGAAGAGAACAAGCCACACTGCATGTATACTGAAAGTATGTATACTATTTCTTTCGGTAGGGGATCAGACACCTGAGGATTCAGATGGACCAGGACCCAATGGCCACCAACGGGCAAGGTATTACTCTTGGGTGCTGCCTCCTAGTCTTGAAAAGGAGAGTGAAGAGGATGAGGGACCTGCAGAGCAGCACCTAGCATCTCGGCAGCAACAGCCCATGATGGAGGAGGAGGATGCGGCTGAGAACCAGATGACTGCATCACTTTCACACACGTCAGATCTCCAGCAGCTTGCATTTGGTCTTGAGGAGCCCAGCTCTGCAGGGGAGGACCTTGTCTCTCCTCAAAAACAGAAGGTGCAGGCCGTGTCAAACCTAAGTGTAAGCGAAAAAGTCAAAATGTAAGTTCTCTGGGGAGGAAAGCAGAATAGCATGTACCTTATGGTGCACAGTGCCAAAAGTGTATACTATCCCGCTATACAGTCAAAATGTAAGACCTCTGGATTGGACGGTGAAAATGGAATAGCGCACACGTTTTGGTGCATGGTGCCAAAAGTATGTCCTATTCCACTATACGGTCAAACTGCAAGCTCTCTGAGATGGATACGTAAAGCAGAATTGCCCTTACTTTCTGGTGTTATTTCTTTACAGGAAATGCTGGTTACAGCTGTAAAATATGGTTGCCCCTGTCTGTGCCACCTATAGCAGGAGAAATCTGCTATATGGCGGCACACACAAGCACCAGGATGGTTATAGAACGTACATTTGGCATTTTGAAAAACGGTTTCGACTGCCTTGAACACTCTGAGGTGCTCAACAGTATTCACCAGAAAAAGATGCCGATATTATTCTGGTGTGCTGTATGCTCCCCCATATTGCTCTGCAGCATGGCATTCATCAAGACATGGATCTGGACTTGGGGCCTGAGCCGAATATGGGTGCACCAGCTACAGATATAGTATGACAAGGGAGAATGAGCTCTGTCTCAAGGTCATTATGGACTATTTTAGAAGTATGTTTTATACATGGGAGGGAAGTGAGCAGGGAGGGTTGTATGGAAAGATTGTTTTCTAACTCCAATTTTGGCTCTTCTTAGACTGCAGCACACCACCGTGATGAAGGCCAATGCCAGAAGAAAGTGACACTGCCCATATAGCTGTTTTGCTAAATGTGTTTTAAATAAATTAATAGTTGTATGAAAAATTGCTTTTGTTCTTTGTCAGTGTTACACTCTTATCATAGGCCTGTCATCTTCAGGCCTGAGGTTCCAGACTACTTTTGGAAAACTCTGGCCTGTGGATACTGGGCCATGACTCCATTTGATCATAGGCATGTAATCTTCACGCCAGAGGTGTCCAGGCCTGTAAATCTCAGGCTCCCACTTCTGTCTCTGCATGGGGGCTGCTGCATTCCATGGTTTCAGAGTTAAAGGATGAGCTTGCTTCCCTAGAGCAGTGCTTCTCAACCGGTGTGTCGCCAAACACCGGCAGGTGTGTCGCGTCTCCAGGTGTCCCACTGCCCAGTTATACTTTCCTTCTCCCTTTTTCCAGCCCCCACGGGCCAATTGAAAGCCTCCTTTCTTCCAACCCCCACTGCCCAATGGGAAGCCTCCTTTATTCTGCCTTTCCCCGTGCAGGCCAATCGGAAGCCTCCTCCCTTCTACCTGCCAGTGGGAGTAGGAAGAAGGGAGGAAGCCTTTGATTGGCCGGTGAGGCAGGCACGGCATAGCCCGGGAGTGGGGTGGGAGGAATGGCAATGTAGAACCCCAACAAAGCAAGGCCGCTACGGGAGCCCATCCCCGTAGCGGTGAAGAGGAAAACCCGACCCCGACGATGCAAGGCCGCTACGGGAGCCCATCCCTGTAACGGTGAAGAGGAAAACCCGACCCCGACAGTGCAAGGGGTGCAAGGCTGCTACGAGAGCCCATCCCTGTAGCGGTGAAGAGGAAAACCTGACCTCGACGGTGCAAGGCCGCTATGGGAGCCCATCCCCGTAGCGGTGAAGAGGAAAACCCGACCCCTAGTGGTGAAGAGGAAACTCGACCCCTGATGCGGCGCCCATTCCCGTGGCACCAAAAAAAGGCCTGCTGGACTAAAGCAGCGGTGGAACTGGAGCCCATCCCTGCAGTGAAGGAAGAAGTTGTTTTTGGTGAGAGCTGGTGTGTCTGTGTGTGAATACATACAGGCCACACACATAAGTGCTAACTCCACCCAGACTCCACCCTCTGAGATTCCTCTGCTCAGTTCATGTAACCATACTGGTGTAACTGGGTGTCGTATGTACTTTAACCTGCATTCGGGCTTATTTTAGTACATTCCTTTACCAGGTTTTGTGTGCATAAATGGCCTGAAAAATGATCACTTTACACTTTGTAACCGCTCATTTAATTTTTTTTTCTGATTTCCTCATTTTATTTGTAGTCTTCCTTTTTGACATTAGATGCTTCTGCATTGTTTTTACTTAATGTTCTTGCTCCAGTGATTTTGTCAAATTTGATTGCATTATGATCGCTATTGTTAAACTGCATTCCACAAAGGATTAGATTCAAAGTTACTTCCTATCCTCAGTTCCAAGACCACCTACTCCATGAAGCACTCATTAATTGTAGCTAGAAAAGTTACAGTCTTAGCATGTCCTGATGAGACATTTACACAATCAATACTGAAGTAATTGAAATCTCCCATTATTAGAATTATTTTGCAATTTTACTTGCTTTTCTAATTTTTGTTAGTATTTCAGTAACTGATTTTTCAACCTGGCAAGGTGGATGGTAGTATTCACCTGTACAGCTGCCCAGCCTGGCACCTCCTATTGCTATACTCCTGTACTGTGTTTGACAAATTATTGATTCAGCAAGGTTTATCGTTTTTTGTGCTTTTTTTTTTTTTTTTAATGTGGTTGAGACTGCTACTGCCTTGCTGTGAAGACATGTTTGCCCTGATATAATCAGTGTTTTTTGATTTTTTAAACTCTGACTGCTGAGGTACACCCCAGAATTTATAATAAAATTTGTGTTGTTTGAAGATATACATCATGATGTTTGGTCTGCCATGTACTGCCACCTTGTGGCAGTTTAGGGTAACAGTGTGCATAGTACTTTTCCTGTGAACCAACTTTTCTATCAGATGTTCATTTTCAAAACCCCCATAAGACAGGTCAGGGGACTTTCCTCCCTCAGAAATCCTCCAAGGGCCAAATTCAAATGATAAAGGGGTCTAGTTTAGGGGCCCTTAACACAAGCCTTGCGTAGAGGTCAACCAAGATACCTCTCAGATCTCCTAAATCCTTATTGTCCTTTGAGATCTCTTCATTCCTCTCAGCAGAGTATCTTACGTCTCCTTCCACCTTCTGACATCTGCCATTACTAGGTTTGCTGTATGAATTGGGGAGGAGTTTGCTTCTGTGGTTGTGATTACTAGAATGATGTCATTTAGCTATCAAGCTCCACTTTTGTGGAATGCATTCCCAGTTCATATTCAGGCAGAGTTAGAATACTTGACATTTAGGAAGAATGTACAGCATGATTATTTTTTCAGGCTTTTAAACATTGAATATATTTTATAATTTTGTTCTAATCTGAAGAATTAGATTAGATTACAATTTTAATTAATAGTATATTTTTTTGTTTTATTGTATGACAATGTGAAATTATGAATTTTTTTTTTGTAAACTGCTAGAATTCTACAGATTTGCGACATATGAAACAATATAGAGGTCAATATTCAAAAGCCATTGAGATGGATGACTCACGAGTTATCTGTCTAAATGTAGTGATTCCCAGATTTTTTTTGTGTCATGGCGCACACCTGGCATCGGACTCACTTCATCAGGGCACACCAGCACCTTCCGTATCCCTCACCCTCCTGACATCATCATTCTCTTTTCTTCCTCCCCCCATCCCCTGCCATCATCACCTTCCCTTCACTCTCCCCCCCCACCCCCCATATCACCACCTTTCTCTCTTCCCTCTCCCATCTCCTCAAATCACCACCAGCTTTTCCCCTCTCTTCCTTCTCCCTTCACTCCACTGCAATCCTCATCTTCTCTCCACCACCTTTGGCAGATCACCTTCTCTTCCCTTTCCTCTCCCTCATCTCCTCCTCCTTGTACCTCTCCCTTTCTCCCCCAGCAGCACCGCCTTCTCTTTCACTCTACCCTCTGGCATCATTTTCTCTTCACTTTTCTCTCCCCTCTACCCCCTTCATCATCACCTGCTCTCCCTCCCCTCTACCCCCTTCATCATTACCTGCTCTTTCCTTTTCCCTCCCCTCTACCCCCTGCATCATCACTTGCTCTTTTCTTTTCCTTCCTCTCACCCTTTGGTATTATCATCTTACCCTCCCCCCTGCTGGAATCACCATCTCCATCACCTGCCCTTTCCTACCACCCCCCCCCCCCCCCGATATAATCTCCATCAACCTCTTCTACCCTCTCCCCTCCTTGGCATCAGTACTTTCTCTTTTCTTCCCTTCCCTCTCCCCCAACACCCCCAGCTTCCTAGCAAATTTTACTGCCTCTTCTAGCAGCACTCACCTGGTGCCGCTTTTTTCTTCTACGCCTGTTTCCCTCTGTAATCGGAACTGGATGGGGCCAGCAGAACTTGTGAGACTACAGGGTCCCCCATGCAGTTTCAACTACAGAAGAGAGCCAGCAGAGTGAAAAACAGAAGCAGCAGCAGATAAGCGCTCCTCTGACTCCCCCTCTTGGCAGAAGGATATCCTGCAGACCAGCCGTTGTAGGGGAAGGAGAAACTGAAGACTGTCACAGCACACCAGAACTACAGCCGTGGCACACTGGTTGGGAAACGCTGGTCTAAACGACAAATGTGGCATATTCAGCCACATATCTGGGTAAATTATAGTCTAATGCTTCGCCGCACGCATCTACTAAAATCCCCTGACGCGTGAGACTGCATTCGCGCACATGTGGGCGCATTAATATAAAATCCGCTACCTGTGCGCACAATTTTATAACATGCATGCATATACACGTGCATGTTATAAAAACAGTGTGTCCATGTGCGCGTGCCAGCAAATATGTCCACATGCGCCCACGCGTGTCTAAAAATCTACCTTCATTTATCATCAAACATCCCAACTCTGACATACATTTGAAAACATTTCTGTCCTTTAGATAATTCCCTTTCTTAAATATCAAATCAGTGTGTCCATGATGCACGACTTCAAGATAGACACCAAAATTAGGACCAGCAGTGCTGAGCCACTAGTCATGCCCTGCCCGGAACCAGAGCACAGCTTGCACACATCTAGGGCCAGCCCTGTTCTTTGGCCTACTGATGATGGTACAGACAAAGAGCAAGCTGTGGATCAGCTTGCAGCAAGCCTGGTCACTGCTGCTCTCTAGAGGATAAGATGGTTCCTGGCAAAGACAAGGATGCCCTTTCTTAATATAGCGGAGGAACTTCCAAGCTTCTTGGATGGCTCCCCTCATGTGTGGATTTGGGAACAGTCCATACTGAGGAGGCGTTTTTCTTCATTTCTTTTACAAAACAATTTAGATTTTTAAATCATTAACAGCTTTAGCTATTATGCAATAAAAAAGAAGACAATCACAAGTTACCTAGGTGTTAAACTTTTACACTATAGCCAAATTGTACACTGTACATTTTTTGTATGTGCGCTGGAGCCAGGTTCTAATATTTTTCTCTTTTTCTGCAGTCATTTCATTTATTTAATCCCACCTGTAAAAACATGTGAGAAAATCTCTCTGTATTCCAAAGAGAGCACCCCGGATAAGGCTTTGCACCTGCTTAAGATGAAATGAAATAAGCTACAAAAATGGAGATTGATTATTGAGAAAAGCAAACTTAAGTCACTCAGTCTAAAAAAAAAAAAAAATCACAGAGGCAGCAAGGATGAGGAAATAAACAGCACCTATTTCTCCAAGTACCAGGCAGAGCCTTGCAAATGCTTTCTCCGTCTGAATTTGTCTTTCACTAATTGGGCATTCTGGAACCTTCCCTTTACGCCATGCACACTTAATATGCCGTGAAACAAATTAGTACTGACAGTTTCACAAATTAAACTTTAAGAAAGAGCAAGGGGTTAGTGTAGAAAGAATAATTTTGATTGTGTTAAAAATAAAAAAAAAAAAGAACAGCTACATCTCGTTAACATAAATTGTTTTAGACAAATAATTGTACTAACTTTTATAAATAATTATATTTAGGAATTCAGTACTTTGAAAAGCTCAATGACTGGGCTAAAAGTAAATAGGGAGGGAGAAAAAATCCCCAGGTCATTTGAGTAGATGTGAACGAAAACTCATTGTGCCAAAGTCCAGCTTGGAGTGCAAAGGAGCAGGAGGAAACTGCCAGGCGCCTTGCATAAATAAATAACAAAGGACATAGGTCAAGAACAACATGAAAAGGAAATCAGGATGAAAAAAAAAGGGAGGATCACAATTTTGTTAAACAGACATCTGAATAATTTAAATAATATGAAAAAATTACTATTTACCTCATAATTTCCTTTCCTTTAATGAGGGTAGGCCAGTCCCCACCAGTGGGTTATGCACCTCTGCCAGCAGATGGAGATGGAGCAAAAGCTGATGTCACGAATATATAATCTTGCTTCATCAGCCTGCCAGCATTCTCTGGAAAAGCCAAAGTGTGGACAAACTGATTATATTTCATCATCATTAACAATCAACCACGCATACTTCCAATTCAACGGGAACACTGAGCTCAGCCAAAGGAAGGTAACATATTCACTAAACTAAGGGGCTAGCTAAGCCAACCATCTTCAGTGAAGAGCGGGAATCATACTCTGCAAAGTTTGCCCCAAAACGTCTAACCAAAACATAAAACTGGTAGCCTAGGGTGGGTCGAGGATTGGCCTGCCCTCATTAGAGGAAAGGAAATTATCAGATAAGTAGTAATTTCTCCTTCCTCTGCATTCAGGCTGGCCAATCCCCACCAGTGGGATGTACCAAAGTGTGGAAAGATCATTTTAGGCAAGTTAGCTAGATCTTCGGGAGACTTTGTACTGTGAATAGAGAGTTATGGATCAGAACAGGTTCCAATGATTGATGAGTATGAATCAATATATTGCAGGTGATTTGAGTGCAGGGATGGTACAAAGGCACGACACTATTACTTCCCACATTCCTGAGACATTCTGGCAACAATGAGCTGATAAAGAGCTGGGATGGCCTCCAGGGAACATCTGGTATATCTGGGGACATCAAAGGCCATGACATTTGGTATTTCTTATCACCTGGGAAGATCAAATGCTAAAGACTAGTACCTACACCAATGAGCTGATAATAAGTTAAACAATTAATGTCCTTTACCAAATGGGAGATCAAAGGTCTGGTACTGAAATACCTTCCTGGGTGAAAGTGCAAAACTGAAGCACCTAACTTGCAGAGAGGGATATATAAAGCATAGCATTTGCTTATTTTAGTTGGATGAGCTGAACAGGTCAGAGGTGTCCTCTTCAGAGTCCCCGGATCCGAGTCCTCCAGATTTCCTACAAACGGTTTATATATAGAAAGGAGGGCGTATAAGGGAGGTGTTCATTCTTTTGTTCTTTATTATACTTTGATTAATGTTCTATATTTCTGTCGGTCCCCTATTCACCTGTATTGATTTATGTACAGCTTACTGTGATACTGTATTCAATGTTGATATTACTTTGCTCATTTATGATCCATATATTCACAACATTTAGTAAACTAATTTTTATTTTTGCAATATTTGTTTCTGCATGTTCTATGACATAATATAAAATATACCTCCACATGACCACCGTGCACATTTGGCGAAACTATAGGATTATATTCATATTATGTCATTGTAACACAATATCGGGGATGGAATTAGTGATTGATTGTTTTCCAGAGTGCTAGATATATTCAGAAATTGACATAAAGAATTTGTGTCCTTCTTGCTGTTATTGCTGGGATCATGTAAGTAGCACTACTCCTGGTGACAGGCTTTTGACAGCATGACTGACTGGACTAGTTTTGAAGAGTTTAATGTTCCAGCACAATTACGGAATCAAATAGACACTGCATATTTAAGGGAACTCATAGCATTAGGGCAAAATACCTATTTGATTTCTGAGATTGTTAACTGTCTTTTCCAGCAAAGGTTGGCAAACGTCAGGTACTCTTTGGAATCAGGTCCCATGCCATTGTCTGATTGCCTTTGCAGTCAAAAACTGCTGTCTGCCCAATTCCCAGAGCAAGGAACTGCTTCAGATCCAGGAATCACAGCCCAGTCTCAATTTACACTTATAGTAGACTTGCACAAGTGTGTAGGGATTCAGAATTGGGTCATGGGGGAAACCTAGGGATATTGACAATTTGGTTGCTGTAGCAGCAATTACTAGTGTTAAAGTTTTAAAACTTGAAAAGACACAGGGAGTTAAGGGGTTAATAGCAGAGAGAAAGGAGGGAGATGCAGGAAAAAGTTTCTCATATGCAAATACAAACACAGGAGAAAACTCCTATAAATGAATTGGTCTTTTAGTTTAAAATTTACGAACAGACTGATGGGAAATTAAAGATATTTGCAGGTAAAGAACTTGATTTAGCAAGTTGATTTGCAGTGAAGTAAAATCTCTGTCTTGTCACAACAGGGAATGTATACCCCTCTTAATGTTAATCCAAAATAAAGAATCCTCACACCACCCATCGTCAGTAGGAGTCCCACAGGGGTCCTCCCTGTCTCCTACTCTATTTAACATCTACCTTCTACCGTTATGCCAACTTCTCACCGACCTCAATCTAAAACATTTCCTTTACGCGGATGATATCCAGGTCCTGATCCCCATTAAGGATTCCTTTGCAAAAACACTGGCTCACTGGGAAACATGCCTCCAAAAAATTAAACTCCTTCTCACCAGTCTCAATCTGGTACTAAATTCCAGCAAAACTGAACTCTTGCTCATCACCCCAGAAAACAGCACCATCACCACTACACAGCAAGCCACGCCAACAATCACACAAGTGAGAGACCTAGGAGTCCTAATTGATAATCGCCTGAACTTCAAAGCCACCATCAATAAAACTACCAAAGACTGCTTCTACCAACTACAAGTGCTGAAAAGAATAAGAACTCTTTTCCACGTCCAAGACTTCAGAACGATTGTACAAGCAATCATTTTCTCAAAATTAGACTATTGTAACACCATCCTACTTTGTCTTCCCTCCTCTTACACTAAACCGCTCCAGATGGTGCAAAATGCAGCTGCTCGAATACTGACAAATACCAGGAGAAGGGATCACATAACCCCTATCCTAAAGGGCCTCCACTGGTTACCCATCCACTTCAGAATAATATACAAGGCCATTCTTACCATATACAAAACATCCATCAACTGGCTCCTATTGACCTACAGATCCCTCTCAGACTACATAAATCATCAAGACCGACAAGAGATGCATACAAGGGATCGCTACAGGTACCACCTTCCAAATCTACCAGACACAGCACGCTAAGAGATCGGGCCTTCTCTACAGCCAGTCCACCCTTATGGAACTCCATCCCCCCAGATCTTAGACTGGAACCCTGCCTCTCAACTTTCAAGAAAAGACTCAAGACCTGGCTATTCACACAAGCATTCTCGGACTCCAATTGATTTAACACCCCAACTTCAACCCTCATTGTCATTTACACCATTGTTAACCATCTCTACTATCGTTAGCCATTATTAATTAATAACCTGTCCTTTCTCTTCCTTCTTCGCCAAGTTCTAGTCACCCTGTTACATGTAACTGCCTTTTCCGCACCACTGTTCTAGTTTAAGTTTATTACGCACTCCTGTTTTATGTGAACCAGCATGATGTGACTGCGGTCTCGAATGCCGGTATATAAAAATCCGAAATAAATAAATAAATAAAATAATGACTAGCATTGAAATTGAACAAAACTAATAAGGTTTGCTTTCTATAAGCGCTGGGTAAATACTTGTGTGAAATGGATCAGCATTGCTCTATGGTTCAACTTCCTTTTACATTTCTGCATCAGGCAGATGTGCAATGTAGTTTTTATGTCTGATGGCAAAGACCCTGCTACAAGAAAGAGAAGATGAGATTAAAAGACAATTCTTCTGGTCCTGAATCAACAGACCAGAACACCTGTCACGTGACTAAATGTGTTCATAAATTTTTATTTGTTATCCCTATTATATGTAATGAAATATTATAGATACTGTTTACTTAGGGAAAGAACCTGCATGGCAGAATGAGTTGAAACATGCAGTTAGTTTTCTGAGTGCCTTGCTCTTTGAACAAAGCAGATGTTTATACTGTTTATAAAGAGATCTGATATAAAAGATGAGATAAGCTTCCTTCTTATCTTATTGCTTTTTGCTTCAAAAATTATAGAGAGGGATTTCCTCCTATCATATAATTTCTTTTACTTAATGTTATTTGTGTTTGTCTCATATCGGGTATTAATTCATACACATGCATCTGATTTAATGATGGGAGTGCAAAGGTTTTGCTTTAATGACAAGAATGCTGTCTTGAGAGAACTGTACACACTATGACCAGGTGGAGGGAAAACCATCACATTCTTTGCAACAGAAAGACCCCCTTCAACCTTTCATTTTTGGACGGAAGTGCTTAGAATTTGTGCATAAGCTCTGTCCTCACGTTTTCCTGTTTTATGAAGCAATATATCTCTATTTGAAATGTCATAACTATCAAGATGAAATATTTTTATGATACACTTAGTTAATACCTAGTTACACAATGCCACTATTTTTTGATGCTTACATACATGATAAAGTCTGAATTGATGCAGTTTTATTAGTTCTTAGTTCCTGTTCTCTGAGTTCCTAGTATTTAGCTGTCTGTATGTTCTCAAAACATTCAGAGAGTACTTTTCCTTTGTAAGAAAGAATTAGGACAGATTTTTGAAACAGAGGTTTGTTTTTGTTTTTCACCTCTTGTATCACTGGTGGGTGGAGGAATATATGCCACACCTGAGTTTAAAAGTTCTGTGTACTTAAAAAACAAAATTAGCAAGCTATACTGCACTGCCAGTGGAAGACTGGAGACCATACTTCATGGCAGGGTGGAGAAACACCCAAAGCACCTGTGGAGCTTTTGTTATGCAGACTACACTGAGCGCAGTGAGCTTGACATTGAATACACAATCAGGCCGATACAGTACAGTGCGCTCCAACGGAGCGCACTGTTAACCTGACCTTGGACGCGCGTTTTCCCTTACCCCTTATTCTATAAGGGGCGGAAATCGCGCATCCAACCCGTGGCACCTAATTGCACCATCAACATGCAAATGCATGTTGATGGCCCTATTAGGTATGCCCGCGCGATACAGAAAGTAAAATGTGCAGCCAAGCCACACATTTTACTTTAAGAAATTAGCGCCTACCCAAAGGTAGGCACTAGTTTCTGCCGGCACCGGTGCACAGAAAAGCAGTAAAAACTGCTTTTCTGTGCACCCTCCAACTTAATATTATGGCGATATTAAGTCGGAGGTCCTGAAGGGTAAAAAAAGAAAAAAAAATTAAAAATGGGCCAGCGGCTGTCGGGCCGAAAACCGGACACTTAATTTTTCTGGCATCCGGTTTCCGAGCCCGTGGCTGTCAGCGGGCTCGAGAACCAACGCCGGCAAAATTGAGCGTTGGCTGTCAAACCCGCTGACAGCCACCACTCCTTTTGCCTGTTTCTACCGCACCACCTAATTTAAATACAGAATTGCGCGCACAGGCGTTCGTCTGCTCTCCAGCGGACTTTACTGAATCAGCCCGAATGACAGCTGGCCTAGGTACTCTGACAAGCGGGTGCCCCCCCCCACCCCCCACCACAAAGTCAGAATAAGCTAACCATGAGTACAGCTACCTGAATGGAGATCGCAACGGATGACAGAAGATACTGTGGACGCTCCTGGCAGATTAAAGGTATGCTTTGCTATTTTAAATTGGCCAGTTTCTGGGTCAATTAAACTCCAGGTGTACTTAGATGGGGTCTAGGTAATAACTGATGAGGGTCAGGTGACCAATTGTACAGAGAGAGTAATAAACTGATAGACTGTGCTTTTCCTCTTTATTTAAGTTAAGGTACTTTGTACATTGCAGGCAGACATTGTTGGTTCTGCTTGTTTGTGGTCAGAATGAATTCACAAGCCCTGACCAAGCAGAAATACAAAAGGACTTCTATGCTGCATATTCTTGTTCCATCTCTGTTTTCTTGGACTACATTTATGAACATTCTATGCAAAATGCTTCATTTGATTGTTTTAAAATTTAAATTTTTGATATTGCATTTTTATACGCTCAGTATTAGAATCATTTACAAATATCACATGATATGATATTATGGTAACATGCCATGCATACACCAGTAAGTGTGAAATAATTTAATCCTTGGGATATCATTGGCTTTTCTTAATATTTCTTAATTACAACATGTCATATTTGGTATATCATAGAATGTTTTATACCATTAGCCCTAATGGCTAAGGGCGGATTTTAAATCACCTATCGCGTAAAACCAGGGCCTTACGCGTGCCGGGCCAATTTTCAAAGGCACAGCCACGCGTGTAAGTCCCGGGGTTAGTGAAAGGGGCGGTCCAGGGCGGGGCTAGAGGCACCCGGTACAGCGGCCATTTGCCACTGTGCTGGGGGATCGTGTGCTGGCAGGGTGCCGGCGCGCACAACTTGCTCCTGCTCAGAGCAGGAGCAAAAGGTAAGTTAAAGATTTGGGGAGGGATTTGGGATAGGGGGAGGGCAGGGAAGGGAAGGGAAGGGGAAGGGAGGTCAGGCTAGGGGGTTGGGAAGTTCCCTCCCAGTCCGCTCCTTAATTGGAGCGGACTGGGAGGGAACCGGGGAAGGCCCCGATGTGTCACCGCGCATAAATGCATATATCTTCCTCTCCCCTTGTGCACACCAACCTGGTATTTTATAACATGTGCGCGCCAGTGCGCACATGTTATAAAATCACGCACCCATGGGTGCACGCCGGGTAGTGCACGCACATGGATACGCGCACGCAATTTTTTAAAATCTAACCCTAATTGAACACACAGTAATTTTCTGTCAAGGGGATATAAATTTGAGTTACTTTCCCTTTTGATAGAACTGAAAATGCATGCTTGGCTGTACATTCCCTTTCCACAATTCTCTGCTCACAGGGATCGGGAACATGTACACCACTGTGGGTGGGTGCTGGTGCTCATTGGTTCTTCTTTTTATGAAAATTAAGAGAATAGAGAAAAGTTTTTCCAAATAGGAGAATCATTGGAGGTTTTTGACCTATGATTGTAACAACTGGATTACACTCTGATAATCAATTCAGAAAAAAAGACAGCAGTGCTGAGGTCTCTTCCTCTAATTTCTAATGATTTCCATCAAATTTGAAATATTCACAAATTGATCTCATTGCCGTCTCGGTTAATGTTAATATACACCAGCTATTTCTTTTTCTCGATGTATTTTACACTGGTGGTTCCTTAAGTGTTTTTTTCATTTCTTAGTGGAATAAGGCAAACTGGAGTGCCTCAGGAATTTGTACTTGGACCGGTGCTTTTTAATATATTTATAAATGATTTGGAAAGGGGTACAGTGAGTGAGGTGATCAAATTTGCAGATGACGCAAAATTATGTAGAGTATTTAAATCTCAAACGGATCATGTTAAATTGCAGGAGAACCTTGTGAGGATGGAAGGTGGCAGATGACATGTAGGGAAAAATAACCCATGCAGAAGTTACACGATGTTAGGAAATAGATCTAAAACCTCAAAAACGGCACAAATATCTTTTTGGGGAATTGACAATGTAATCAATCAAATGTATTAATTAATCCCCCAATAAAATTAATTTTTGCAATTATTTAAATAACATTTCTCTGCTCACAAAGTGAGTCACCATTTGAATGGAGAAAAATTTTTTTTGAAAAAGGAAAGCTGCCAAGTGCAATGAAACACCTGCAAACTACCTATTGTTAAATCAAACACAAAAATTTTTTAGAAAAGTGGAGGAAGGGTTTCATATCTGAGTTTTCAACCCAACACAAAGTCTGCTCGGTTTACATATATAATCATCAACCAATCCTCCTCCACCTGTGATTTGTTTTAAATTCCGTGCAACACTGGTGAAAACTGCATATATTTTTTTTGCATGGTTTTTTACTTTTTTTATATATGTATATATTAAATCAAAAACACCAACTTCCTTCGTTTAAAAATTTGCTTTCAAAGTCCCGACTTATCTGGTGATGTTTCTCCGCGCCTCCGCTCCGGGACCCCCGTTGGACCCAACCGGAACTTTTGGCCAGCTTGGGGGGGGCCTCCTGACTCCCCCAAGGCGCGGAGAAGCACGTGACGTTCGCGTCACTCCGACGTGACGCCGACGTCACGTGCTCCTCGCAAAGGAATGCAGGGATGGCTTCCTGACTCCCCGCTGGACCACCAGGGAGTTTTGGTAAGTCTTGGGGGGGTCAGGAGGGTGGGGGGTTTAAGTGTTTATTTAGGTTCAACGTATTCAACATAGCTATGTTGAATAAGTTGAAAATCGCGATGCGTTGCGCATCATCACTTTTTTAAGTTTAAAAAAAAAATAAGTTGCGTTTTACATATGCGTTCAAAACGAATGCAAACCCCTACCGAATACTACTTCTGCCAGGAAGTCACTGCTGCCTACAACACCAGGGAGTTACCATCTCTCTCTCAGAGCTTTCCCTGGAACCAGGTACTCGCTCCTCGAGGGCCTACTTCATTCCAGCCTCTGGGCTGCTTCAAGAGACTATTGTGTGAGTGCTACCATCAAGGTTCTGTTCCTGAACTCTGCATACTCTGCCTACTCACTATCAGGTCGATACAGTCGGAGCGCACTGTCAGCCTGCTCTGGACGCGTGTTTTCCCTTACCCCTTATTCAGTAAGGGGAGGAAAACACGCGGCCCACCCGCAGCACCTAATAGCGCCCTCAACATTCAAATGCATGTTGATGGCCCTATTAGGTATGCGCGCGGGATCCAGTAAGTAAAATGTGCAGCCAAGCCGCACATTTTACTCTAAGAAATTAATTTCTTCCGGCGCCAGGAAAGTGCACAGAAAAGCAGTAAAAACTGCTTTTCTGTGCACCCTCCGACTTAATATCATAGCGATATTAAGTCGGAGGTCCCCAAAAGTAAAAAAAAAGTAAAAAATAAAAAATAAAAAATTTGAATTCGGCCCGCGGCTGTCGGGCCGAAAACCGGACGCTCAATTTTGCCGGCGTCCGGTTTCCGAGCCCGTGGCTGTCAGCGAGCTCGAGAACCGACGCCGGCAAAATTGAGCGTCGGCTGTCAAACCCGCTGACAGCCACGGGCTCGGAAACCGGACGCCGGCAAAATTGAGCGGCGGCTGTCAAACCCGCTGACAGCCGCCGCTCCTGACAAAAAGGAGGCGCTAGGGACGCGCTAGTGTCCCTAGCGCCTCCTTTTCCCCGTTTGCACCGCGTCGCCTCATTTAAATACTGGATCGCTCGCACCGGCGAAGGGCCGGTGCGTGCGCCGGGAGAGCGGGCGTTCGTCCGCTCTCCCGCGGTTTTACAGTATCGATCCGTATATTCAGTTTCTCTACAGCTCAGCCATCCTGGGATCGCTGTTCTAGTGCCTGAGGGACTACAGCCCAGCCGGGCTCTTCCAGCTCACTACTGTCACCTCTGGTGGCTCACTATACAGTTCACTAAAAGATCTAGTGTGTGTCTGTCTCCCAACTCTGAGCCTGACCAGTGGCCCCTCTCAGGATCTTCCCCCGGGGGCGTGGTCATCTGCCACCGGGCCAAGGATCCACCCACAATTATCACAAATAATGACATTAATCTATTTCCTTATAGGATTGCATGTTGCATTACAGTAGCTTTCATTATAAAGATTAAAGGTACTATTACAAAGGTTTGTTATTCATCCCATGCCTATTACCATACATGAAAAGCCATTTAAATCAAGAGCTGAGAAACCATATCATGATCATCATCTGTTCAGATCCAAAAAGATGGGGGGATGGAGTGTTCAAAGATAATATTAGGCAAGTTAGCTAGATCTCCAGAAGACTTTGTACCGTGAATAGATAGCTACGGATCAGAACAGACTCTAATGATTCATGAGTATGAATCAATATATTGCAGGTGATTTGAGTGCAGGGGTTGTACAAAGGCACAACACTATTACCATTTGTTCCCACACTCCTGAGACATCCTGGCAACAATGAGCTGATAAAGAGCTGGGATGGCCCCAAGGAACATCTGGTATATCTGGGAACATCAAAGGCCATGACATTTGGTATTTCTTATTACCTGGGAAGATCAAATGCTAAAGACTAATACCTACACCAATGAGCTGATAATAAGTTAAACCAGTGGTTCTCAACCTTTTTTTGGCCAGGACACACCTGACAGATGGTTCTCACATGCGTGACACACTGAACATGTGACCAGTCCGGGGCTAAATGTAAACATGCACTCTGCATCCACAGGAATCCCCTCAACCCCCAGCAATGAGTGCAGAGCAGATCTAGGGCATTACCCTGTACAACTCGCCATACAAAAAAGATATTCTGGTTCTGATGACATCTCAATAAAAGCAAAACAAACTCCCTTTACTACCAGGCACAATAGCCTTCCTTAAGAAAAACGTTTCGCCCGCACACGGGGCTGCCTCAGGGGCTAAAATATAAATAACAAATATAATTCACAATACAGGACATACAAGAACATGATTTAAAATCGTAATTAATTATATATACATACATATATAATGGTAACATATACAGTGAGACAACTTCCTTGAATCACATACATCTGCAACATGTAGAGGAAAAGCATAATAGTTTTTAGCTGTTACTATTTATGAATTGTATTGTATTTCTAATTTATTTATGCTTTGTAAACCGATGTGAAGGCCTGTCCGATGTGTCGGTATATAAAATCTAATAAACCATTAAACCATAAATCAAAGAGCAAACAGGTGGCAAGATATATGATTTTACCTGTATGCAGTATAGCTTATAATGTGTATGAGTTTGATCTCACACCGAACTTGTCTGCTGGTCTGTAAAAGCGTGCATGTAAAAAATAAAAAACAGTATTTAAAAATCAAAATATTGCTAATAACAAAATACTAAGTAAAAACAATTAAAAAGAAAAGTAAAGGGTGCATATTGGTGTAGTACCACTTATATTAATACTGCTAAAAAATGATTTTGGATTTTGAACTTAGTATAATTCACACGGCAATGGCATGGCATAAAATAAGGAAGTACTGACATTAGCACTTAAGTCTTAGTTTACCGCGGTGTTACTTTTTCTTTGCACAAGTATCCTTTAGTTTTTATAGAGCAAAACAGTCAGCCAATCGCGCCAACCGCTCTGCCCACCGCGGCCTGCGCCCCTCAGACTCAGCACAACCGTGACACACACCCATATATTCACATCTTATACCACCCAAAGGAGGCGCAGGCCGCGGTGGGCGGAGCGGCTGGCGTGATTAACTCAGGGGTTGGCAAACTTCTTTTTTTTAAACAGGATCACATTACTGATGCTTATCAGAACCAGGGGGGGGAGGGGGTAACAGTAGCAATTATACTGCACAGAGGACCAGAGCAGCAAACGTACCAATAAAAAGAATATTTCAAAACAGTTAAGAATAAAATAACATCAAATAGTTAAAAACTCATATAAAAATGTTCCAAACACCCATAAAATATTTCAAAACAGAGACATAAAATAATAATACCCAATAATTAAAACTAGTAAGAATTTTTAAACATTCCCCACTTTCCATACCTGGGAATTTTTGATTTCCAGATGCCCCGAGACTTTTCACAGATTAGCAGGCAGAGAGGAAGGGTGGTTGCACACACTTCTGCTCTCATTCTCTCACCCACTACCCACTCATACTCTCTTACACACATTTTCTCTCACTTCATGCACACATGCTCTCACCCACCCATACATACTCATATGCTCTCTCTCACCCACACATACAAACATAGACACTTCTCTTGCTCACTTTTCTTCCCTCTTGAAGCAGCAGCATCAGTCTCCATCTTCATCCCCCAAGGCCGACCCAACTGTGGCCTTGATGAGAGAAAGCCATGCTGCGCTGCCACTCCTAACCTAAGGTCCCGCTGGCCAAGCTTTTGATTCTAGTAACGCTGTGATGCTCTTCCTTTTCCTGCAGCCTCATCAGGCATGCTACCGATTCCAGCAGGGTTGCCCTGCTATGCTATGCTTCAGAGGGGGTCATCATTGCCAGCCACTGACACCCAGGTCAACATCAACTGTCTCTTCTCCAAGCTGAAAAGTCCTAACCTCTTTAGTCTTTCCTCATAAGGGAGCTGTTCCATTCCCCTTATCATTTTAGTCGCCCTTCTCTGTACCTTCTCCATCGCAATTATATCTTTTTTTAGATGCGGCAATCAGAATTGTACACAGTATTCAAGGTGCGGTCTCACCATGGAGTGATACAGAGGCATTATGACATTTTCCGTTTTATTCACCATTCCCTTTCTAATAATTTCCAACATTCTGTTTGCTTTTTTGACTGCCGCAGCACACTGAACCGACGATTTCAATGTGTTATCCACTATGACACCTAGATCTCTTTCCTGGGTGGTGGCTCCTAAAATGGAATCTAACATTGTGTAACTATAGCATGGGTTATTTTTCCCTATATGCATCACCTTGCACTTATCCACATTAAATTTCATCTGCCATTTTGAAGCCCAATTTTCCAGCCTCACAAGGTCTTCCTGCAATTTATAAGAAAATTATTCCTTACCTGCTAATTTTCGTTCCTGTAGTACCGTGGATCAGTCCAGACGGTGGGTTATGTCCCCCGTCCAGCAGATGGAGTCAGAACAGACTTCGAGGGACGTCACCAGTATAAGCTAGTGCACCCTCTGCTGGAGCTCAGTATCACGTATAGCAAAGCCCAAAAGACCCGAAAGGGTTTGAATCAAGTTACTTAACATAGCTTAAAACAGGAATTAATCATAGATAATAATAAACCGCCAACGAGCGGCAAGGCACCCAACTTGTAGGGAGCTGTGAAACAGAGACAAGGAATGAACTGAAGAAAACAGAAGATATCGACAGTAATCAGCCTCGAGCAGAAGCAAAAAATCCCAAAGTGGTGGGTGTCTGGACTGATCCATGGTACTACAGGAACGAAAATTAGCAGGTAAGGAATAATTTTCTTTTCCCTGTACGTACCAGGATCAGTCCAGACGGTGGGATGTACCAAAGCTTCCCTACACCGGGTGGGCCCCTGAAAGCCCTGCTCGGAGAACCTGGCCGCCAAAATGTCCCGTGGATGACGAAGGCAGGTGTAGTCGATAATGTCGTGAAAAAGTGTGCAGTGACTTCCACGTCGCTGCCCGGCAAATCTCCTGTGAGGAGACGCAGCTTGTGAGCGGGTCGAGTGAGCGATAACCCCGCGAGGCGGAGTTCGTCCTGCTCCAATGTAGGATGCTGAGATAGCTTCCTTTAGCCATCGAGCAATCGTTGTCTTTGAGGCCTGGCACCCCTTCTTCGGACCCGACCAGAGAACGAAGAGGTGATCGGAGAGACGGAAGTCATTGGTCACCTCCAAATAGTGGCGCAATGTGCGCTTGACATCCAAAAGACGGAGAGTCCGGGGCTCGCTGGGTCCAAAGGACGGAAGTTCCACTGTCTGATTCAAGTGAAAAGACGAGACTACCTTCGGGAGAAAAGATGGTACAGTGCGCAGGGAGACTCCGGAATCCGTGAATCTGAGATGAGGTTCCCTGCAGGACAACGCTTGTAGCTCCGAGATACGACGCACTGAACAGATGGCCACAAGGAAGACCGCCTTGAGAGTAAGATCCTTGAGGGTCGCCCCACATATTGGCTCGAAAGGCGCCCCTGACAAGGCTCGAAGTACAAGGTTGAGGCTCCAGGAGGGACAAGGATCCCGCACTGGAGGTCGTATGTGCTTGACCCCCTTGAGGAAACGTGCAACGTCCGGTTGTAGTAGAAGAGAACCATTCACTTGCGCAAGGGAATTCAGGGCCGCCACCTGGACTCGAAGGGAATTATATGCGAGCCCCTTATCCAGACCATCTTGAAGGAACTGCAGGATTGACTGAACCGACGCCTCCGTGGGTTGAATCCCCCGGGTAGAGCACCAGATGTCGAAAATTCTCCAGACTCGTACGTAAGCAACAGAAGTCAAAGATTTTCGGGCCCGCAGCATAGTTGAAACTACCGACTCAGGGTATCCTCTGCGTCGGAGGCTACGCCGTTCAAAAGCCATGCCGCAAGACAGAAGAGTTCGGCCTGGTCGAAATATACCGGACCCTGGTGCAGTAGATGAGGAAGATGACCTAGACGTAGCGGGCCGTCCACCGCTGGAGAAGATCCGCAAACCAAGGCCGGCGCGGCCACTCCGGGGCGACGAGAATCACAGGTCCCCGATGATCTTCTATCCTGCGGAGCGTCTTGCCCACCAAGGGCCACGGGGGAAAGAAGTAGAGCAGCCGATGAGCCGGCCACGGCAGGGCTAGGGCATCCACCCCCTCCGCGCCGTGTTCTCTCCGGCGACTGAAGAAACGTGGCGCCTTGGCGTTGGCGGCAGTTGCCATCAAGTCGAAGCGTGGTGCGCCCCATCGTTGGATCAATAGCCGCATCGCCTCGTCGGAGAGAGACCATTCGCCTGGATCCAGTTGTTGACGACTGAGGAAGTCCGCCTGGATGTTGTCCACCCCGGCGATGTGTGAGGCCGCGAACCGGACGAGATGCCTCTCCGCCCATTCCATTAGGGGGGTCGACTCAAGGGAGACATGCTTGCTTCTTGTGCCCCCTTGTCGATTGATATAGGCCACCGTGGTGGCGTTGTCTGAGAGAATCCGTACTTCTCTGTTTTGCACCAGCGGAAGAAATCGTTGTAACGCCAGACGCACCGCCCTGGTTTCCAGGCGGTTGATCGGCCACGTTGCTTCCATCGGGGACCACGTCCCCTGCGTGGCGCTTCGGTCGCAGACGGCGCCCCAGCCCACGAGGCTGGCATCGGTGGTGACCATCACCCAATTGGGTACCTCGAGAGAGACTCCACGTGCCAGATTCGCCGGGACCAACCACCAGTCCAGACTGGCTCTGGCAAATGGTGGGAGGGGAAGGATCACTTGATAGTCCTGAGACACGGGTTTCCACCTGGAGAGAAGAGACGCCTGCAGAGGACGCAGATGTGCAAATGCCCAGGGCACCATATCGATGGTGGAGGCCATCACTCCCAGCAACTGTAGATAATCCCAGGAGGTGGGTTCCGGCAACGCTGAAAAACGATAGACATGCTCTCGCAATGATTGAGCCTTGTCCGGGCGCAAGAACACATTGCCCTGGAGCGTGTCAAAGCTGGCACCCAGGAAGTCCAGGCGCTGAGAGGGCACAAGGGAGCTTTTGGAGAAGTTCACCACCCAACCCAGGGAGTGTAGGACCTGGACCACCCTGGCCACCGAGGCCTGTCCGTGGACGAAGGACTTCGCCCGAATCAACCAGTTGTCCAGATAGGGATGGACTAATATTCCCTCCCTCCTCAGGGCTGCTGCCACGACCACCATGATCTTGGTGAACGTGCGAGGTGCTGTCGCCAAGCCGAATGGAAGGGCCGTGAATTGGAAGTGCTGACCCAGGATCTTGAAGCGGAGAAAACGACGATGTGCCTGCAGGATGGGGATGTGCAGATAGGCCTCCGTCAGATCTAGGGAGGCCAGAAATTCCCCCCGGTGAATCGCCGCAATCACGGATCGCAGGGTCTCCATGCGGAACCGGCTGACTCGCAGAGACTTGTTGACTTCCTTCAGATCGAGGATGGGCCGAGAGGAGCCATCCTTCTTTGGTACGACGAAGTAGATGGAATAGTGCCCCAAGCCCACCTCGCCGTAGGGGACGGTGGAGATGGCCCCTATGCTTTGCAGCCGATCCAGGGTTTGTTGCACCGCCGCCCTCTTGAGATCCGAGCCACAGGGAGAGAAGAGGAACCGGTCCCTGGGAGGGCGGACAAATTCCAATGCGTAGCCGTGCCTTATGGTGTCCAAGACCCACTGGTCTGCGGATATCCTTACCCACTCCTCTTAGAAGTCCGCTAGCCGACCCCCTATCCTGGGAGTGGAGGAGTGGGTGCATCTGGCATCATTGGGACGACTTTGGCGGGGGGTTACCCTGCCCGGAGCCATCC
Organism: Rhinatrema bivittatum; assembly: GCF_901001135.1. NCBI lineage: Eukaryota > Metazoa > Chordata > Amphibia > Gymnophiona > Rhinatrematidae > Rhinatrema > Rhinatrema bivittatum. Next base: position 133,473,217 of record NC_042618.1, on the reverse strand, counting down.
CGCGCGGGTCGCCGGCCTCGAAAGGACCGGGGACAGGCCTGGGGTCTGGAGGAGCCTGCGCGGGCCCCAGACTGTCTGTAAGACCTATAGCGCCTCTGCGCTCTGGCTCTGGTCCGGCTAGAAGCAAACGCCCTGGAAGAGCGATGTCTGTCTTCAGGAAGCCGGTGTACCGCATTCTTCCCTAGCGACTTGATGAGCTGGTCCAGGTCATCTCCAAAAAGGAACTTGCCCCGGAACGGCAAGGAGCCCAAGCTCGACTTAGAAGATGCATCCGCCGCCCAATTGCGGAGCCAGAGAAGCCGTCTGGCCGCCACCACTGATACCATGGACCGCGCCTGAACTCGAAAGAGGTCATACAGAGCATCGGCCCCATAGGCTATGGCGGACTCCAAGCGGTCAGCCTGTGCGGCCTCCTCTGGAGGTAACGACTGCGAAGTGAGTAGTTGTTGGACCCACCGAAGGCTGGCCCGCTGGGCCAGTGAGGTACATATAACTGCCCGCATACCCAAGGCGAAAACTTCAAAAACTCTCTTCAGGAAGTCTTCCAGTTTGCGATCCTGTGTATCCCGGAGCGCCGTGCCGCCCGTGACCGGGATCGTCGTCCTCTTGGTGACCACCGAAACGGCCGAATCTACCTTGGGAACCTTAATGAGATCCAAGAAATCTTCTGGCAGCGGGTACAACTTTTCCATGGCCCGCGTAACCTTCAACGATGCTTCAGGAGTATCCCACTCCCTGGTGAGGAGCTGCAGGAAGGAATCATGGATGGGAAAAGCCCGAGGCCTGGGACGAAGAGCGGCGAGTACCCCTTCCTGGACGATGTGACGACTGCGGGCGCCACCGGGAGCGGCAGATCCGGAGGGGGATCAAGGTCCAGTTCCTGAAGGATTTGCTGGATCAGCTCGTTCAGTTCATCCCTCTGGAAGATACGGAGCGCCAGCGGGTCGTCCCCTTCGGATGGCAAATCCGACAGCGCAGAATCCAAAGGATCTGGGGAGGCTCCCCGTGATGTATAAGCCGCTCCCGCACCTCCCGGGGCAACCCGAGGACGAGGAAGCGGACCCGGGGCCCCTGACACCGAGCCCACCAGGTCGGGGGCGCACCAGGGTGAGCCGAGGAAACCCGAGGGGTCTTGGCCGGTGGGGGGTCTGGGAGAGAGCCCCCGGGGGACCCCCAACCCCTGCAAGTACGCACTGTGCATAAGCAGGATGAATTCAGGCGAGAAACGCGGCAAGCTGGGAGGGGGGCCCAAGGAGGGGACCTCCGATGGCTCTGGAACTGGAAATCCCCCCTCCGGGGATAAATTCGGGGGGGAGACCTCCCGAAAATCCCTCCGCTCTAATGCCGCCTCAGCTGCAGCAATGTGCTGTGAATCTAACATGGCCGCCATTTCCGCCAACGGCGGCGAAGTGGCCGGCCCGCGCCGCCCGTGCCGGGGGGAGGGGAGGAATGAAAATGAAGCGAGCGGCTGCGAGGTGCCTTCCCCACCCGGGAGACACCTCGCGCAAATCCCCTCCCGCGAAATCCGGGACCCCGGCTCACTGCAGGCCGCGCATCGGGACGGCCGCGGCATGACCAAAAATGCCGGGGTAAGGCAGAAAAAACGCCTCGGGGGGGCCTGAAGGCACTGAAAGGTGCCGCGGGGGGGGGGGGGCCGGAGGGCCTACGCAACCCGCCGAAGAAAATTCCTGCAGCGCCGAAGAGAAGCCCTGGCAGGCTAAAAAAAAACCCGCGAAATAGGCCGCTGGGCCGACTACCACCACGTGGCGAGGCCGGCACTACCGGCAGCCACGGGGTATCAGGACGCTGCTGGAACAAAGAAAAAAATCCCCTGAAAAAGAAGAAATTTACAGAGAAAACCCCTAAACTTACCAACCACAATGGAGGAAGCAAGCCGAGAAGGCAGAGAAGAAAGACACGCCTCCAAAGCTAGGGCACTTTTTTTTTTTTTTACACAAACTTTAACTTGATTCAAAATACTCAAAAACACATGACAGGAGGAAAGAGAAGAAAGTAGAAAAACCTAAAGCCCTGTCAGCCTGGGGGAGCCGTGGATCCCCCCAACTCTCATCTGCTGGAGTCAGAAAGATACTGAGCTCCAGCAGAGGGTGCACTAGCTTATACTGGTGACGACCCTCGAAGTCTGTTCTGACTCCATCTGCTGGACGAGTAGTTAAATCTGCTTGTGATTTAACTACTCTGAACAGTTTTGTATCATCCGCAAATTTGATTACCTCACTTGTCGTATTTCTTTCCAGATCATTTATAAATATATTGAAAAGTAAGGGTCCCAATAGAGATCCCTGAGGCACTCCACTGCCCACTCCCACTGAGAAAATTGTCTATTTAATCCTACTCTTTTTTTCCTGTCTTTTAGCCAGTTTGTAATCCACGAAAGGACATCGCCACCTATCTCATGACTTTTTATTTTTCCTAGAAGTCTCTCATGAGGAACTTTGTCAAATGCCTTCTGAAAATCCAAGTACACTACATCTACCGGTTCACCTTTATCCACATGTTTATTAACTCCTTCAAAAAAGTGAAGCAGATTTGTGAGGCAAGACTTGCCTTGGGTAAAGCCATGCTGACTTTTTCCGCTTTTTCGGACTCTGGTTTAAAAGATAAGTGAAACCAGCTCTCGTTACAGTTTTTAGGAAACACGTGTTTGATGTGGTGACCCGATTGAGGGATCTTCATGGGACTGTTTGTAAAGAAAAGGAAAACTAAAAATATCACTAAAAAATTAAATAAAAGCAGACCAGAAGGTCAGACAGCTTGGCTATTATTTGAAAAGTTGTGCCTACGAAGGTCCTACACAAATAGCTGAATTAATGATATTAAGATTCTACTGAGGAACATTGTGGTGTGGTTGATAGTTTTGCCTCTTTAGCACAGCCATGCTCTGAACATGGCAGATTCCTAATAGTCTGGAGAATTGCAGAGGCACTGCTTATAAAAAGTTAAACAATTCAGAGAAACACTTTAAATAAGACCAGATTAACATGTTACAGGAATTATTACTATTACAGGGCAAAAAATCATTTTATTTTCACTCTTTTTACTTTATCTGACTTGCAGAGTTGTCTTGTTGGGAGTACAAGGTTTCATAAGAATTATTTGCTTGTGGGAGACCAAGCAGTGTTTCCCAGGCTGGAGGCACAAAGTCACATTGACTCCAGCCTTTTCAAATACAAACATTTAATTATATCACAGCAAACCATATCATAGAGACTGTCTTACCTCTCGATAGTATACATTCCATACCTTCATAAAGCCTCTCATAGACAGACAGGAGCTCCTTGCTCCTGGAGATATGGAGCCTCCAGCTCCCAGCTGGGTTCACAAACATATCCTGCTCTCAGGACTCTCCCTGCCCACACAGCTCTCTCCTTCTGTGGGATTTAAAGTGGACCAGCATTGTCCTGCACAGGTTTAAAGGGGAAAAAGGGGCACTCTGCCACAGCGCTATGATAGATTTTATGTAATCCAAGATTCACATGAAAATTACTGAACCCTCTCCTCCTGATGGCAACTGCTGCAATTTGAGGATTTTCAGATGAACTGGTTAAAAAAATGGCACTGTTACAGGCTAGTCAGAGAGAAATACCAGTGCTCTAACCTTTAAAGCTGGAGAAATGGGAACCAGCAGGGAGTATCTTGCTTTAAGATAAGGCCATTTGAACTATACAAAGATTTCTCCCCTTATGGGCCTGATCTAATAAAGTGTGTGGAGCTGTGTGCATGGTTTTACTGGCAAATGTGCACATATTGTTTGTGTGCAGATTTTACTCTCCACGCAGTGAGTTTTACATGCATAAACCAGTGACTGTGTACGCAAATTAGCATGCCTGCATTTATATCCCATGTTATTGAAGGCATTACCTATTACATCCAGATACTCAAAATCTAACTCCTGTCAGAGCTGGAGCTCTGGGGCTAATGTTTCTGTGGCTGTTTTAGCCTGCAAGAAACCTATGATCCAATAACTCTGGCTACCTAAACATTCCCCCTGTCAAGGATGCACATCTGGCAACCACAAGAGAAAGAGCCTTCTCAATTGCCTCACCCAAAATGTGGAATACCCTACCTAAATTCTTAGGAATTCAACACAACCTACAAACATTCAAAAAGGACTTAAAAACAATATTGTTTCACAAGTTCCTCACTGACTTTCAACTGAACTCCCAATTGCTTACCCCATAATTCACTCCTTTTCCCTTTTCCTACTTCCCCTCCCCCTCTATCCTAATATTATCTCATTCTGGACTCAATATCCACTTTGCTAATTCTGTTTAATGGTTCAAATGTCTCTATACTACTACACATTTGTTAAGAATCTGTTTACTGTTCTTACTAATGCTCAGTTACAATATATTGTACACTTTTGTAAACCGTTATGATGGCTCAACCGAATAACGGTATATAAAACTCATCAAATAAATAAATAAATAAATATAGGGCTGAATCTGGAGTTCAAGGGGTAGGGATCCTGTACTTGGAATTTATGTGCCTAAAACAATTTCTTCAGAAATCAAGTTTCCTGCATATAAAGCATGTTTTATAATGCAACAAAAATGCTTTGGGGCGGATTTTAAAAGGCGCGCGAATAGCCTACTTTTGTTTGCGCTCCAGGGGCAAACAAAAGTACACTGGATTTTAGTAGATACGCGCGGAGCCACGCGTATCTGCTAAAAACCTGGATTGGCGCGCGCAAGGCTATGGATTTTGTATAGCCGGCGTGCGCCGAGCCGCGCAGCCTACCCCCGTTCCCTCCGAGGCCGCTCCGAAATCGGAGCGGCCTCGGAGGGAACTTTCCTTTGCCCTCCCCTCACCTTCCCCTCCCTTCCCCTACCTAACCCACCCGCCCGGCCCTGTCTAAACCCCCCCCTTACCTTTGTCGGGGGATTTACGCCTCCCTCCGGGAGGCGTAAATCCCCGCGCGCAAGCGGGCCTCCTGCGCGCCGGGCCGCGACCTGGGGGCGGGTACGGAGGGCGCGGCCACGCCCCCGGACCGCCCTGGGCCGTAGCCACGCCCTCGTACCCGCCCCCAAAACGCTGCCGACACGCCCCCGAAACGCCCCCCTCTGAGAACCCCGGGACTTACGCGAGTCCCGGGGCTCTGCGCGCGCCGGGAGGCCTATGTAAAATAGGCTTCCCGGCGCGCAGGGCCCTGCTCGTGTAAATCCGCCCGGTTTTGGGCGGATTTACGCGAGCAGGGCTCTGAAAATCCGCCCCTTTGTGCACAAATTGGATTTTGTGTGTATAAATTGTACTTTTTGTAAACTAAGCATATTTTCTGCACATATTTGAGGCTTAGCTTGCTTTATTAAAAAAAAATCCCACTGCATTAGTACACCATTAGCTTACTGCATCGAGCATTACATTTTTTTGGTGGGTCTGTTAAACTGTGTGCTGAATTTCAGAACACAGTTTAAACAGACAGCAATTACATCAGCCCCTAAATGAGCATGGGAAGAAACAAAGGGGCTATACACGCAGATGTATAAATATAATTAATGGTAATAGTTTTGCTCTATTAACAGTATTTATTTATTAACATTTGATATTCTATCTTTTCTGAAACACAAGCCGTTAAGCCCGTTAAAACGGGCTACATCCCTCTGTCTCTCACCTCCCCCTCATTCTCTCTCCCCTCACTCTTCACCACCCCCTACCTCCCTCCCTCTCACCCACTCAGTCCCTCCCTCCCACTCAGTCTCACTCCCTCCCCCCTCCCTCTCAGTCCCACTCCCTCCCCCTCTCCCTCAGTCCCACTCCCTCTCTCTGTCCCACTCTCTCAGTCCCACTCTCTCCCTCCCTCTCTCTCCCTCCCTCAGTCCCCCCTCTCACTCAGTCCCACTCCCTCTCTCTCCTCCCCTCTCACTCAGTCCCTCCCTCTCTCTGTCAGGCCCTCCCTCTCTCTCTTCTCCCTCGCTGCCGCCGCCGCCGCTGCCACCCGCCGCTGCCACCCGACGCCGCCGCCGCCGCTGCTGCTGCCACCCGACGCCGCCGCCGCCACTACCACCGGACGCCGCCGCCGCCTCCCGATGCCGCCGCCACTGGACGCCGCTGTCACTGGACGCCGCCATTTTTTTTCTTTTTTTCTGGCTCAGACCGACGTGCTCGCCCGCACATGCGCGGTAGAGCTGGTCTCTACTGCGCATTTGCGGCACGTCGGTCATCCTTCGTTTATTAGGTAGGATGATCTCAATGCAGGTTACAATAAATAGATGAACAGTACCCTTAACTTTTTTTTTTAATAACATTTCTTTATTGCAATTTTAACTTTACATGAACATTTAACGCAAACATTTACTGAAATACCCTTAACTTTTACAGTGTGGGATACTGATATGCAGACATAAGGGAAAAAAAAGCACAGGACTGTTTTTATGGGCAAGTCCATAAGCACAGCACATTAAGAGCATTGTCTGAATTTTCAAGAAAGCTCATCACTCATTAAAAATGTTACTAGCAGACATTTTTTATGAGTTATCATAAGGCTTAGGGCTAAATGCATGGAATGGCAGTTACTACCCTTAAGAGAAACATGGGGGTAGCCTGCATGGTAGAAACAACCACCATTTGACATGTGCACATTGCTGAATAAAAATTATAAAAAAAAAAATATATGCTTACTGGGCAGACTGGATGGACTATGTTACTTTTCTGCAGTCATTACTGTTCCTATATATTAGAATAGCTTACAGTCAAATCAGAATTTGCAACTGATATAGCATTGGGATCCAGCAGAGAAAAAAAAACGTTTGTGAAAAGTTGCAAGACCAGTTGTGTCCTTGTTATGTATAAAAGGGGCCCTCACTGAGGGTTGAAGAAGTTGGGCTGAAGATTTGAATCTTAGGGAAAGGCCTGGTACATAGTCAAAAGATCAGAAAAAATATTAGCGTGACTTTTGGATTTGTGTGAAGTTTGCATCAATTAGAAGGAACTATAGACTAAGTAATTTTGAGATGATTATACCAATTTTCAATCAATATCAGATCAATGTAGTGGTCACCCAATATAGACACAGTTAATTTGTTCCTGTATATAATATGTAACATAGTCAAGGCGGTGCCCCCCTCCCCTTTTCTGTGTTTTTGCTTAACATTTGGAGAACAGCAGCACCCATATAACCCAAACTAGCTCTATGCTTCAGTGTCTTTGGAATCAGTAAGCCACTATGACATACTTATGCTTCACGGTCCCATGGCAACCGCAAGCCCATAGCCACCAGTCAAAGAGAATGTGTTTATTCTGTCATCTTGAGCTCAAGAACTGAACACCGCTTCACCCGTGGACCCACCACTCAGAGCGGCTCCCGATGGAGTTACTCTCATCTTCTTCGCCCCGAGTCTTATATCAATGCCCGAGTCCTTCCTTCCACAACCGGCTTCGGACAGCTTCCCCGCTCCTTTCCTCCCCTCCCCGACAGCGTTCCAGTACATTTCACATCACAGTATGTAGTTTTAAAATAAAAAATATCTGCAAGAAAGATGATTAGATATTTCTTAAAATCCTCAAGTTATTTTAACTGAGTCCAACGCTGTTTCTCTACGGCCAAGAGAATCCCCAGTGCACCACATCTGAGCCAGCAATGCGCACAACTCTCATGGAGCACGCGCAGCCCTGCATTCTGAAGGACCGGAAGCAGCGGCAGCTGTCAGAGAGCATGCGCTGCAGAAAAAAAATGCCTATATGTTTCTAAAGCAACCCAATTTGGCGGGAAAACCGCCTACGTAGCAACACTGTAGTGACAGACGTTCCAAGCAATGGCGGGTCGCAGTAGGGCGGGTGATAGCCAATGGGGAACCAGGTGAGGGGCGGTGCTGGTGTAGTTGAGTATTATGGAGAAACGGGGAAGCTTGGCGCAGGCGGGTGGTGTAGTTTAGGGCTTGAGTTTCGTCTACTAAGATAAATCTAAATTTTTTTGCTTTATTTTTTATAAAGTTTGCTTTTGTTTTTCATGCAATATAAGGGACAAATCTTTGCTTGAAGAAAAAACAAACCTGCACTGGCTAGCAAACAGGACTGTGCAATAGGTGATACAGCGAGCTTTTGGAAGATCGACTTACGCCCTAAGTCGACTTATTTTAAGTAAACAAGTTAACTGACTTTGTAGGAAATATATTACAAGATATACAGCAGTATATTTGAGATGTTTGTTTTTTTTATTTTAATTTTATTTAATAGATGTGTTACCTGTTAATGTAAAGAAAACAAAGCCCATAGCAGCTTACAAAATATAAAAATAAGAAATACTTTAGAAACTATCAAACAAGACCAGCTAACAGACATCCTATTTGTATGGTAGTGGGATCATGAATACTTGCAAACATGTTATTTTACTAATTGATTAGTAAAATAACATCTGGGAGATCCCAGATCTCCCAGATGTCCAGAATTGTATTTAATTGATGAGGTGACATTAACGTTTTAAAGTTTTTAAGATCTGCCCATATGGTCTTCAAAGAAACATAAAAACGTGATGGCAGAAAAGGATTGCTTGGTATATCTAGTCTGCCCAACTAATTTAGCTAATTTCTTAAATGTGAGGGGGCAGCTGTATTTATCCTTTATATTGGAGTCCTGTGCCTGCATCGCTTTGATATATCTATCTGTAAAATCAAACTGTAAACCACAAAGATGTACCATGACCAACTGAAGAATGAATTTAGGGTTGGGTCTTTTTCAGAACAAGAGATGAGGCTGTAATGAAAAGTGCAAACCTTTTTATTAAAAACAGAAAGCTAAAAATACATTTTGATAAGTAAAAATGAGGTCTTGGGCTAATTAAATTTTAGTAAAAGAATTGATCTGTATGGTTAAGCTAGTGAAACCAGCTCCTGAGGTCACCTTGCTGGCCTGAGGAAAATGCTGTTAAGATGGGTTCATCTGTATATGTCAGGGGTCGGGAACCCATGGCTCGCGAGCCAGATATGGCTCTTTTGAGGGCTGCATCTGGCTCGCAGACAGTCGCCACACTTTCCCACTGACCCAGCTGCTCCCCGGTCCTCCTCCGCCCGGGCTTAAAATGCTGTCAGCCCGGGCGGAACGCGGCAGGACAGCTGGAGTCAGCGGCACTGGTATGCTCTCTTCGCCCCCCCCCCCCCTCGCGGCCCGGAAGAGGAAGTGAAGAGTATCGGGTGCCTGCGCGGCAAGAAGAGGCCACGCTAGTGCGCTCGGCATCGGCCCGAAGAAAAGAAGACTGCAGCGCGGCTCGGAGGAAAATGAAGAGGTTCAGCCGCTGCCGATGGGACTCCGCCTCCGCGAGGGCTGAAAATGAAGAGGTTAGCGTTGGGAGGAGGCTGCTGCTGCCGCGAGTTCCCGGGGTGGGGGTGGGGGAGAGAGAGAGTGAATGAGCGAGCAAGCTGTGTTTGCTCGCTCATTCACTCTCTCTCACCCCCACCCCGGGAACTCGCGGCAGCAGCAGCCTCCTCCCAACGCTAACCTCTTCATTTTCAGCCCTCGCGGAGGCGGAGTCCCATCGGCAGCGGCTGAACCTCTTCATTTTCCTCCGAGCCGCGCTGCAGTCTTCTTTTCTTCGGGCCGATGCCGAGCGCACTAGCGTGGCCTCTTCTTGCCGCGCAGGCACCCGATACTCTTCACTTCCTCTTCCGGGCCGCGAGGGGGGGCCTGTGTGTGTGTGAGATTGTATGTATGTGAATGATTGAGAGCCTGTACATGTGAAAGAGAGTGTCTGTGATTGAGAGCCTGCCTGTGAGAGAGAGAGCATGAATGTAAGTTTACAATTGAGAACCTGTATGTGTAAGTTTGTGATTGAAAACCTGTTTGTGTGAAAGAGTATGTGTGTATGATTGAGATCCTTTGTGTCTGAGAGAAATCATGTGTATGTATGATTAAGAGCCTGTGTGTATAAGTAAGAGAGAGATCATGTGTGTCTGTGTGTGATTGAGAGCTGGTTTAGGTGATGGAGCATGTGAGTATGTGATTGAGAGCCTGTGTTTAAATGAGAGAGAGAGACCATGTGTGTCTGTGTGTGATTGAGAGCTGATTTAGGTGAGGGAGCATGTGAGTATGTGATTGAGAGCCTGTGTGTAAATGAGAGAAAGAGAGGACATGTTTGTAAGCATGTGAATGAGTCTGTGTGTGAGAGAAAAAGACAGCATGTATTTATGTGATTGAAAGCCTGTGTGTGTGTGTAAGCGTGAAAAGATAGACAGCATGTGTGTAAATGTGTAATTAAGAGCCTATATAAGTGAGTGAGAAAAAACGTGTATATGTGAGTACTGAGAGCATGTGTGTATAGGTGTGTCATTGAGAGCCAGTGTGAGAGAGAGCGCTGGTATGTGACTGAGAGAGGAGAAAGTTCCAAGCAAACCACCCCACCTCCTGCTAATTCAGAACAATCTCAGGACACCTGGATATCAAACGTTCCCAGGTATGCAGAGCAAAAAAATGTTTGTATCCTTATTATTTTTCATTACTGGGTCTTTGTGTCTGCTATTTTGAAATATTTTGTTAGTATCTGGAAATGTTTTATATGTGTTTTTAATTATTGGATATTCCACTCATTAGCTGTTTCGAAATATGTTCTTTTTGTTAGTACAGTTTTACTGCTGATGATTTTATATTTCTTGATTTGTTTTATAAGGATGGGTGATGTTTCTTTTTTCCTTTGTTACACTGCATACAGAGACTCTGGCTTGTTGCAGTTTCCAATTCATTTTTTTCTGTATGCTTCTTGTTATGCGTTTTGGTCTCTTTATTCTATGTTAGGTGAGGGACAGCACGTGATTCAGGTGAGGTTTTCTGCTGGTGTGTAGTTTCTGTGTAGGACTCTATAGCAGCCTGACTTGGTCCGTTTTCCTAATAGGAGATGTATTGGTGTCTTAAGGCCTGGTGTAATATTTTCAGAGACTTATTGTACTTTAAAAGTGTGATCTTACATAAAATGCACACATTTACTTATATTTAGTTTTAAACATATTGTATGGCTCTCATGGAATTACATTTTAAAATATGTGGCGTTTATGGCTCTCTCAGCCAAAAAGGTTCCTGACCCTTGGTATATGTTATACTAGCCATTAAGCCCGTAACAACGGGCTACATTTAAAAAAAAATTTCGGCCCATTTCCTTCCCACTTCCTCCCCCCCGCCTCACGTCTCCCTCCCCCTCCCCCCACTCTCTCCTCCCTCCCACCTCTATTCTCCCTCTCCTCCCTCCCTCTCTCCTCCCCTCCCCTCACTCTCTCCCCTCCCAGCTCATCTACAACCGGCAGACAGGGGGTGTCCCTTGCGCGCGCCGCCTCTACTGCTCCTCCCGGCCTCGTGCGCACGCGCCGCCGTTGCTCCTGCCGCTCCCGCTCCTAAGGAGCAAATAAAAAATCAATGTAAGCAGGATGTCAGTCAGCATTCGGTACTTCACTGACAGCTGCTCTCTCGCAACACAATTTGAGCGGGAAATTGGTAAGTGCACTGTGGTCTGCACATGCGCAGCACCTAACTCACAGCTCCTCTCTCCAAACATAAATCCAGCGTTCTTTTTTTCCCTTTCCTCTGAAGAGTTTACTGTGCTGTTGCCAGAGCTTGAAAAGTTCCCACATCTGTTGTATGTTTGAGAGTGACGACAACACAGCGTTTCTCTCCCCCCTCCCCTGTGGAAGAAGGGAACTGTTGTGACAGGCTAAGTGTGAAATGCATGGGATGCTGTTGGACTCTCCCTCCGGGCAGACTCTACCCTGCTGAACCTGTAAAATGCAGAGGGCGAGAGATGGCGCAATGGGGAACTGCCTCTCTTCATACTGCCCTCCCTCTGTACTGTGGCTTCGCACTCATCCCAAATCCCTCCCCCCTTCCCCGGCGGCGAAGGGAGGTGCTATTTCTGGGAGTGCCGGCTCGTTTGGGTTTTTTTTTCCTGCACTTGCCGTTCATGTGCGCTTCTTGGGGGATGGGCTGGGGGTTTGCAAAGGAAGCTGTGTATTGCTCGGGGCTTACCTCAGATGACATGATTGGTGAAGTGGCAGAGCTTATGCTGCAGTGTGTGTGCCAGATGCGTTGTCTTTCTTTGCTGGTCTGACTTGTTGGAAGGATCTCTGTGCCTTCCAGAGTCAAATTTCTTCCGTGCATGCCCCGGCTGTCCTAGCTCCCTCCCCCCTTCCCCAGCGTCGGAGGGGAAGGCTCTCTGCAAGTCACAGATCTTCTGTGCATGCCCCGGCTGTCCTAGCTCCCTCCCCCCCCTTCCCCAGCGTCAGAGGGGAAGGCTCTCTCTGCAAGTCACAGAGAACTTCCGTGCATGCCCCGGCTGTCCTAGCTCCCTCCCCCCTTCCCCAGCATCGTCGGAAGGGAAGGCAGGCTCTGCAAGGCACAGAGATCTTCCGTACCTGCGCCGGCCGTCCCAGCTCCCTCCCACCTTACCCGGCATCGGAGCAATCAGCACTTCCATCGGAAGGGAGCCCAGACCATCCACGCATGCGCAGCCCGTCGGTCCCAGCCGCTCTCTACTGCGCAACGTCGGTCCGGGCTCCCTTATAGGTATGATCATTTGCTTACACCAGTTGCTTGCTAGATGAGACCAGCTATTTATTTAGGAAAGTAGGATTTTTGATGATAAACGGAGAAACTTGCTTTTGTTGTTGGCTGCATTCAATCTTAATTGCTTGTGTCATACAGTGATTTTGATGGTTAGATAGATAGTATGTGTGTCTTTCTAAATCCACTGTAACTAATTCCTGTATCTAAATAGAATGGTTTCTAGTGTACAGAATGTACCAGGTACACTGAGAGCTGAATGTTTAGAAAAGATTAGAGATCGTGTGCACATAATAGTTTTAAACATATAATAGATTTTGATTGTGGGCTAGCGTTGCTGTCACCCACAAGTGCTAAAGCCACAAGTTTGCTGTGGAACTACCTGCCTTCAGTAATAGTCAATGGAGAATAAAACTACTTTATTTAGGCAAAACCTTATATTTTTAATTGTGCTGACGCTACAAAGATCACAGTGAAGAAACTGTTAGAAATGAAACAATATCAACAAAAAAAAGTTCCAGTCATCTGAGATATCGTCATTGCCAAATATCAATGTGCTTTTCAGGTTTTTATTTATTTTGAGATTTGTGTAGTACTCTAAGCCAATTACATATACTAGGTAAAGAGCCCCTTCCCCCAAAGAACTTACAGTATAAGGTGCCAATGTACTAAAGTGCGGTAATGTTTTTACAAATATTAACACATTTAAAGTAGTTAGAGCATACAAAGCTAGATTTAGTTTTTGCACAATAACAAAACTGTTGACGTGTACATTAACTTGCAGTAGTTTTAATGTGAAGTCTATTCTAATAAGGTAATGAGATGCAAAAAGGCTAATTTCCTATTAGCGCAAGTATAGGTCCAAACTGTTTCGCAGGTGCATTAATGCAAAAATCTTTATACCCCAAACAGGTGTAATTTGCAAGATAATGTTCATAGATAAAGTACATGTGTACTTTAGCGTCTGCCTCATTTGCTTGTCATTAATATCAGTTGTTAATACACATGATAAACATGTTAATGGTTGATCTTAGCAAACTTTGACGGGTTGACTGTTGACTTGTAAGTGAGTATCTGAGACAATGGAAGATAATGTGCTATACTAAGGAGTATAATGGGAGAAGCATTTCTTAAACTCTAATTCCTGCTTCCCAGTCCTTTTATTTATAACCACTAGACCACCGCTTGCAAATGGAAGGACATAGCTCCCAAGTATTATACAAAAGAAAATATAAAACAAGGATTGCTTTCTTCTGAGAAAGGTGTTAAAATGATGAGAAATAACTAACATAAATATTTAAACAGAGAGCTTTGCTATATGTTCATGAAAAATATTTAGGTAAGATCATTAAATTTACAAGATATTGTCTTTTGAATATGTGAAAAAACAACATGCAAGTACCGTAGCCATTAAACAGCCATTTATTTATTAGACCGGTCATGCTTCTTGTACATTTTTTCGTCATCAGAATGGCCTGTGAGCCAAGTATGCGGCAAAACTCTTTTTTAGAAGTACTAAAGGAATACCTAATTCAGTGTTAGAAAATTTATAATACAGTTTGACCTTGGATAGGTAAAAACACTGAGCTGGAAGACCTAACAGTATTTTTATTTATTTGATTTATATTCCTCTTGTTGTCACTTCAAAGCAGATTACATTCAGATGCTATAGGTATTTCTCTATCCCCAGAGGGCTCAGTAGAACCAGAGGGCCCAGAGTTTCAAGTTTTCCTTTGGCATTTTTTGAATCAGAAGCCAAAAAGATAAGGATTCCGTGTGGCGAGAGAGAAATAGAGCACTGGTATAACCTTGGTAACTTTACTGCACAAGGATAACATGCGTGGAACAGCAGAAAGTACTGGGATAATTATGGTAGCTTATTGAACAGTGGTAACCTGCATGGAGCTGCAGGTAAAACCCTAAACACCTGACTGGGCAGATTATATGGGCCATTTTGTTTTTTATCTGCCATTATTTATATGTTACTGTAAGATTTTTGGATGCCTCAATTTATGAACCTTAGGGTGACCATTAAATTCCAGAGGCAAGTTGATCCTTCCCTAGTGTTACCCCATTGCATGCATGCTCTGATTTTTCTTAAGAAAAATAGGCTTACATCTGCATGCATGCAGTGGAGGTGACATCAGGACTTGATCCTTATTTCTTTTTATATGTAGTTTTATAATTGTCCTAACCATGACTCCTGCTTTCCTTGGAACATATAGGCTAGTAAATTTTAGCAAGATTGTAAAATACTGTTTATATAAACTTTACTGTGTTTCTTCATTTATATTTATTTACAATTGATGTGGCAACAAGTTCCCAAGCATCCTTTGCCAGCAAAAAAAAAAAAAAAAGGGAGGTAATATTACCCTTGTATAAGTCATTGGTGAGATCTCTCTTGAGATACTGTGTACAATTCTGGAGACCACAACTTCAAAAGGATATAAACAGAATGTAGTCAATCCAGAGAGTGGCTACTAAAATGGTCAGTGGTCTTCGTTCTAAAGCATATGGGGATAGACTTAAAGATCTAAACATGTATACCTTAGAGCAGTGCTTCTCAGCCTTTTTCCCCATTGTGACACACCTGACTGACCGTGCTCACATGTGTGACACACAGCTTATTACAATTCATGACAGAAAAAAAAAATAAAGCTCCAGTATTATTTTTATTGTTAAGAATGACACAAGGGAAAGATATGTACTCTCTCAGAACAGAAATTATATAAATAAGTAAACATCCCATACCAGAGTAGTTAAATCACAAGCGGATTGTGATAAATTGCGGGAAGACCTTGTGAGACTGAAAAATTGGGCATCCAAATGGCAGATGAAATTTAATGTGGATAAGTGCAAGGTGATGCATATAGGGAAAAATAACCCATACTATAGTTACACAATGTTAGGTTCTGTTTTAGGAGCCACCACCCAGGAAAGAGATCTAGGCATCATAGTGGATAATACATTGAAATCATCGTTTCAGTGTGCTGTGGCAGTCAAAAAAGCAAACAGAATGTTAGGAATTATTAGAAAGGTAATGGTGACTAAAACTGAAAATGTCATAATGCCTCTGTATCGCTCCAGGGTGAGACTGCACCTTCAATACTGTGTACAATTATGGTTGCCACATCTCAGAAAAGATATAGTTGTGATGGAGAAGGTACAGAGAAGGGCTACCAAAATGATAAAGGGATAGAACAGTTCCCCTATGAGGAAAGACTAAAGAGGTTAGGACTGTTCAGCTTGGAGAAGAGACAGCTGAGGGGGGGATATGATAGAGGTGTTTAAAATCATGAAAGGTCTAGAACGGGTAAAAGTGAATCAGTTATTTACTTTTTCGGATAATAGAAGTACTAGGGGGCACTCCATGAAGTTAGCATGTAGCACATTTTAACTAATCGGAGAAAGTTGTTTTTCACTCAACGCACAATTAAACTCTGGAATTTATTGCCAGGGGATGTGGTTAGTGCAGTTAGTGTAGATGGGTTTAAAAAAGGTTTGGATAAGTTCTTGGAGGAGAAGTCCATTACCTGCTATTAATTAAGTTGACTTAGAAAATAGCCACTGCTATTACTTGCATCAGTAGCATGGGGTAGACTTAGTTTTTGGATACTTGCCAGGTTCTTGTGGCCTGGATTGGCCACTTTTGGAAACAGGATGCTGAGCTTGATGGACCCTTGGTCTAACCCAGAATGGCATGTTCTTATGTACCAAAACGCCAGTTTCCAGCACTCAAACAGTAACCACCTTACCTAAGAAAAGGCAACACTGATATTACACCAGGCCTTAAGACATCAATACACCTATTAGGAAAATGGAACAAGCCAGGCTGCTATAGAGCCCTACACAGAAACTACATGTCAGCAGAATACGTCACCTCAGTCTCATGTGCAGACTCTCACCTATCAAAGAATAAAGAGACCATACAGCATAAATAGAAACATGCAGACAAAAACTGAACTGGAAACCACAACAAGCCAGAGCGACGATGCAGTGTAACAGGAAAAAGAGAAACTTCACGAGTCCTCAAAACAAATCAAGAAATATAAAATCAATAGCAGTAAAACCATACCAACAAAAAAAAAAACAGATTTCAAAATAGCTGATGAATGGAATATCCAATAATTAAAAACTCATATAAAAAATTTCTAGATAACAATAAAATATTTCAAAATAATAGACACACAGACTCAATTAAAAAAAAAATAAGGATAAAAAATGCTTTGCTCTGCATACCTGGGAACCTTTGATATCCAGGTGCCCTGAGATTGTTTTGAATTTTCAGGAGGAAGGATGGTTTGCTTGCAACTTTCTCCTCTCTCAGTCACACACAAGCTCTCTCAAACTGGCTCTCAATCACACACATATACACATACTTTTTCTCTCTCACTTATATAGGCTCTTAATCACACATTTACATACATGCTGTCTTTTCATACTTAAGCACACACAAGCTTTCATTCACACACTTGCACACGTTCTCAATCACATGTTTACATGCTCTCTCACCTACACCGGCTCTCTTTCACACACAGACACACATGCTCTCTCTCTTATACACACAGGGGCGGATTTTAAGAGCCCTGCTCGCCGGTGAGCCTATTTTACATAGGCCTACTGGCGCGCGCAGAGCCCCGGGACTCGAGTAAGTCCCGGGGTTTTCGGAGGGGGGCGTGTCGGGGGCGGGACAGAGTGCAGCGCCGTTTCGGGGGCGGGCCCGGGGGCATGGTTACGGCCCGGGGCGGTCCGGGGGCGTGGTCGCGGCCCGGCGCGCTAGCGGCCCGCTGGTGTGCGGGGATTTACGCCTCCCTCCGGGAGGCGTAAATCCCCCAACAAAGGTAAGGATGGGGTTTAGACAGGGCCGGGCGGGTGGGTTAGGTAGGGGAAGGGAGGGGAAGGTGAGGGGAGGGCAAAAGAAAGTTCCCTCCGAGGCCGCTCCGATTTCGGAGCGGCCTTGGAGGGAACAGGGGTAGGCTGCGCGGCTCGGCGCGCGCCGGCTATACGTAATTGATAGCCTTGCGCGCGCCGATCCAGGATTTTAGCGGATACGCGTGGCTCCGCGCGTATCTACTAAAATCCCGCGTACTTTTGCTTGCGCCTGATGCGCCAGCAAAAGTACGCCTATTCGCGCGGTCTGAAAATCTACCCCACAGTATGTTACTCATACTTACACATGATCTCTCTCAAGTACACATACAGGTTCTCAATCATACCCTTAAATTCATGCTATCTCAATCGCGCACACACATACTCTTTCACACAAACAGGTTTTCAATCGCCCATTACATACATGCTGTCTCACATGCACACGATCTCAAACAAATATGCTTTCTCGCTCACTCCCCCCCCCCCCCCCCCCCCACCGAACTAGTGACAGCAGCAGCCTCTTCCATTTCCTGCCTTAGCAGCAGCAGCAGCCTCCCCCCACTTCCAGCCCTCGAGGAAGGACTCCCATCTGCCGCAGGGGTTGATGTTGCTCCTCTTTTGCTCCACGCCGCGCTGCTCTTCCTCAGACTGCATCTCTTCTTTGGGCCGATGATGCATGCACTAGCATGGTCTCTTCTTCCTGTGTGCACAGCCGCTGCACGCCACTTCCTCTTCCAGGCCGTGGGGGGCAAGAAGAAGAGACCATGCTGGTGCTGCTGACTCCAGCTCTCCTGCCGCATTCCGCCTGAGCTATCCGCATTTTAAACCTGGGCGGAGGGTTTTATTTTATTTATTTATTTAAAAATGTTTTGTATAGCGCTTTTACAAACTATGTTTAATCAAAACGGTTTACATAAAGCATTTCTAGAAAATTAAAAAATTAATTTGAATAACACCAAAAGAAACTGAAAAAATACAAAATAATTATAAAATACAAAAAATGTATTATCAAAAAAAAATTACTAAATATAACATAAAAATATAAGATGCCATGTAAATACATGTAGGAATTGAATTGTTAAGTGAACTTGAAAACTGGAATTGATTATTTGGTAGTTATGGATTTAAAGGCAATTTGAAATAGGTAAGTTTTTAAGGATTTTTTGAATTGAGTCAAGTTAGGTAGGGATCTTAGTGAGTCTAGTAGTGTATTCCAAAGAATTGGACCAGTGACTGAAAACGCTCTTTCTATTTTACAGGGGGAGCAGCTGGGTTAGCGGGGGGACCAGGAAGTGTGGCAACATATCTGCATGTACTTGGTGACACACCAGTTGAGAACCCCTATTATAGGGGAGATATGATAGACATTCAAATATCTCAAAGGTTTCCAATTACAAGAGGTGAGCCTTTTTCAATAAAAAGGAAACTCTAGAACAAGGGGTCATGAGTTCATGAGTTGAGGTTGGAAGAGGGGTAGACTCAGGAGTAATCTTAGGAAATACTTCTTTATGAAGCAGGGTGGTGGATGCGTGGAACAGCTTCCCAGTGGAACTGGTAGAGACAAAAACAGTACTGAATTCAAGAAAGCATGGGGAATCTCTAGGGAAGTGATGGTAATTTTAATGGTAAATTGACTGGATGAATGGGCAGACTGGATGGGCCATACAATCTTTTTCTATTGTCATGTTTCTATGTGTGTGTTTGCTGTACATGGATTTGGTACCTAGCCATTCATATAGTGAAAAAAAAATAGAATCTCTGCTAAATAGAATAATATAATTAGTAGAAATGAACCCATTAATGCTTAGTTTATTTAAACAAAAAAAAAACCAACTTGATAGCTTCAAACTGTCTTGGGTCAGTAGCAATTGAAAGCCAATGCCATATAAAAGCTGTTTGGTGGCCTATATGAAAAGAGTTGGTTGTCTAAGTTCAATTCACGCTGAAAACTACCAGCAGAATTTGGTACTAAGTAATTGGCACCCTTGATGCAATCTCAGCAGAGGTGCTGCACAGACATGGGAGACTGAATTAGTCTTTTACTCTAGAGGTGTAGGCTCTTTGGCAACACAGTGCAGGAAAGTTTTTATTGATGTTTCCTGTGCTTAATTATTATATAGAAAGGGAAGACTATAGTTTCCATTTCTATGAATCCAGCACCTTACACAAGCATTAAATTAGGAAAAAAAAATTTTCATTTGAAAAAAGAACTCTGAGCTTTTAACCTCTTTTCCTAAGTGTTATGGAAAAAGGTAAAGAGTTTAACTCTGGGTTTCTAAATTTAGTGCTTTGTAAAGGTTTTAACACCCTTTTACATTTTTTTCACATTCTGCTGTCTAAAAAATACAAACCAGAATTCATTAAAATAGTAGTTTGTTTCACTGATCTATGCAACATATGCTACACTTTCATCATGAAATAGACATATTCCAAAAGTAATTACTATAAGAAAAAAAAAGCATCTGTCAAGGATATCCGCTATCCCTGCTTTTATATTTGACAGTTGAACCATTAGCATTTAAGATTAAGGCATCATCGGATATATAAGGACTTAAGCTAAGATCTACTGAATATCGTATTTGTTTATTTGCAGATGATATGCTTTTATTCTTGGGTAATCCTAAACAGGCACTGCATTTTGTTTTAGATTTATTTGGTATCTTTGGTAGCTTTGCTGGGTTAAAATTAAAATTTTCCAAATATGCGTTCGCTGTTATAGATGTTACTCGTACAACTTGGGAGGGTGACTTTCTTTTAAGTTGGGCAAATAAACTAAGTTACCTGGGGATTTGGGTTCCTCAAAATAAATATATTATACCAGATGAATATACGATTTTTACTATTGGAGTTTCAAATGCAGCTTGAGGCATGGATGGATCTACCTTTGACATTATTAGGGAGATGTGTAGTACATAAAATGTTTACTAAATTGTTATATCAAATGCAGATGATGCCCTGTAGAGACCTGGCTTTTTTGAAGTTTAATATTGGTTTGTTTTAGAGGCAAGATAAAGGGGAAAGGGTGGGAAAATTTGAAATTATTACAGGCAGAGCAGTTTGGAGGACTTAATACATTAGATTTTATAATTTTGCCTGCCAATTATGATTTCTTTGGGAATGGATCACTTCCTCCTATGCTTTTTGTATCTTAGATTTGGTGGCTGCCAACGTGGCCCCCTTATCATTTCTTAGTCTGTTACGTATGTCAAATCATACTCGTCCTGAAAACTTGATTTTGCTCTCTTTTTAGACTAGTATTTTTAACTTTGCGTTCCTTTTGTAAATGGTAGAATATGTCATTTGAAATTTTGTTATTACCTTTGGTGGATAATCCTAAATTTCCCCCTGATTTCCTGAGTGGAGTATTTAAAGAATGGTAGATAAAAAGCATAAGGTATTCTTTTATTATTTGGGAAGAGACTGTCTTTTTTTTTTCTTTTTTCATTTAATCAACTGAGTGCTCACATTCAATTGTATGCCTATTTTCAGTCTATTGTAATAAACACAAGGAGTATTACACTTTTTTTGAGAATAATGTGCAAAACTTTATTAATTCTATCTAGACACAATTCTCACTACCACATTCAAACACATTCACACACTCCTAAAATCATATTAAAAACATTTCCAGAACATAGTGATTGCGAAAATTGCTTATTAGTTTTTAACAGTCAGTGTCTCCAAATACAACACTTTATATATCTTTAGATTACAATAACTTCATTTCCATTATTTCATAGTTGTTATATCGTATTCGCCATGATCGTTGTCACATTCCAACTTGAATTTGTCCTACAAAAGATCTTTGTTTCTCTCCTCATGGGGCTTCCTCAGGGACTTATGTTCTAATAATACGACAGTCAAATCTCCCAATATGATTTATCAATATTCATATCTGGAATATAAACATAAATAGCCTTCAACCCTCAACGTTCACTATCTACCAATATATCAAATACTCCCACCTCTCTAGATAGATACATACCTGCATCCATCAATGGCGTCTATACAACTGCTTTTTCTTCAATTTCATCATTACTCGAAATTCCCAAAAATTCTTTTGTACCATAATTTCTATACCGGGTATGTCAATACATACATCCCTACAAGACAACAAGCACAGCATGCCACATAAACTAACAATTCTTATCAAATTACCTACCACATTTCACAAATACAAAAACCGCCACCATCTTCGCTACTCACGTAAATCGAACTGGCGTACACGCAACGTAACGTCAATCACATGTTACAACGTGGTGACGAAAAGCGCTATCTCCCAAACCATTATAAAGACCCAAGATACTCAATTATCCAATCAAATATCAATAAACTATTTAAAGAATGCCTGCCATTCGATGGGTCCATTTAATCCATAAGGACTCATCGTTCTCCATTGACAAATCAAGCGTTGCTCTAATCTCCGTAATTTCGCCGATATATCACCCCCATTAGGGGCATATAAGCATTTAATCACAAATTTTAAATCACTCACAGAGTGTCTTTGTTCCATCCAATGATTAACAAGTGGAGCATGTTCCACTTGGGCATTAATTCTACTCCTGTGCTCGATGATACGAACCCGAATCATCCTAGTCATTTGGCCAATATAAATTAAATTGCAAGGACACACAATTAAGTATACAACTCCTTTAGAGTTGCAAGAAAATAACCCTGGTAGGCGGTAAAGAGTATTTAACGACTGATGACAAAACTCCGTACATTGAATCACGTGGCAACATACCGAGCAGGTTCCACATCTGATTTGTCCAGTTTGATCATCATCCATTCTTTCTAGAGATCAATATCTTAATTTTTCTTTTAAATTGACATTTTTTTATTGCAAAAACTGGTCTGTCCACAAAACCTGGAATGGATGACAGTATATGCCAATGTCTGAGAATACTAGATTTAATCCCCGATGTTTTAGAGGAATAGGGAATGGTACATACCATCCGCTCTAATTTCTCTCTACAATGAGGAATAAGTAGGTTGTCTCGATTTGCAAAACGTGCTCTCTTATACACCTTTTTGATAACCTTTCTCTTATACCCTCTCTCCACAAATCTCTCAAACAATTGTCGGGATTGTATCTCAAATTCCAAATCTGATGTACACAATCTGCGGTATCATAAGAATTGTCCAATAGGAATATTATTCCTTAACAATTTGGGATGGAAACTCTGATAATGCAACAACGTGTTGCGATCAGTCTTTTTTCTATAAACCGTTGTAACTAATCTTTGTTTATCAATATAAACAGTCATATCAAGAAAAGTGACCAACGAAGTACTGTAATTCACCATAAATTTTAAATTGATATCAATTGAATTCTCTTTAAGCCAACAGATGCAAGACCCAAGAGAATGGGAGTGTACATGAAACTCCCTCAAACCACCTTAAGGGACCAGCCACAGCTATCCCTCCTGGTCATTCTGAAGGATCAGTCCCGCAAGGTGAAAGGAGGCTCCCTTCACCATTCTGTAAGGAGCCAGAGCCCAGAAAGGTGAGGGAGGCCATGGGAAGCAGGCAGGAAGTGAGCGATGCAAAGACCAACTGCATTTGAGGTTTTGTACCTAGCCTTGCAAAGTGAGCAGTTTTTTCTTTCTGTTTTGTTTTACAATGTAAATAAATTTGCACCTAAGGAAATGGCTAGAGTTTTTGCCTCGTAATTCCTCTTGGCTGTTTCCTAAGCCATGACTGGTCTACTTTACATATGGTGGCAGAGGTGGGATCTTCTTGCCTAAGTGGGAAGCACAGGCAGAAGCCTACAGCTGCAGCAAGAAAGATTATTTTTTTTCCCTTTTCCTGGGGCTTCACTGTTCCACTCACTCACTGAGCCTATGCACAACAGGCCAAGGGGGCTAACCCTGCCTGTGTAATCAGAGCTTAAGCAGTGAGTAAAGGCCAGGCAAGCCAACAGATTTTGTTGTTTTTGGTTGTTTTTGGTTTTTTTTATGTTTGTTTTCCCTCCTCTCTTTCCCCTGGAGAGATAAGTAGTTTTGAGGTAGCTGGGAAAGCAGAGAAGCTGAAGCAAGTGATCTAGATTGTTGCTACAAGGCAGCAGCATCCGTAGACAGCCCTACAAACACAAATTGACAAGCAGCAGGAGCTGTGAGAACAAGTTGTACAGCAAAACACAGTGCTGACTCATACCACAGGTTGTACAGACCACTGTGACCCCACCACCTTCCTTGTCACTGGTACTACTTAAGATGACCCCGACTGAATGTACAACTTGGCTGACAGGCTGGCCAGAGGATATGTGTAATATCTGTGGAATCTACTCACCAGGAGTAATCAAGATTCATTCCAAACCGCTAATCTGGAAGGGAGGGCCACCTACCAGGAAGTCAAGGCCGCTATTCTAGAGAGAGCAGGACTCTCCCAGAAACCTACAGACAGTGGATTTGGTGGGGAGTTTTGCAGGCTGGAGAAAATCCAAGGAACCTATTTCATAGATTTAAAGATTTTGCTTGGAAGTGGTTGCATCTGAAAGGGAAGACTGGGGTGGAGATAGCCAAAGTGGTTCTGCTGGAACAGTTCTTAGGCAGCCTAGAATGGCCAGTGAGGCAGTGGGTCTGACGACACCTAAACCTTACACTTGAAAAGGTGTTGGAAGTAGTGGAGGCCTATTGTCAGGCCTAGACCATGCCTGAGTTGCCATGGTTCCTGAACTCAGGTAGAGGATGACAGAGTTCTAAGAGCCAGAGGTTCTGACACAAAGAGTGCAGATCAGACAGGGCTTTTCACCTCAGCCGGACTGCCATGTTTCAGCTATGGAGAAAGGGGCCATTTTGCTAGAGACTGTCCCTGCAGGGAAGATGAGTCAATGGATGTTAATGCTGTGGCCCCACACTTCTGTAATTTTGTGGATGTCCCCAGCCAGGGAGTGTCTACTTCTGTGATTGCAGTTGAACCAGATGGCATTCCAACCTAGGCATTAGTTGACTTTGGGAGTGTGAAAACACTCATTCAAAGAGAATTAGTAAAGCAGATCCAGATTGACTATGACAGAGTATTGAACCTGGCATGCATCCATGGGGACCAACAGCAGTATCCAACAAGCCAGATACAACTGAAAAATCTGGTCAGCCAAAAAAAAATAAAGGTAGGAGTTCTTCTTTGGCTATCCTTCTCCGTAGTGATAGGATGGGACTGTCCAAACCTAGCCTCTGGAACCAGCTCACAATGGGTTCGACCAACCACAACAATGACAACTTGGAGTTTCCAGAACTCTTTCCCTTAGAATCTGTATCATAAAGACTCTAAGACTCCTAAGTCCCAGAGGCAACGCCAACAGGACAAATACAGTTGCGAATTTAGAGGCAACCGAGGAGGAAGGGTCAGAGTCAGAGGAAGAGCAGCAACCCACCCAGGATATCATACCGGGCCCCTTTGAGTTCGAAAAGGGGGGTGACCCGGGGAGGTTCAGATGGGCCTAGAAGGAGGATGAGTCCTTCAAGTGGGCCTGGGAGTATATATAGAGGGTGGATGGAAACCTAGTACCTGGAGGACAGGTATAAACCCTGTTCCTCCTTAATTTTATAATGAAGGGGGTCCTACTTCACTGAGTCACAAAGGGAAGTGTGGCGGGGGAATTGATATAACAATTTTTAGTTCCTAAACCATATCTCCAGAAGCTTATGCAACTAGCATACAGCCGCCTTCTAGGGGGTCGCCTGGGAGAAGAAAAGACCCAAGAGAAAACATTGGCACAGTTTTATTGGCCGGGCTTCATAAACAAGTCCAATTGCATTGCTGGTCCTACCCTACCAATTCGCAAAGGCTACTGGTGTACAGGTAGCACCTCATACCAATGCCCATAATAGAGACCCCTTTTGAAAGGGTGGGCATAGACCTTGTGGGACTATAGAGAGATCAACTAGAGGAAAGTATATCCTCATCCTTCTAGACTATGCCACAAGATATCCGGAGACAGTACCAGAAAGAAACACGAAGACCTCAACAGTGGTGACTGCCCTAATGGAGGTTTTTTTCACAACTTGAGCTACCCAAGGAGATCCTGATAGATCAGGGAACCCTGTTCGTGTCCATGATAATGAAACAAGTCTGCACCTTGCTCAAGTTAAAAACTCTGTGTACCTCGGTGTATCACCCACAGACCGATGACCTCGTTTTCTGCTTCAATCAGACGCTCAAATATTAAGGAAATTTGTAGATGAAGATGGCAAGAATTGGGCCACATTTCTGGCCTACATGCTATTCGCAGTCTGCGAGTTGCCACAGAGCTTGATGAGGGTTTTCCCCTTTCGAGTTACTATATGGAAGGAAACTAAGAGGAATTTTGGATATAGCTCGTGAGAATTGGGAAGACATAGGGACCCCAGGGCAAAACCTCATCAACTACATACTCCGAATTCAGGATTGCCTAAAAGAGACTGGCGAGGCGGCCTTCCAATGCCTAGAGAAGGCTCAGGATAACCAAGCTCAAGGTTACAGTTGTTCCATGATCCAAAATGTTTTCCAGCCAGGGGACAACTTCCTTGTCCTCCTCCCACCATCTTTGGAAAGTAAGCTATTAGCTTGTTGGCAAAGACCCTGTGAAGTTTTGGAGAAAACAGGGTCTATGGATTACAAATTAGCCCAGCCAGATAAATGAAACAAAACTCAAATCTATTGCATAAACCTTCTAAGAGGTGGATGGTTCAAAAGGATGGAGTGGTGCAAGGAGGAGAGTTTGGTCCAGTAGTAGACAGAACCCAGATTTCATTTGGAGAGCAACTGTCAACTACACAGACAGCTGACTTAAAGCAGTTGGTACACCAAAATAAGGAGAACTTCTTGTACCTACTAGGTCATACCCACCTGGTTGCAGCATGATGACATTACGCCTCTTGGAGTGGTGGTTCGTCAGTGACACTATTGGATTCTCAAGGGCAGGCGCCATGTCGTTGAGACCAAAGTGAAAGAAATGCTCTGGCTTGGAGTTTATAAAGAAGTCTAACACCAATTGGTCCTCACCCATAGTGTTGCTGCCAAAGAAACATAAGTTTCTGCATTGACTTTAAAAAGGTCAACAAGTTCTCAAAATTCAACACGTACCCAATGCCTTGAGTGGATGAACTGATTGAGCGACTGGGATCAGCCCAGTTCATCTGTTCCTTGGATCTTACAAAAAGGTATTGGCAGAAGCCTTTCACTCCAGCAGTGAAGGAGAAGACTGCGTTCTCAATACCAGAGTAACTTTCCCAGTTCACTTTCCTCCCTTTTGGACTCCATGACGCCCTCACAACGTTTTATCACTTGGTTGACCACCTGCTCTGCCCACATCAGGAGTACGCAGCTATTTGGATGACATTGTGGTGTACAGCCCTGATTGGAAGACACACCTAAGCCAACTTCAGGCCATACTAATCAGTCTGAGGACAGCAGGACTGATGGGCAACCTAAAGAAGCGCTTTCTAGGAGAACAATAAGTCCAGTATCTTGGCTATACCCTGGGGAAGGGCAGGGTCCATTCACAGACCTGGAAAATCAAGGCTATTACCAGGGTGCCAGTCCCGCAAACAAAAGCAAAAGTGAGAGCGTTCCTAGGCTTCACGGGGTACTACAGAAGGTTTATCCCCAATTACTTAGAGAAAGCCCCTCATAAGTCTGCTATTGAAGAAAGAACCCGAGAAGGTCCAGTGGTCAGCTGAAGAAAAGGCCTTCCGGGCTCTGAAAATGGCAGTATGCTCCAAACCAGTCCTGATAGGTTCGGTAAAATCCATACTTTTCATGATTGACTGATGGCTCAGAAGCAGGCTTGGGAGCAGTCTTAGTTTAAGAGAAGGATGGCCAAGAACATCCTGTGGAATACATTAGCTGGAAGGTAATGCTTCGGGAGACGTGTTACACAACAGTTAAGAAGGAGGCCTTGGCAGTCAAGTGGGTCTTAAAGGCCTTGTACTTCTACCTGCTGGGATGGCAGTTCACACTAGTAGAGCTCCACCAATTCTCCCTATGGATAAAAAGAAATAGGGAGTCCAATGCAAGAGTGATGAGATGGTTCCTGGCCCTGCAGCCCTTCAACTATAAAATATGACATAGGGCAAGAAAGGAAAACATCAATGCGGACTTCCTGTCCAGAGAGGTGTCCATGGTTCAGGCAATCACTCATCTGAATAAGTATGAGCTGAGGGGTAGGGTATGTGAGGGAGTGTACAGGAAACTCCTTCAAACTATGTTAAAGAATTGGCCACAGTTATCTTGCCTGGTCCTTCTTAAGGATCAGCACTGCAAGGGATTCTGGGTGAAGGGAGGCTCCCTTCACCATTCTATAAGGAGCCAGGGCCCAGAAGGGTGAGGGACCTGTGAAGCAGGCAAGAAGCCAGCATATGCAAAGACTAGCTGCATTTGAGTTTGTACCCAGCCCTGCAAAGTGAGCAGTTTTCTTTCTCTTTTGTTTTGTACTGTAAATAAATTTTCACCTAAGGAAACTGCCAGTCTGCTTCCTTATTCCTTTTGGCTGTTTGCTAAGCCACCACTGGACCATGTTACCACATGGAGATAGTTGACATGACCTTCAATCAAATAGCCAGATGGGGCCGTCTACAGTGAGACCTAATGGCGACATGCAGAAATACAAAGGCAAAGAAGTTCTTTAGCCAAAGGAAGAGAGTTTGGTCCAGTAGTAGACAGAGGAATAGATGTGCTGGCACAAATATGGCCACAAGAGGCATTTTATATTTTTCCCACCCTGGCCAATGGTGGCCAGGATGGTAAGAAGGATTGCAGGCCATCCAGGGAAGGTAGTACTGATCGCTTCAGACTGCATGAGGTGTCTGTGCTATGCAAACCTGTTCAGGGTCAGCATAGAAGATCTGCTGAGACGCAGCGAGTCTGGTAAAGCAGGATCCAGTAATCATAGAAGATCCAAAACCATGCTGTCTTATGGCTTAGCTCTTCAGAAGAGGAAACTGCACGCGAGAAGATCCTCAAGTTAAGTCATATCAATGGTGCCGAAAGCCAGAAAAAATATGACTTTGCTTACTTACAAAAGAATCTGTAAGTTCTTTGAGAGATGGTGTTCTCAGTGGAGTATACTGCACAAGGCAGATGTGATCATGAATTTGCAGTTTCTGCAGGATGGATTGGGAAAGAGCCTAGCAATAAACTCCCTAAGAGTTCAAGTAACAGCCATAGCCTTCTACAGGGGCAGGTGAAGGATTCCTGCTGGTGGTGCACCTGGAAGTGGTTTGCTTTTTAAGGGGGGCAAAACACATGCATCCACCCAGGAGGCTGCAGGTGCCCTCATGGGACCTAAATTTGGTTCTAAGAGCATTGATACAGGTATTATTTGAAACTCTCAGGAAGGTCTTGGTTAAAGACCTCACTCTTAAAAACATTTTTGGTAGAAGTCTGTTCCATGAGAAGAATTTCAAAGCTGCAAGCATTACCATGTAGAGCAGCATTTCCCCAAAATCCCCTGGAACCGGTCAGGTTTACAGGATTACCACAATTGATATGCATGAGATAGATTTGTATATCCATTGTATGCAAATCATCTCATACATATTTTGTTATGATATCCTGAAAATCAGATTGGTTAGGTGTGCCTCCACCATGGGATTGGGAAACACTGATGTGAAGAGGTCCATATCTGTCCTTTTCCAGAGAGAATGTCACAATTAGGCTGGGACTCTCCTTTCTGCCAAAAGTTTCCATCTGAATCAAGTTGTTTCTTTACTGGGATTCAGAAAGCGAGACTGTTTAGGCATTAAGAAATATCTCAGATTACTGGATGTTAGAAGAATTCTCTTAAGATACTTGGAGGACAGGATTTTCGTGTTTGCAGGAGCCTGCAAGGTGAAAGCAGCCTCCAAGGTGTCTATTGCTCAAGGGCTTAAGTGATAGCCCCAACTTATATAATAAATGGGGAGCGAGTCCTAGAAGGACTGAGTGCACAGGCAGCTTCCTGTGCAGAACATAGGGCAGTAGCACCTTAAAGATACAATAGGCCCCCTAAAAAGTCAGATTTGTGTGAATTATAAATGACACACAATTTGTTCCAGATAGAATGTTTATTGCAAATCAGTATGCTTTAAAGTAAATTTTCAAAGTCACAATTCTTTATTTCTCTGTATGTTTTGTAAAATAAAATTAAAAACTGAAAAATGCTGCTTGCGTAAGCATTCAACCTCATCAGACTAGTATTTAGTAGAACCACCTTTTACTGCAAGGAGGTTTACTGCAACTTACCCCAACAGCTTTTAAGTCTGTTGGGGTAAGGTTCTACCAGCTTTCCACACTGTTTGGGAGTGATTTTTGCCCATTCTTCCTGGCAGATTTGCTCCAAGTTGTTCAGGTTGGTTGAATGATACTTATGGACTGCAATTTGCAAATAGTACCACAGATTCTCAATTGGATTGAGATCTGGACTTTGTCTTGGCCATTGTAGAGCATTCACCTTTTTGTTGTTCAACCAGTCCTGTGTTGCTTTGGCCTTGTGCTTGGGATCATTGTCCTGCTGAAAGGTGAACTTTCTCCCAAGTTTTAGTTTTTTAGCAGACTGAAGCAGGTTGTCTTGCAGTAACTCCCTGTACGTTGCGTCATCCGTCATCAATTTTAACAAGATGCCCAGTCCTTGCTGAGGAAGAGCATCTCCACATACTGTTGGCATGGTGTTTGGTGAGGAATGGGCAGTGTTAGATTTGCAACACACAGCATTCTGAATTTTGGCCAAAAAGCCCCATTTTTGACTCATCTGACCACAAAACCTTATCTCTCATTTTAACTGAGTCACTCTTATGCTTTCTGACAAACTGAAGAGGTGCTTTGATATGGTTTTTCTACAGTAATGGCTTCTTTCTAGCCACCCTCCCATGCAGGCCAGTTGTATGCAGAGCTGTTAATATGGTTGACTAGTGCACATCCGCTCCATTCTCAGCCACTGAACACTGTAGCTCCTTCAAAGTGATTGTTGGTCTCTATGGGCCTCATTTTCTAAAGTATCGCAGGCTTGCGATACTTTAGAAAATTGCGTTAATGGGGGGGGCGGGGGGTCGACACGGGGGGGGGGGGGCCGGTCCTGCGCTAGCCGGCAGCGATCGCACCGCCATGGTGCGATCGCTGCCGGTTTCGCACCCAATGGCGCCACCATAGAAGGTGTAGCTATTGGGCGTGAAATAGGACGCGAAAAGGCCCTTACCTTTTCGCTGGCGGCGCCGTCTTCGCGGAGTCGGCCCCGATGACGCCCCGACTCCTCCTCTTCCGGGGCCGACTCCGCCCCAATTTAGGTAGCGCAGGCGTGCGCTACCTTCTCCAGCTATCGCAGGCTTGCGCTAGCTGGAGGACAGAAAATCCTTTTTTAAACACAGCTACACTAACTGCACTAACCACATCCTCTGGCAACAAATTCCAGAGGTTAATTGTGCGTTGAGTGAAAAAGAACTTTCTCCGATTAGTTTTAAATGAGCCCCATGCTAACTTCATGGAGTGCTCCCTAGTCCTTCTATTATCCGAAAGAGTAAATAACTGATTCACATTAAACCGTTCTAGACCTCTCATTATTTTAAAAACCTCTATCATTAAAAAAAAAAAATCAAAATTTTATTCATAATATGCAATAAATAAAACAAATGAGCACCTATGAAATTTAATTGAATCAAATATTTAACATGAGCTATCTTTGCATGAAAATGTGCATATGAGATCATAACAGCTTCACATATAGGAAACCAGATATAATTGTGTATATGAACACTATAAATCAATATTTACAGTAAATATCTACAATTCTCATTAGTTCATATCATTATATATCATGCTAAACACACAACGCTGTTGGAAACAATTAGCATATCAGTGCTCATGCATTTACAAAGTATAATATTGCACATTAAATTTGCAATCAAACTGGCAGGTTATGTTGCTTGATTAACAATTGTAATATGGTACATTGTGATATTGTCCCTGGATAGGATGTGAATCACTAGGTGCCTTGTTTACAGTCTATGCTGAAATGAGGCTTAATATACAGTGTGGAATATATCCTGAGAAAGATGTAAAGTCCCCAACAAGGCTCTTGTTACGCCGAAGACGGCTTCCTCAGGGGGAACCCCCAACACAAAGAACACCGTATAGTAAAAAGGGTTCTCGGAGGTTTATGAAGTACTATCCTCAGTCAAAGTAGGCAAAAGGAGCCAACCTGCCAACAAATTGTAAGAGCAAACGATGAAACTGAAAAAAAGCACCAATGAAGTTAAATGCTTTCAGATAAGATCAAATGTGTTAACAGATGTAAATGTCGCCATTGTATTAAAGGACTATCCAAACTGATCTCCTGCCAGTATGGTAGCGATGCATTCACTCGTGTAGCTGTGATAGTTACCATGCCTCCGAATTGGGCAGACTGCAGTTTAAAAAAAAAAATGGAATTTCTGAAAACAATCATTTCTACAAGCCTTCCTCCCACAGCAACGAGTTCCAATGCGGGAACTGAAAATGAGGTTCACCAACCAGACCGGTGAGCCTGACTTGGCGCTTGGAAAAATCGTGGAAACTATTATAAAAAATAAAATTACAGAACATATAGATAGACATGGTTTAATGTGACATAGCCAGCATGATTTACCCAAGGGAAGTCTTGCCTCACAAACCTACGTTTTTTTTAAGGGGTGAATAAACATGTGGATAAAAGTGAACCAGTAGATGTGGTGTATTTGGATTTTCAAAAGGTGCTTGACAAAGTCTCTCATAAGAGACTTCTAGGAAAGAAAGTTAAAAAGTCATGGGATAGGAGGCGATGTGTTTGTGGTTTGCAAACTGGTTAAAATATAGGCAATGGAGAGTAGAATTAAATGGTCAGTTTAACAGTGGAAAAAGGTAAACAGTGGAGTGCCTCAGAGATCTGTACTTGGACCAGTGCTTTTTAATATATTTATAAATGATCTGGAAATGGGTACGAGTGAAGTGATCAAATTTGCAGATGACACAAAATTATTCAGAGTAGTTGAATCACAAGCGGAGTGTGAAAAATGCAGGACCACCTTGCGAGACTGGAAGATTGGGCATCCATATGGCAGATGAAATATAATGTGGACAAGTGCAAGGTGATGCATATAGGGAAAAATAACCCTTGCTGTAGTTGCACATGTTAGGTTCCATATTAGGAGTTATCACCCAGGGAAAAAGATCTGGGCATCATAGTTATTTCATTGAAATCATCAGCTGAGAGTGCTGTGGTGGTAAAAAACAAACAAAAAAAACAAACAAAACAATGTTAGGAATTATTAGGAAGGGAATGACAAATGAAATGGAGGATGTCATAATGCCTCTGTATCACTCCTTGGTAAGACTGCACCTTAAAAACTGTGCAATTCTGGTCGCCGCATCTTTAAAAAGATGTAGTTGCATTGGGGAAAGTACAGAGTAGGGCAACCAAAATGGTAAAGGGGATGGATCAGTTCCCCTATGAGGAAAGGCTAAAGAGATTTGGACTCTTCAGCTTGGAGAAGAGACTACTGGGGGAGGGTAGTGGATATGATGGTCTAAAAAAAATCATGAAAGGACTTGAATGGGTAAATGTGAATCGGTTATTAATCTTTCAGGTGATACAAGGGGTATACCATGAAGTTAGCAAATAGCACATTTAAAACAAACTTGAGAAAATTCTTTCACTCGTTGCACAATTAAGCTCTGGAATTCATTTCCAAAGGATTTTTTTTTAAAACTCTTTAGCGACAGTCAGAACACACATGTAGCATTGTTAGTAAGCAAAAGGGGACAGGGTCACAGGTAACCTCCCCATAATACACAGGAAACTTAAAGCGAATGATAAGATTTGGGGCCCGTATTGGAAATTTTATCATAATAAGGTACATTGTCCCGCAATAGAAAAGTTAATTTCTCTAACGCTACAGAATGAACCTGAGTTCTCTCATCCTCCAGAGTTGGGATGGACTTCCATCTCGAAGCGATAACAAAGCGAGCAGCGTGCAGCATTTGCTGGATCAATAACCTTTTATGTTTATTGATCCTTTGAGAACCCCACAGTCTGAGGAGGCAAAGATCCGGGTTCAGCAGGAAAGAACAGCAAGCCACTTGCTCAATAAGTCTCCCCATCCGCAACCAAAAGGCTGATGTGATAGGGTACCCCCACTAGACATGGAGATAAAACCCAGGCTGACCACAGCCTTGCCAACAGAGTGGGGAGGAAGAGGTGGAAAATTTTGAAAAGAACATTGGGCATCTATAAGAGCGCATGAGTAGTCTAACTAATAATTTAGCCCTCTTTGCACTGAGAAGATTTATGCGCTCTGTGCCAAATTCCCCTCCACTTCTTCAAGCTGATTTGGATCCCTAGATCAGTGCAGCATTGCCTCTCCACCTTCAATACAGGTTCGCTCTCAACCCATGTCTGAATAATGGCACGATACAAGAACGAACTAGTTTTCTGGTGCATAAATCCTGTAGAAAAAGCAAACTCAAGGGATGTGGGAGAGACCCAGCACCATCCTTCTCGTTCCCTCTTATCTAACTCCTTCTTCAGGAAGTCATAATAAAGTTGAGTATGGACCGAGATTTCAAATTCATCCTGAAGCTCAGAAAAAGATATCAGCCTTTCCCCCTTATAAAGATGACCCAAACAACATAGATCAGCCACCCACTTTTGTTTGGTGGCGTAACTAAATGAATGGCTAGTTAAGGCAGGATTCTTCCAGAGAGGGGAGAAAGCACATAACCCCTTGCTTATGATACCACGCCCTTTACAAAGTGCTCTCCACATCTTGACAGTGCATGCGATAAGAGGGCAGTTACGACATGCCCGGCGCCCCCCTGGTGATAAAGGGGACGATAAAATCGGTGACATGAGATCTGTTTCCTCAGCTAAATATCTCTCAATTGCAAGCCAAGGTGAGGCACGATCCCTATAGAGCCAAGTAAAAACCCCCAAGAGGCGTGCCCCCTATAGTACGCCTGAAGGCAAGGAAATGCCATTCCCCACTCCTTTTGGCCTGAACAACGTGTGAAGACTAACCCGTGCAGGTTTCCTCTCCCAAAAGAAATCCAATAGTGCTGAGTTAATGGAAGAGAAAAAATCACTAGGTAGGAAACGGGAGACATGTTGAACCAAAATAAACAAGGTAAAATGTTCATTTTAATTACATTGATAATGCCCTCGCTACCCCTGAATATCCTGTTTAATAGTCGTGACAACCGAGGCATAATTTAACTTGTATAAGTCATTCATAGTCACTGGGATATGAATACCTAGATATTTTAAGGAAGCCGTTGCCCATTTGAAAGAAACAAAACAGACCAGGACCCTCTTCAGTGTAGAGATACCAATGGGGAACATCACCAATATATGAAAATTGACCTTGTAGACTGCCACCGTTCCAAAGGCCGCCAGTTCCGCCAACAGCACCGGACCTTCCTGCTTCAGATTTGCTAAAAATAAGAGGACGTCATTTGCATATAGAGATATCAAATGAGAACGATCACCAGCTCGGAAACCGCACAGAGTAGCAGGGTGCTCCCGCAACTTTACCGCTAGGGATTTGATAGCAAAATCAAAAAGCAGCGGTGATAGCGGGCATCCCTGCCGAGTACCCTTCATTATGGTAAAAAAGCCCGATTAAAAAACATTAGTGAGAATTCTAGCCCTAGGACTACTGTAAAAGGCCCAAATCCAACCACAAAACTGCTCAGGGAACCTCAATTTTTCCAACACCGCAAACAGAAAAGGACAAATAAGGCGATCGAAGGCCTTCTCTGCATCAAGACTAACTACCAACCCTGGAATCCTGTCTTTTAGCTAATGCCATGATGTCAAATAGGCACCTAGTATTAGTCACAGAAGAGCGACCATTAATAAAGCCAGACTGGTCAGGGCTGATTAAAGACACCATACAGCGCTCGAGCCTCAGCTGTAGCACCTTTGCTAGAATTTTTACATTTACGTTTAGAGAGACAGGCCTATAAGCTTCCGGATCAAATCTGTCCCGCCCTGGTTTTTGCAACAACACTATGGTAGCATTGAAAAGACTGTTAGAATGATCTGGATGGGTCTGCAAGTAGTCAAAAACATATTTCAATGGACCCATGAGATCAGCCAGGAAGCTCTTGTAGAACTCAACTGGGTAACCATCCGGGCCTGGGCTCTTTCTACCCGGAAGATGAGACATCGTATCCTGAATCTCTAGGGTTGTGTGAGAGGCTGCCAATCTCTCTCTCTCTCGATCAATCAAAGATGGCAGAGGCACGTTGGCGAGGTAGTCCATATCAGTGACCGAACCAGGGCCATCCGCCGAATATAATTGTGCAAAAAATTCTTTAAATCTGGCATTGATATCTTCATTAGAATACACCAAGGTACCATCAGTCTGGCAAATGCCAGAGATCAGTGTCCTCTAGGACTTTTGCCGCAGCAAACGGGCGAGTATAGGCCCAGTCTTGTTTCCAAATGTATATACTCTCTGACGAGAGTAGCGAAAAATTCTCTGTACATCTTCAAGCTGCAGCTCATGAAGAGTGGCCCTGCACTTCTCCAACTCCCTGTAAATGCGATAGGATCCAGTACATTTATGTACTTTCTCCAGTTGCCCTATCTGAAGTTCCAGAGAATGCTCACGACGGGCCCTGTCCTTTTTCCGGTGAGAAGCAAAGCTAATGATCCACCCGTTCAGAACATTTTTTTTAAGGTCTCCCACAACAAGACAGGGGAGTATTTGCTAGAATCATGGATCTCAAAGAATTCTTTCACCATATCCCGGATCATTGTACAGAAAGGCTTCAAATGTAGCAAAGCCATGTTCAACTGCCTGCCCTTCCCCGTTGCCGACCCACCCAAGAAACACATCGGTAACAAAATGGGATTATGATCATAAATTACCGCGGGTTGGGGGGTACTCAGGTGGGTGATGTTGTGGTAAGTGTTATGGATGCTGGGGGTTTTATTTTGGGATGTTTTTCCTAGCCTACTCTTGCCCAGATAAACGCTGCTCATTTGATCTGCTGCATTGTAGTCTTGACCCACTCTTTGGCACAGCTATGCCTCTCCAGAGTATGTCATCTTGTGGTGGAGTCTCATTTGTTACTCCTGAAAGACTTCATGACATTTATCTTACTTTTCTGGTGATACACCTCTCGAGCTAGACATTATCATCTTCTTCTGGACATGAAGGATTTTGCAGCAGATCGAATGAGCAGCGTTTATCTGGGCAAGAGTAGGCAAGGAAAAAGCATCCCAAAGTAAAACCCCCAGCATCCATATCACTTCCCACATCGCCCACCTGATAAACCCCGACTCCAGCAGCCCTATGCGTCAAAGAACAATCATTCAGAACATAAATAGCTCATGTTCCATGCACAGAGCATAATCAAACCATACCACTCCACTATGGAAACCACTTGTGATACCTTATCTACGACTGACTCAAGCTTACCGCCCAGGCTCAAGTGGATTTTATCGTCAACTGACTGATGGCGGCCTTCACTGCCTCTGCTATATTTTCCAGGCGCATGCTGTTAGCCATATTGTCATCATCATACGTCAGCTCCTTGGAACAGGCCGCCCGATCCGCCACCAATTTGCGGCAGGATCACTTCGCCCGGATGACATGCCCCCACCCCCCCTCCCCACATCAGAGTTGGGACTTCTTAGCTGACTTCTCAGCCATATTTAGGAGGGGTGGGATCAGAATATCTGCAGAAAAGAGCTGTTTTAAGAGTTGTGAGGGAGAGCTGTGACCACTTAGCACCATGACAACATGTGACCCCCCAGACCAGAGGATCTTGTTAAGACAGTTAATGTAGCTAGGTTTAAAAATGTTTGGATAAGTTCCTGGAGAAAGACATCCATAAATTGCTGTTAATCAAATAATCTTTGCTTGTTGCTGGCATTAGTAGCATGGGATCTATTTAATGTTTAGGTACTTGTGACTTGGATTGGCCTCTGTTGGAAACAGGATAATGGGTTTAATGGACCCTAGGTCTGACCCAGATTGGCATATCTTATGTTTTTATATATATAGTGAAAAACAGAAAAAGCAAAAAACTAATCCTGAAGTGTTCAAAAAAAATTGCACACACATGTCATCATATGGGAGACCTAATGTATTCATTTTATATAGATTTATACAAAAACTTGTATTCAAATTTATGATAAACACACATAACAATTCAATAGAGCTACATGTTCAATCTATACCAATTAAAATGACAATATTCTAGTGTCTTTATCACACAATTAACATTTTATACAATAGCAAGAAACTATAAAATATCAGTGGGCACATGCCTTATGTCAACAAATGGTTTGTTGGGGACAAGAGGATTCTTTAATGCTATGAACAGAGCAATGAAGAACTTACTTGTTAAAAAGTATGACTCAGTGCTGATTTCTTTGAATTTTGCAAGCATTTGTTGATGCGATACACGTTTTGACCACTGGTATTTTGTAGTTTCTTGCTGTTACATAAAATGTTAATTGTGTGATAAGATGCTAGAATATTGTCATTTTAATAGGTAGAGATTGTGAATGTAGTCCTGTTGAACTGTTGCATGTTTGTCATACTCTTATTTGAATTAGTTGTTTTTTTAAATAAAAAAAGAATCTATATAAAATGAATATATTACTGCTTCCTTATGTTGACGTGTGTGTTTGTACATACATATATATATATATATATATATATATATATATATATATATATATATATATATATATACACACCGTATTTTTTGCTCCATAAGACGCACCTGACCATAAGATGCACCTAGGATTCAGAGGGGGGGGAAAAAAATTGTGCTAAACCGGCTCTGCGTCTGGGCGTCTTATGGAGCAAATTAGGGGAGTGCATAGCTTTTTATTTTCTCCCCATTTTGTTTTCGGGTCTGGGGAGGGCCATTTCGGTCCACTCCCCAGATCAGAAAACCTTTCTTTCTCTGGGAACCCCTCCCCCCCAAAAAAAACCCCATCCCAACCCTTTAAATTAATTAACAACCCCCACCCTCCTGACCCACCTCCAAGACCTGCCGACTTAATTTACTACAACCCCCCACCCCCCTGACCCCCCCCCCCCCAAGACCTGCCAAACGTCCCTGGTGGTCCAGCGGGGGTCCGGGAGCGGTCCGGGAACAATCTCCTCGGCTTCGGCCGTCGGCTGCCAGTAAACAAAATGGCACCGACGGCCCTTTGCCCTCACTATGTCACTGGGACTGACCGCTGCTATTGGTCGGTCTCAGTGACATAGTGAGGGCAAAGGGCCGTCGGCGCCATTTTGTTTACTGGCAGCCGACGGCCGAAGCCGAGGAGATCGTTCCCGGACCGCTCCTGGACCCGCGCTGGACCACCAGGGACGTTTGGCAGGTCTTGGGGGGGGGTCAGGAGGGTGGGGGGTTGTAGTAAATTAAGTCGGCAGGTCTTGGGGGGGTCAGGAGGGTGGGGGGGTTGTAGAAATTAAGTCGGCAGGTCTTGGGGGAGTCAGGAGGGGGGGGGGGTTTGTTAGATTTTTAGTTTTTTTTTATATTCGCTCCATAAGACGCACATACATTTCCCCCCCACTTTTGGGGGAAAAAAAGTGCGTCTTATGGAGCAAAAAATACGGTATATATAATATGTGTGTGTGCGTGTATATGTAGTCCCAGAGAGGGAGAAGAGCAGAATTAATTCAATTCTCTGTTGGTTTACTTTTTTCATTCATAAAATAAATCTAGTTTTCCTTGGCCTACTGTGTGTGTGTGGGGTGGGGAATTGCACATGAGCTTGGGCAACAGAGTACTAACACGTTCTATGCTTGCTCCAGAATATATATAGAGAGAGTGTTGGGACAAAGAAGTTGCCCTCTGCCTCCATCTGCTGGTAGGAGGGACAAACCCACTTGTCTGGACTGGTCCAGCAGGACTCCAGGAAAAGAAAATTAGCTGGTAAGAGCTAATTTCTCCATGCGGTTAAATGCCATACAGAGAATGGTTTCTGATATAAACTATGCCCTCCTCCATCCATAACCCTTTCCTGAGTGCTTGCCCTTTATCTTTCTCCCCTGCAACCCCTTCTCTATTTCTGTTCCTCCTGCCCTCTTCACTCTGCAAGGGCTTTCTCTCCTGCCCTGCTTTCTCCCATATCTGGCTTCTTTCATAATGCTTTCTCTTCTTGTATCTTCTTCCTCCTTTTGGTCCATTGTGCTTCTTTCTCCCTCCTGCACGTTTTCCACAGCTCTTTTCTGTTGCATCCTCCACCATGGTCCTTTCCTAAGTGCCTTGCCGCCTGTTAACCTTCCCCCGCTTCTTACCATGGCCATAACTACTCCCTCAGTGTAGCTTTTCTCTCTCACTGTCGGGCCTGCAGGTTGTGTTGAGCAGCAGCTGTTGAAGATGCTGGTGGCAGCACATGCCCCCTCTTCCTGTTGATGTGCCTTAAAGTTTCTCTTGCTGGCAATCAGCCACACTCTTCCCCTCCTGCCCCACTCCTCTCTGTGCTGGTTCAGGTTTCTCGAGCTTGGATCATGTCCTCCTTGGTGTGGAATAAGGCCACGAGATTAGGGAGAAGCACCTTAGAGCAGAGCTCCTCAGAGTCGCAGTCAGTCTGCTCTTTTTCTCAGCAGTTCCACTTTGATTGTCTCCTTTCTGGTGGACCCCCCTGTGATAGTCTCATGGACCCCAGGTGGGGCACCACTGGTGTAGAATATGTGGCGTAGATCACTTAAACTCCTGCTTTAGTACATTTTTATGTCTATCTTTTAGATGATAGAATGTGAAAAATGTACAAGGAGTGAAGACTTTTACATGGCACCATAAATCCTGGCCTACTAGTTTTACTTTTACTTCTAAAGATCCCTAAGACTAAATTGTTTTCATCTATTTCCATTTCTCTTGGAAGTTTGTTGCTAAGTCAGAGGTGATTAAAGGAATCTGAGGAACTCAAATTTGAAATATAGTTTACCCAGGAATTTATATATCTCATCAAGTTGACTATTCATAGGAGGTCCATCAGTCCACACTCATATGTTCAAACTTTGGGCTTGATTTTTATTAATACTGCTCTACTGAGTAACTGTTTTATTAATGTAACAGTGATTTCAGACCCTTGGTTGCATCATTTTTTTTCCTTTTTGGCATCCACATGCTATGGATTTAGGTAGTACCGGCTCTCTACTCACTTTCCGGCCGTGTTAGCCCTTCCTGCGATCCCGAATCCCCTTTAACCTACTCCTACCGCGTCCTAAATTCCCCGGGCAACCCCTTCCGCACGCGGCATGTACATTGCATGCAAACGAGCGAATTAGCTATTCCCTAGCATCCCGTAACCCGCGCCCCGACTATCGCTAGTTTTCCCTGCCGTTTTGTCGCGCGTTTAACCTGCTAACTTACCGCCTACCCTGACCCCTGCGGTAGAGGCAGGGGTAAGGGTAGGTGGCAAGCTTTCCCCCAGCCCCCGCTCACCTGCCCCGGCCGCGATCATGGGTGCCGGTCTCCGTGGCAGCCCCAGTCCTCTCCCCTCCTCCCAAAGCCAAAAAAAAAAGCGGAAAAAACGTTGCAGCCCCCCTCCGATGTCCAGCTGCTTTTCACGCCCTGCTCCGGGAGGAGGGGAGAACAGACACGGACAGCGGCGAAGCAACTTACTTTTAGCTTTTGCTTTTTTCGTTTTCTTTTTTTTTGCTTCGCCGATGTCAGTGTCTCTTCTCCCCTCCTCCCGGAGCAAGGCTGCTTTTCGCGCCCTGCTTCGGGAGGAGGGGAGGGGGTACTGGCAGTCCCGACTTCCTGGTATCTGTTATTTCAAATGACATTTGAAATGACAGATACCAGCGTGGCGTGAAGCGTTAGGCCCGCGCACCCAGGATACTGTATAGGCGCTCTATCCAGTAAAATGGGTTGCGCGGGCCTAAGGCTTCGGGAGGAGGGGAGAGGACTGGGGCTGCCCCGGAGACCGGCTTTTTTTTTTTTTGCTTCGGGAGGAGGGGAGAGGACTGGGGCTGCCCCGGAGACCGGCTTTTTTTTTTGCTTCGGGAGGAGGGGAAAGGACTGGGGCTGCCCCGGAGACCGGTCTATCCAGTACCGAGCGGTAG
This sequence comes from Rhinatrema bivittatum, assembly GCF_901001135.1. Classification (NCBI taxonomy): domain Eukaryota; kingdom Metazoa; phylum Chordata; class Amphibia; order Gymnophiona; family Rhinatrematidae; genus Rhinatrema; species Rhinatrema bivittatum. Next base: position 133,431,842 of record NC_042618.1, on the reverse strand, counting down.
GAAGAGCTGCGTTAGTGCCCAGGGCACCCGCGGTTGCCGCACGCACAGTGCAGCTCACCTACCGCTCGATCCTGAACAATAATTTTATGTAAATGTAAACCGCGTCCGTGAAGCCTTAGGCCCGCGCAACCCATTTTACTGGATAGAGCGCCTATACAGTATCCTGGGTGCGCGGGCCTAACGCTTCACGCCACACTGGTATCTGTCATTTCAAGTGTCATTTAAAATGACAGATACCTCTCCCCTCCTCCCGAGGCAAAAAAAAAAAAAAAAAAGCCGGTCTCCGGGGCAGCCCCAGTCCTCTCCCCTCCTCCCGAAGCAAAAAAAAAAAAAAAAAAAAAAGCCGGTCTCCGGGGCAGCCCCAGTCCTCTCTCCTCCTCCCGAAGCAAAAAAAAAAAAGTTAAAAGCAAAAGGTAAGTGGCTTCGCCGCTTCACTGTCAGTGTCTCTTCTTCCCTCCTCCCGGAGCAAGGCTGCTTTTCGCGCCCTGCTCCGGGAGGAGGGGAGAAGATGACAGCGGCGAAGCAACTTACTTTCTGCAACCCCGATCGGACCTCCTGCCTCCCGCGGCGCGACTGAGTGTCTCTTCTTATCCGGTTAATTTCAGCTGAATAAAAGTACTTACTTTTTTTGCAGCCGTCCGGCCATCTGGAATAAGGTATCGTGCCTCCCGGGGAAAGCGGCCCCTGTGCATGCGATTGGCCACGTCAACACGTGACGTCAAACGTCGTGACGTCACGTCTTGAGCAGCCAATCGCATGCACAGGGGCCGCTTTCCCCCGTGCTGGCATCCATCTTTCCCCGGGAGGCACGGTACCTTATTCCAGATGGCCGGACGGCTGCAAAAAAAAGTAAGTACTTTTATTCAGCTGAAATTAACCGGATAAGAAGAGACACTCAGTCGCGCAGCGGGAGGAAACCGCGGACGCACTTTGCAGGATCGACCTGAGAATAAGGTACACAATAAGGATTAAGCTAATTATAAATCAACAGTAATAAAAAGCAGCAAAAATGGCTAGTTTAAAATAATGCCTAAACTTTAAATAAGTTAAGTAATAGAGCAAAGGTATGACTAGTAAATAAATCAGTATGTAAACTTCAAAATAAATACACAAACGTTCCTGCCTCTCTGTAGCAGCAAGTTCAGGACACTTAGAAATTGGTGCCTGGCAGTTTTATTGCAGTCACTTTAGTTTAATATTTGCTTTCTGGGAGATAGTTATGGGTTGACATTTAAATGAATTTTAGATGAGCCAGGCGTTTACTGGCTTCCTAAAGTAGCAACAGTCATGCATTTGTTGGAATTCTTCTGATAGAGAATTCCATAGGGCAGATGCTGCTCATGAGAAGGACTGTCAGCAGGTATTTGTTCTTTTGATTTTCTTTTGTTGCTGGATTTGTTATGGAGGCTTCAAGTGAGGATCTTGGTGGTCTCCAGGGCAAGTATGAGGACAATCTATTTCCTCTTATAGCCTTGAAAGTCAGTGTCAAAATTTTGAATTTGCTTCAGTGTGGGAATGGAGACCATATAGTTTTTAGATGGTATAGGTTGCTTGGATTTATTGGAACTTGCTGAGTTTCGAGTCCAGCAAGACTGATGCTTTTCACTTGTTAGTTTAGCTGGAGTTCATAGATTCCAAATGGAATTTTCAAGTCAGGGGTTTGTTTGTGCATGTTTTGTATCCAAAGAACCTCTGTTTTGTTTGCATTGCGATGGAGTTTGTTTTTTGTGCTTGTTTGGATGGCTGTGAAACACATACTCAGCTTTTTTGTAGCTGAAGGGTCCTGGTCCATTGGTTGTATGAGCTGAATATTGTCTGCATAAATGCATATCAAATGTTCAGATCGATTGTGCTAGAAAGGGATTGAATCTGGCTAGGACCTAGCCATTTAGCCTTGGCCTCTGCTAGTCTTATTACCATGATATGGTGATCTACAGTATCAAATACTGCTGAGAAATTCAGTAGCACTCAAACTGCTCCCTGGTTTCTATCTTGATATCTAAGTAGATCATTGAGTAGGATGCCAAGAAGTGTTTTCTGTTCCATAGCCTTTTCTGAATCCTGATTGGTATGCATATTCATTATGGGCATCCTGAAAACTTCTGGTCTAGGTGTAAAATTTAGCCTTTCTGCTTCTCCAGGAAAGGTATCCAATCCAGGCCAGTAGATTTAATATTATTTTGAAAAGGACTGCCTCATGTAATCAGTTGATTTTGCCACCCATTTATGAAGAGCTTTAACAGATCTATAGATGATGCTGATGCGCTTTGACTGTTCCCTGAAGAGGTAGGGAGGTCTTATTATAGCTGTATTGAATGCAGCTTGCTATCCATTTGGCCAAAGTCCTTTTTATTAATACTAGGCCTGGTTAGATGGGGTCGAAAGAGACAAAAAAATTGTTGATCTTGCCTGTATCTCTGTGTTCTCTCCTTAGAATATACTAGAGCTCATTTACAGTCTAGGGAGTATATCAGTCTTTCTCTTCCATTCCTCTGCAGTTTTGGAAAGAAAGTGGGGAATGAAATCGATTTATTAAAATGAAAAGCTGTTACCAACTTCGGTAGGAATTTGGGATGTGGTCTGAGTACCACTTTGTTGTGGAAGAATTGTAGATATGGTGGAGTAAGCACTAGGGCTTGCAGCTTGCTAATTCTCCTGACTGAGATCACTGCTACTAGGAATAGGACCTTCCATGTAAGAAACTTTAGTGTAGTCCACATTGGTTCGAATGGCTTTCATCTGCACTGTTAGTATTATGTTGATTTCCCATGGAGTTGCCAGTTTTTGAACCAGTGAATGCAAGTGGAGTAATGCCTTCATGAAGCGGGACACCAGTGGTGGTGCTGCTATGGAAAGACTGTCAATCCTGTGGCGATATGCAGCAATGGTGCTGAGGTGAAGCCGAACTGATGAAGTTTGCAACCCTCTTCTGCATAAATGATAAAAGTAGTCCAGCAAGAGCTCTGGTGAGTAATTGAGCGGGATTACCCTATGTATTTTGTACTAATTCATGTAATCTACTCATTTTAATGCGTAGTTGCGATGGGTTGAGTGCTTCCGGGAAGAGAGAGAGACCTTTTGTATATGGTCTGGGAGCAATAATGGTGCTAAGTCCTCGTGTTCAGTCTCCATGCTGTTAGGTAAAGAGACTGAAGCAGAGGGTGGAGGAGCGTACCACCTTCTTGAGTCAGCAGATTTGGGTGAAGCTCTAATTACCTTGGTTGTTGATCAGAGAGTTGTTTCGATAAGCGTAACATGGTTGTCTTGGTCTTGCTGGTGCTATAAGGATTATCTCTGCTTTGTTCTGCATGCACTTCTGTACTGTTCGAGCAATGAGTGGAATTGGTGTACAGTAGTCCCGTGGACCACAATAGGAGAAACGAGTCTTGCGATTCCCTCGTTGGGCTGGGTAGAATTGAGCAGAATCTTTGCAATTTCATATTGCGTTCTGTTGCAAATAGATGTATTTGAGGATGGCCCCAATGAGTAAATATATCGTCTGCCACATCTTGTTTTAGTTCCCATTCGTGAGGGTGAAATATTCTACTGAGTCTGTCCTGCTATGTTTGCTATACCCCACAAGTAGGTCACCTGAAGAGTGATGAATGTTCAGTCGCCCAATCTCATATTAGTGTTGCTTGTTTTCAAAGGATCAAGGAACCTGAGCTTCCTTGTTTGTTTATGTAAAACACGGTGACTTGATTGTCCATGTGGATCATTGTTTTCCTCTTCAGGAAGCACTCGAACACCAGTAGCACATTCCGAATTGCTCTGAGATCTAAAAGATTCATTTGGTAATTTGCTTTTTCAGTTAACCATTGTCCCTGGGTTGATAGTGCAGCAGGTGTGCCCCCCAGCCCTAGATGGAACCATCTGTGGTAAGAATCAGCTGGTGAGGGAGTGGTTTCAGAGGTGTCCCCTACCATAACACTCTTTGCTTGAGCCACCAAGTTAAGTCTCGCTTCAAGGCGTTCGTAATTGTTATTGTGGCTGACATTGGTTGACTCCGTTGTGACCATTGTGTCTTTAGGCCCCATTGTAGTCTTCTCATGCGCAGTCTTGTTAATGAGACTACATGGATGACTTCCGCCATATGCCCCAGCAGGATGAGAAGTTTGCGCACCCTCTGTCTGGTGCGGTGCCTTAATTGTAGAGCAAGTAGTCTCAAACTTTCTGTCTGTCCTTGGGTAGAAACGCTCTCATGGAGATAGTCTATTGTTGCTCTAATAAACTGTATGGAATGTGTCGGTTGAAGGACTGATTTTTTGTAATTGATCATGAAGCTTAGGGCTTCTAGGCAGCATATTGTTCACAGATCCTCCTGAAGTGTTTGTTCTGTCAGAGACACTATTAGCCAGTTGTTGAGATATGGAAAAATCCGTAGTCCTTTGCGGTGAAGATGAGCCAGAGCCACTGCCAAGCATTTGGTGAAGACTCTTGGGGCAGATGAGAGTTCAAAGGGGAGTACCTTGTATCGGTAGTGCTCTTTCCCTATCTGGAAACTTAGGTAGTGCCAACATAAAAAATACATTGGAATGTGAGCATATGCATCCTTGAGGTCAAGGGAGCATATCCAATCATTCAGCTGTACTAAGGGAGAATGGATTTGAAGTTTACCATCTTGAATTTTTCTCTTCACAACATCTTATTGAGAGGGTAGAGGTCTAAGATTGGGCAGAGATCCCCTGTTCGTTTTGGGATGAGGAAGTATTGGGAATAGAATCCCTTGTGAATGAGTGCTGGCAGAACACGCTGGATGGCATTTTGCGCTAATAGCTTTTTTGCTTCCAGATGTAATTGCATGGTTTGAGAATGGTCCCGAATTTGTGGGGCTTGATGAGGTAGATTTGGGGAGGTGATAACATTTAGGTGGTATCCGAAACAGATGATGAACAAGACCCAGTGGTCTGCAGTTATATAGGCCCTTGCTGTTTGATATGCTGAAAGTCTGCCCTGACTTGTAGTAGAAGCTGTGGCCTGCTGGATTCTAAAAACCCTGTTGGTTTTTAGGAGTTGACTGTTGCTGTTGTTTTTGTGACCTGCATTGCCACTGGCGTCCTCTTTGTGAAGGCTGTTGTCTAGAACGGGTAAATGTGAATTGGTTATTTACTCTTTTGGATAATACAAGGACTAGGGGCACTCCATGAAGTTAGCAAGTAACACATTTAAAACTAATCAGAGAAAATTCTTTTTCACTCAACGCACAATTAAGCTCTGAATTTATTGCCAGAGGATGTGGTTAGTGCAGTTAGTGTAGCTGGGTTTAAAAGAGGTTTGGATAAGTTCATGGAGGAGAAGTCCATTAACTGCTATTAATCAAGTTGTCTTCGAGAATAGCCACTGCTATTACTGGCATCAGTAGCACGGGATCTACTTAGTGTTTTGGTACTTGCAGGTAATTGTAGCCTGGATTGGCCACTGTTGGAAACAGGATGCTGGGCTTGATGGTTCCTTGGTCTGACCGAGTATGGCAAATTCTTATGTTCTTATGAGTGTGGCTGTTGGTATGGGCTTGGGCAGTATTGTGTGTACTGCTTGTAGGTCCTTTTCTAGAAGTACGGTTTCTTATATTGTGGCTAATATCTCCTGAATGCCGGTGGTCTGTTGCAATGTCAGGGACTGGACTGCCACATTTTGTTCCTTAATCTGTGTGACATTTTCTTTTAGCTTGTCACCAGATAGGTTGCCCCCCCCCCCCCCCAAACAAGGGAGGTTTGCCAGCTTGTCATTATACATCTTCCCTTTTTGCATTTGCTGTAAGCCATGCAGTGTGCCAAGCGGCAATGGATGAAGCTGAGGTTTGCGAGATTGTCTCGAATGCCTTGTAGACCGATCTTAGCAAGTGTCCCATCCCCTCTTCTGGATCTTGTAGCGGTTGTGGCGATATTTGTTCACTGGTCTCTGAATGGACAAAGGGTTTTAATTATTGGAGATACTCATAAACATATTGGATCATGTAAAATCGATGCTGCTGAATGCATGATGTGAGCATGGAGCTCAGGAAAATTCTTTCTTCCAAACGCGTCTTAAGATTCTGTTGTCCTTTTCTGGTGGCATGCTTGCATGAAGCCTGGTCTTCTTAGCTTTCTTCATTGCGGATTCTACCACAACTGACATATGTGGGAGTTGAACCATACCGTAGCATTGGGATTTCTTTAGATGAAATTTCCGATCAAGTTCCCTGGCTTCTGGCAGATTAGCTTTTGGGACTCCTAGGATTTTAGCAAGACCTTATCTAAAACCTCATGAGATGGTAGTGCTGATGGCTCTGACGGAATATCTAAGATCTTGAGAATGCCGTATACTTCCTTGCATAGGTCTGGCATTTTCCGTACCTCCACCTTTAACGTATTTCCCATCTTCTCAACAGACTTAGAGTATGTTAAGTCCTCAGGTAGAGACGTGTGCTCGAGAGGTTCTTGTGGTTTGTCCGATTTGTAGACAAGTAGATGATGACTGTGACAAGGGCAGTGAGTGAATAGTGTGGGGATGGAGGAACACTTGGCGCATTGATTCTAATTGGAGACTCCCAGCCTGCTACTGAAGGCGCTGGGTTATTTTCTCCTAGCGGAGATGGGGGATGGGCTCCCCTCAGTTTATATCACATCCAAGATCAAAATTGGGAGGTTTTACCTGGGAATGCAATGTAGTAAAAAGACCTGTTATAATTGAAGTAATCTGGTCCATAGCCAGTTTGGACCTAGAATTTGGAGCTGTTGATGGAGCTGTAGGTAGGGGAACCCTGTAGTATGATAAGATACACATGCAGTTCAAAGGTCTCAGGAAATAATAGCCTGTATGCAAAGCCTTTGATACTATCATTTCCTATGCATGGGTCTAAGACCTTTTAACCCTAATCACATCAAGAGATTCTATCTAGATATGCTAAGTAACACGCAGATATCAAGCACTGTGATGAGCCTGCCTCAGGAAGCAAGAACAAGAAAGAACAGGAAGTAATACCATATAAGGACAAGGAGGGAATATTGGTGTGAGAAAGATAAGAACTGTATAAAGCTGTGCTCTACAGGGAAACAAGTGGCTGGCTTTTTTTTTTGCTACTTTGCTGGCAGTAGGCAGAGACTAGATCCTAGTATCTATAGAACTCTTTGTACTTTATTTGCTTTTAAACAAGGCTTCTGTAATTTTTCCTTTTACTCCTCTTGATAATAAAAGTTCTTTACTTGTAAGAAGACTGCCTAAGTTGTTGTTTAAGAAAAAACGGATTAACAAGTGAGGCGGCGAATCTCTGAGGTGCCCACAGACCCTTGGAGGAGCAGTGGCTGCCCTATGGATAACCGAAGGTGGGGAGTGAAGCGGCAGGCACTGTAGTGGTTCTTTTATTCGTACCTTCTCACACGGGTAAAATTCCTCTTGGAAGCATGGTTGTCTCTGCTTCCTAGCTGAGAGTTCAGATAAACTCAAGCAGATTTCCAGGTCATTTTAGGAGGACTCTGAAGACCTTAGAGACAGAGGTCTATGTGGTGATGACCATAGTTCTTGTGAGAATATCTGTAAGATTGGTTCAACAAGAATTTTGCCTGAAGGCTATAGTGGCCTACGTGCCCTTGATAATTCGCGAGTCTGAGATATGTTTGTAGATGTTTGTGAGTAGAGAAGGTGTGGGTTCAAGTCGTTTTGGGGCCAGCTTTCCCACCTGTTTATGCTGCTTCTTTTCCTCGCCTGGGAGATGTCGTCCATTGGAGTGATTAGTTTTGCATTGTGATGCTTCATCACTAGATAGCTTGCAATGCACCTCGGGCTGAGGTGCATTGCACAATGGGGTTGTGCTCTCAGGTGCTTTCCTATGTGTTGCATCAGTGCGAGGTGCGTCATGTCATGGAGTTCTGCTTCAAGATGCGTCGTGACATGGTGCATCTGCACCCATCGCATTGTGATGCGTCCCCACGCGGTGCTTCGTTTCTTGGTGCATTCTACGTCTGGGGTTTTGACACTTTCTTAAGCGACTCTTGAGACCACAGCTAGATGCATAATTTTTGGTAGACCCAACGATGCAGTCGATATTTTGGCGCGTTTGTTTGCCTCTGGAGCACTAGCCTTTGAAATCATGGCTTTAGGCTCAACGGGTTTGATGAAGCTGCACCTAGTTCCACTGATGAGGCTTTTTTTCTGTTTTACCTGATAGTGCTTTTCTGGGCCTGGGAAGGAGTTCATGGAGTGCCGCAGTGAGGGTGCATGGCTCCTCAAAGATGATCTTCCTTCCTCCTCACGCAATCTGGCAATTTTAGCGGCTCTCTGTCCCTGGGCCTGTGGAGACATTCTTCCAAAGTGGGATCAGTCTGCTTGGTCATGGTATGGGCCGAGGCGCATATAACAATAATTGTGCCCACATTGACAGTATTTGAAACCCAGAGACCTTTTATCCATCATAGTTATCACTGAAAAGAGCTGTTTGGGTATCACATAGTGAGAATTGTTTGAACTGAGGAGCAGAAAAGATTTGCATCTGGCTTCTGACGCGGATGAAAAAGACTGAGGAAGCCTGAGCAGGAGGATGGTATGGTAACTTCCGCACATGAGCAGAACATCACAATTCTGCTGCTTAGAGAAGATTCCGGACTGTGCGTCGTCAGGAAGACGTCACCCAAGACAGCATGGCTAATGCAGCCTGCTTATCGATGGAAATTATACATACTTTCAGAGCAGAAATATGTGATACTTTATAAATTGTGTGGCTTCCACCACACAGTTTATAAAATGCTAGCATAAATCTTGCCCACTTGGACTGCCCATAAACTGGTACAGATTAGGAATAGAAACTAATCCTAATATTTTAGATGTATAATGACACACACAATAGCCCAGAATTAAACGCAGAGGTATGTGTGTATTACAAAGGATGCATTACACCACTTCTGAAAATACTTACTTGTGCATGTGCTTTGAATTGCCAATTCACCTAGACCCTCCAGGATTTCATCCCAAACCTCCACCAGTTCGCCCAGATCACCCACTCAAAACTGCAGACAAAACACACGTGTGATTTCAGTTAGGCTAGTCAATTAGCTAATGCATTCTTGTATAGCGCTTACTTGTGTATGAACCTCTGAACCATGCCTTGAAATGCCCATAAATCGCCCCTTTTTTTCCTTTAATGTTTACGCATGACACTGCTAGTACTGATGCGCTTCAGGCTTTTCTAAAATATGGCTTGCACGCATACATGCTACTTACATGTGTAAAGGTTTTTGAAAATTCTGCTGCTGAAATAGGAATTTTTTTGGAGTTTTTATTATAGTTAAAGTTTATTTTTTTATCTGAAGTTAGGAATAGGTAAATTGGTGTGTTAAGTAGAGAATTCTTTAGTATCTGCAGACATGGAATGTGTTCAGATTTGCTGTGATTTGAACTTTGATCTGTTTATAAGCAAGTACTGCTAGGGACTTGACACAGCAAAGATGCTACCTCCTGGAGAACAAAATGGTTTGGCACAGTACAAACAAGAGAAAATTGCTTGCTAGGTAAGTAAGCTGTTAAACAGTGCCTCCTACTTGCTACAAAATTGCAAAGTGCGGAAATAGGAAGCTGGTGGAATTTCTAATTAAAGAGAAGAGGAAAGATGAAAATGGCACTCCATTTAATGAATTGATGGCTTTGGAAAAAAGCTAGGAAAAATGGGTGATGCAAGTCATATTCCCAGAAGAAGAGATACTGCCACACAGGAGAAATCACCTGTTGGCTCTGCTTAAGTCAGTGTTTCCCAACTCTTTCAAGTCCAAGGCACACCTGCAGTAACAAAAATATTATATGGCACACCAACCTCCACGGGACAGAGAGTGCAGATGTAGAAAGGGCTCATTTGGTCTAATAGAAGAGCTAGGGGAAAACTGAAAGCCCCACAAGTCTCTCTTCCAAATTTTAAAATGAAGAGAAGAGGGGACAGAGATGGACAGGAACCCATAACAGTGGATCAGCTCCTTCTATATAGAAGGAGCTGATCCACTGTCTGTGTATTGCGGGCAACCAGCTCATTTAGTTTGCTGCATTTGGCTGCCAGAGCTCCTCCGTTGCTGCTGCTCTCAACACGGAGTCCCATCCGACACTTAGTGCATGCTTTCCTTGTCTCACTCAGTCTAAAGATAAGTCAGAGGCTGGAAGGCTTGAAAGAAAGAACATTGGGAGGGAGGCAATGAGGAGGTACTGTATGCATCGTGTGTGCCACACAAAGTGGAGCCTGGCTATCCATTCCTTGCATGTTGGCCATTAATTACCACACTGTAGGGCTCATGCTGTAACTAGGAAGAAGCGGCATGCATTATTACATATGTTCTCAGAAAGGAGTTTCTAGAAGTTGAAGAGCCACTGATGGCGATTCTTGTTGCTATGACAGCACATCCCCAGTAATGCTCTAGATCTGAGCCTCAGACAGTGATTACTTTTTTTTTCATGTCTTAAGTGATCAGGTCTGAAAGCACATCAGAGTGTCATGGCACACGTTGGAGAAACACTGACTTAAGTCGTTGCTTTTCTCAGAGGACAAGAAAGATGCAGTCCTCATACATGGGTGACATCGGATGGAGTCCACCCTGGAATTTTGATCTCAAAGATTCTAAAACTTTCATCATGTTCTAATGAGCATGTGCAGCTTTAGTTATCACCCTGCCCCCTAGGCAGAGTCCCTAAGTCTCTCTTTTTCCATGGAACTGTGTGGTTTCTGTAGCCGTGTGGTCACAGTATTCAGCTTTGCTCTCTCACGGTTTTTCTTGTGATTTTTTTTTCTGGAGCTGTAGCTCTTTTTCTAACAGAACCTTCTATTTTTTACCTTATGGTATTTTTATTTCATTTTTTCTTCCTTTCAAACTCTTTGCCAGTGCATGGTGGGCCTTAATCACTGTGCAGTCTGGCAGAGACAAATGTTTTTCTTTAATAAATACTGCACCTGCAGTTTAGTTCCTGTGTCCTCCCCTTGCTCTGTCTGGTTTAGGCCCGGGGCGGTCCGGGGGCGTGGCCGCGCCCTCCGGAACCGCCCCCGGGTAGCGTCTAGGCGCGCCAGCGGCCCGCTGGCGCGCGGGGATTTACTTCTCCCTCTGGGAGGCGTAAATCCCCCAACAAAGGTAGGGGGGGGTTTAGACAGGGCCGGGGGGGTGGGTTAGGGAGGGGAAGGTGAGGGGAGGGCATTAGCGAATTCCGATTTCGGAGCGGCCTCGGAGGGAACGGAGGTAGGCTGCGCAGCTCGGCGCGCGCCGGCTACATGAAATCAGTAGCCTTGCGCGCGCCGATCCAGGATTTTAGCAGATACGTGCGGCTCCGCGCGTATCTACTAAAATCCAGCGTACTTTTGTTTGCGCCTGATGCGCCTACAAAAGTACGCGAGGGCGCCCTGTCTGAAAATCTACCCCATAATATATTATATAAAATAGCAGAGTATAATGACTATTGTCCCTTCTGAGCGGCCGAAGTGCTTTAATCCTTGGAGATGTCACATATAATACCAAACCCCTATTACTATCCAATATTGTAGATTTTAGTGCACTAATCCCCCCTCCCCCTCCCCCCTCTTTCCCTTTACCAAGTGTCCCATCACTGGTGGGTTAAAGATTACAGGTATTGGATGTATAAAATGTATGCTGTATGTGCAGCAAATGCCTCCTAGCTCAGAGGATTTGCATTTTGCCATTGGAGGAATGGGTGCCACAATTTCTCAAACTTTGTCAGCCATCAGTGTCTGATAGCCGTAAGGCGATTTAAATAATAAATTTTTCGGAGCCTCTGAAGCACAATGGATGTCGATGGAATTTATTTATTTATTTATAACTTTTTTATACCGAAGTTCAGGTAACAGAGTTACTTATCACTCCGGTTTACATTACAACAGGTAGTAAACAACGACAGCATATGTCTTACAATGAACAAGGGAGTGAACAACTTGGATAACATAACGTGACATAACTAGGAACAATAACAGTACGCACTATTAGAGCGAAACGAGCCCATGGGGATGGAGATTTGCTAATGGGGAGGGGGGAGGAAGTTTGTTCGGGAAGGGGGGGAGGAGGGAGTAATTTATTATTAATGAGTAAAAACATGAACATAGGTTCTGGGTGTCGACAGTGTGAGAGCAGTTTGTGGGAGCTATGGAAGACTTAGGTAAGTTAAGGGAATGCTTGACCGAACAGTCATGTCTTGAGTCTTTTTTTGAACGTGTTAGGCCAATGTATCAGCCTTAGCTCCGGAGGAAGCAAATTCCACTGTTTGGGGCCTGCTGTGGATAGAGCTCTTTTACTTAAAGATGTTTTCATGGGAGGTGCGTGGGTCTTTCCATGAGAATGCCAGCGCCCCCTCCCCCCCATGCTGCTATCACTACCTGTGTACCCAGAAAAGGAATCTGATTCTCTGTGTCAGTGTCGGACTGGGTGATTCTCAACAATATAGCAGCCGTGTCCAGATCTATATGAGAAACTAACATTGTATTAATAAGATGTTTTATCCCCTCCCAAAACTTCACTACATGAGGGCACTCCCACCACATATGAAAGTATGAACCATCCAAGCCACATCCCCTCCAACATTTACTGTTGGCCATAGTGGTAAATTTAGCTATTCTAGTGGGGGTGAGATGCCAGTGAAACAAACGTTTATACCCCTGTTCAATAATACCAGCCGAGATAGAACTTTTCTGGATATTAAGAAAACAGGCATCCCACTCTCTATCTTCTAGATGATGCTTTAGATCTGTTTCCCAGGCTTGGATATATTTTGGAGGATGGACAGGTTTTGTGAATAACGTAGCAAATTTTTTAAATCACTTTTGTTACAAAACGTGCTTTCTCACAAAACCCCTCAAAGTCTTACCCTTAGAAAGATCTAACTTCACGTCCGTCCCGGAAATAAAATGCCCCAGTTGAAGATAAAAATAAGCATCTGAGTTATCAAAGTTGAACTCAGTTGCCGCCTCCTCAAAATTTTTAATGTGTGACCCCCCCCCCCCCCCCCCCAAATTTGCCCAAGGCGCATGCACCCCTTATTTCCCCACATCTTTTCCCTTATACTAGAGCAGCCTGGAGTGAAGTTAATATTGCCAAAGATGGGAGTACTATAAAAGTTTTTCCTCTGTCCAACCAATATATTTTTCCATTTATCCCAAAGTAAGGGCCACCGTTGGCGGCATCCTCTTCAGTAACAGACTGCCACTTTTCGGTAACCATACCAAACAGGACAAAGAGCTGGTTCTCAACAATGAAGTCTCTAAGCTCATCCACCGTTTATCCTGTCCACAAAGATGCCAACTAGCTATTGCTTTTAACTGTGCCCCCAAGTAGTATCTCTGTAAGCAAGGGACCACCATACCATCTCTCATCTTAGGCCGAAGCATTGCTGTCCTATGCACCGTGGGAGGCCGCCTTCTCCAAATATAATGGAACAGTTTGTGCTGCTTATCCTCTGAGATGGAAATAGGTAGATTTTGAAATAAACAGCTTAATCTGGGTAAGATATTCATTTTTACCACAGAGATTCTCCCTAGCCATGAGGTTGTCATCCTTTCCCAGGTTTGCAAATCTTTCCGAATCAACCCCAAGACTTTCTCGAAATTGAGTTTAAATAACTGTTCAATTGAGTCCCCCACTATCACACCCCAGCAGTGGCTATCTTGAAAGGAACACACCTCATATTGCGGTCATTTGTTCTGATGGGAGATTGATGTTCAGAAATTCGGATTTTTCCACATTTAACTGATATCCTGACACCTTTCCAAATTGCACAAGTTCATTCATGAGATAAGGTAAAGAGTCCACTGGGTTGGCTACCATGAACAGTACATTGTCTGCGAACATGGACAATTTGTACTTCTCCCCTCTACCTTGATGCCTTTGAATCTCTATATGTTTGCGAAGCTTGATCGCTAAGGGCTCTAGATAAAGTGCAAACAACAACAGGGAGAGGGGGACACCCCTGTCTGGTACCTCAGCCAATAGGAAATGTCGGAGAATAGCCCCCATTGACCTTGATGCATGCACTTGGGTCAGAATATAACTTTCTGAGCCACGTAAGGAAATTTTCCCTGACACCAAATTGTTGGAGTACAGTAGACAGATAATCCCAGTGAACTCTATTTACCACAACCCTTTGTTGTTCTCTCAATTATTTTTCAATCCAGTAATCCACCTTGGGTCTCAACACCTGACCATTCAGTTTATTTAGGAGGCTCCTATATTGGACAGCATTAAAAGCTATGGTGAAATCTAAGCCACACTTATGATCTAAATCTCTGGTCACCCAACCAAAAAAATTGGTCAGTTTGCTTATTAAACTTAATTGGCTCAATTTTAAAAGGCCACACGTGTGAAAACCTTAATTGGAGAAGACTGGGAAGGAACTGGGAGAGGCCCGATTGCGTCACCGGGCCTCCTGACACCCCCAAGCTGGCCAAAAGTTCCTTTTGGGTCGAACGAGGGTCCCGGAGTGAACCCGCGGGGAATCACGTGACGCCGCGTCACTCCGACGTGGCGCCGACATCACGTGCTCCTCGCAAAGGAGTTCAGAAATGGCGTCCTGACTCCTCGCTGGACCACCAGGGAGTTGTGGTAGGTCTTTGGGGGGGGGGATTAAGGAAGGTGAGGGGTTTAAATTTTTATTTTGGATCAACAATCGCGATTTCCAACATATTCAACATAGCTATGTTGAATAAGTTGGAAATCCGATCGTTTTCGCCTCATCACTTTTTTAAGTTAAAAAAAAAAAAAAAAGTAGCGTTTTACATTTAAGTTCAAAACGAATGCACACCCCTAGCAGATACTACTATAAGAAACTTGCTGGGCAGACTGAATGAACTATTTGGTCTTTTTCTGCTGTCATTACTATGTTACTATATTCTGTTTCTCAGCTTTCTGAACAGTTACAACGTATAGCTACTCATTCAGGGCTTTAGGTTACATCAGTTGTAGAGTTGAAAGTTTTTAGAAATGCCCATGTTAGGGTTTTTGTTTTTTTGTTTGTTTGTTTTTTTTAGAAAGAATGCATATAGAGAATTTAAAGTTAAGATAGAAATTTAGAGGGGGAATAAAGGTGGTGTCACTTTTCCTTTTTGCAGTAGAACAGGATATTTTAGAAGCGAGAAAGTGAACAATTAGGATTTTTGTTTTTCATAAAGTAGGAAAAAGAGGAGTTGATTATGGCAGAGCCAGCTGTAGCCCCCTTCCTGATCAGTTGATGGGCACAGGGACTCGCTGGGATCATCATGGACCAGGCATGGCCCCGTGACCTCCTGAAGGTTCCTGCACAAGAAGGGGGGAAGAAAGTCTCTCAAGTTCCTTAGTTTTTCTCGCATTGGGGCTCTTCTGCTCATCAATCCATTCACTCCTGAAAAAAAAACACCACACTGACTCCATAGCTACTTTTCAAAAATTAAAAAAAAATATATATTTTGTTTTTGCTGGCATTGATGAGTAAACAAAATCTAAAAATTGATAATTCACCACATGGCAACACAAGTCCAAAATTCAGAGCAAAAAATAAGCACATCAACCCCTGTTTTACAGGTCTGGTCCCTGAGGCAGAGACCTTCCTCCCCTAGCTCTGGTCTCCCCGCACCTTATCAGTAGGGCAGACCATCCTTCCCACAATTTCTATCAGTCCTCCTTGAACACACCCTGACAAAAAATTCTCTCAGCAGGGATATGAGGTATCTTTGGATTTCTTATCTGCACCCACAAGAATCTGAGGCTTTTCCTTCTCCTAGACTCCAAGACTCTTTCCTCACAGCAAGGCCTGGCCGACCCTGGGCCCAAGGCACCTTCCCTGGGCACGAGCAGCTTTCCTGTCTTACTCCTGGAACCTTCCCTGTGCAGGGATGATCCCCACTGATTCCGCTCTGTGGAGAGATGGGCACCACGAGAACTGCAATTCCAGGAACTTCTCAGCTATTGCATCGCATAAGTCCGTTCCTTTTATTCAGACTCAAAACCCCTTCCCATTCAGAACTGGCAAACCTTCTTAACACACACTTTACTCTAATTATCATTACAGGGGCAGGGTCTGGCTGAGACCTCGGACACCTACTACTGGCAGCCAGACCTGTAGAGGCCACTGCTACTATATTTTTTAAGGGACAGTGCTATAGGGGCAAATTTAGGAGTCTGCTACACAACTTTAGCAGGAAAGAAACAATATTGAAGGGTTAGGCATGCTATCTTGCTTCCCATACTTTAATATTTTTGGCTTATACTGTTTTGTTTCATTCCGGAGATGAAGGCAGTGTCAACTTTATGACGGCTGGTGAGCCCTGTATTCTTATTAAAAGTGTAATTTGCTCACTACCAAATCAGTATGCTATCACCCTTCATGTTTTCTGTTTCAATTTAATGGAGATGTGTAGGAAGTAAAGCAACCTTTCTCTTCTTCCTTTTTTCCCCTAAAAAAAAAAATCTGTACTTGAGAGCTGTCACACAAACCAGTGTAGCACTGTACCTAATTCCTAAGGGCAACATTAACATTTTTTTTATGATCCCTTTTTTTGTGCGATACCATTTAAAAAAATGTGATCTGACTGAGCCTGTACAGACTTAAGTTTCTGAATCCTCATACCGTTCATGCTGTAATACAAGTTTTATTCCACTCATCTTAACTGGTTCTCTATCCTTGTATGAGCTATGCCTTGCCTTCCTCAGAGTGAGAGAGCTTTTTTTATTTTATTTATTTAATTCTTTTCATACTTCCTGAAGTGGGTAAGATATGAGTGCATTGTGCGTTTTCAGAGATATTTCCTGATTTTTCTTTGTGCTGCTTTGGAATTTTTTTTTTTTTCCAGGCAGGATGTAGTTTACTGATTTGTGGGAGTTCATTGGGCAGGGCACCTTGCAAAAAGATGAGAATCCTGTTCCCAGAGCCCTGGCAGCAATCCACAAGCAGCCTTTTAAGACACATTTATTGCTCAACTAACTATTCCGTGGTTTCATCTTTAATTTCCTTTTTAATACTAAGATACATCTTATCATTTAGTTAAATCATCTTTATTTCTTTTGTTCTGTAAATTTAACTTCGCAGATCTGTTTTCATTTGCTTGTTTTTTTGACGGGTATGTTGGGCTTCCTGACAAATAAATGCTCTGAATGTAGACAGAAACCTGCATTCTTCTTGTTTGGTTATAGTTAGGGAAAACATTCCTTTGGGTGTGTACAGCATGAATGTGAGCTTGCTTTATAGAGCTCTGAACTGGTTGGGCGGACGGCTTGCTTCTAGGTGCGTTAGGCTGAGATTGTTCAAAGCAGTTCTGCTGATGAGATGAAATCGTGGCATAAAGATTAGTAAGTACTGTACTTTGCATCTCCCCTCCCCTCCACCCCATGCGAATGGTAGGAAGGTCTGTGAATTGGGAAACGGGGGAAAGGGTGTGTAGGTAAGAGCACTAACGACAGAAATAGTGTGCTCACTCCAACAGGTACAGCAGCTGAAATGGCAAAACATTGCAAACCGAAGTAAAACTGCTGATTCCTTTTCTTCTTGCTAGACCAGCCTGGATCAATGGGATATCTCGTTCCACAGTTGCCAGAGAGAGAGACCACACCTTTTTTTTTTTTTTTGTCCCTTGTGCCCTACTGGCAGTAGTTTCTGTCCCCAGCAGCTATTCTGTTAGAACAGAGAGCTTACCCCCACCACCCGACAGATTTCCCAGAGCCAAGGTGTGGCCTCTGCATTGCTCCTGGGGCAACAGCTTTGCGAAGCTGGTTTTCCCGGTGGAGCCTGCCTTCCAGGAGTCCCTGATACCGGTGGTAGGTAGCCCAGGGTCAATCGCAGGATCCTGGGGATCCCCTTGGTAGAGAGGTCCCGGGGAGGAACTTCTTGTACACCTGGCAGGCATTCTGGGCATTTTCCTCTCTCTTTCCCTCCCTTGCCTTCCTGCTGGAGTAAAGTTGTATTCCACTCTGGCACCCAGATTGAGGAGAAGCTTATGGTGGCAGGGAATGCCGGACTTGACTGCAGGAGGAGAAGCAGGACTTTCAGCAGCCTGGAGCTGGTGAGTAGCCCTCTGTGCTGGTTGGGGGTAGGAAGGAAGTAGGTAGGAAGTGAGATGCAAAGGGGTGAACGTGGGTGTCCATGCCGCAGCAGTTCAGGATCTAGTGGGGCTTTGGTTTGCATGCCTGCCATTTAGTTAAAAAAAAAAAAAAAAAAAAAAATCAGCACAAACTGGAAATCACTGCTGTGATATCGACCTTTTGGGATCCTACTAGGTACTTGTGACCTGGATTGGCCACTGTTAGAAATAGGATACTGGGCTTGTTGGACTTTAGGTCTGACCCAGTATGTCAAATCTTATGTTCATTTTCCTGTTTTATTATCTTTGAGCAACAGATAGGGCCAACTTGATCCTCTGAGTCTTCTCCCAGAAAAGA
Organism: Rhinatrema bivittatum; assembly: GCF_901001135.1. NCBI lineage: Eukaryota > Metazoa > Chordata > Amphibia > Gymnophiona > Rhinatrematidae > Rhinatrema > Rhinatrema bivittatum. The sequence goes on along the minus strand of NC_042618.1, from coordinate 133,413,495 downwards.
ACCCACCTCTCCCCCTCCACTGAGCCAGTCAGAGAGATATAGATCTAGTTCTTCAATAAGCTCAGCGGGCAAAGGAGGCTGGAAACCAGATTTTTCTTGGTACATTATACTCCAGCCTATTAACAAGCTGAATGTTTTGAAGTACTGAAAAACAGAAATATAAATCAAATAAATAGTTATTGCCTCTTTTTGGCGATGTACAACACCAGATTTTGGTGCTTTAGGCAGTACATACTAAAAGGAAATAGAAGAACATAAGAAATTGCCATGCTGGGTCAGACCAAGGGTCCATCAAGCCCAGCATCCTGTTTCCAACAGAGGCCAAAGCCAGGCCACAAGAACCTGGCAATTACCCAAACACTAAGAAGATCCCATGCTACTGATGCAATTAATAGCAGTGGCTATTCCCTAAGTAAAATTAATTAATAGCCATTAATGGACTTCTCCAAGAACTTATCCAAACCTTTTTTGAACCCAGCTACATTAACTGCACTAACCACATCCTCTGGCAACAAATTCCAGAGCTTTATTGTGCGTTGAGTGAAAAAGAATTTTCTCCGATTAGTCTTAAATGTGCTACTTGCTAACTTCATGGAATGCCCCTTAGTCCTTCTATTATTCAAAAGTGAAAATAACCGAGTCACATCTACTCGTTCAAGACCTCTCATGATCTTAAAGACCTCTATCATATCCCCCCTCAGCCGTCTCTTCTCCAAGCTGAACAGCCCTAACCTCTTCAGCCTTTCCTCATAGGGAAGCTGTTCCATCCCCTTTATCATTTTGGTTGCCCTTCTCTGTACCTTCTCCATCGCAACTATATCTTTTTTGAGATGTGGCGACCAGAATTGTACATAGTATTCAAGGTGCGGTCTCACCATGGAGCGATATAGAGGCATTATGACATTTTCCGTTCTATTAACCATTCCCTTCCTAATAATTCCTAAAATTCTATTTGCTTTTTTGACTGCTGCAGCACACTGAGCTGACTATTTCAATTTGACTATCATGAGTCAGCGAAGCTGGAGCTTCTTCAAAGCAGCCGTATCAACTGATTGAGATCTGCTTTTCTTGTGCAGTAGTAGAACTCTGCCTGAGATTGTCCACTAGAATGTTCTGAATTCCCAGAAGATAGGTTGGATGCAGGTAGGCCCTATAACATAGAGCCCATAACCATACTTGGACTGCTTCCTGACAGAGGGTGAACAAGCCTATGCCCTCCCTTGCTTGTTTATGTAGAACATGGCCATCTGATTGTCTGGATTAAGATTCCCTTTGTAGGGATAGGCCAGTCACCCTAAAAGGAGTGTGCAACTGAATCAAACTTTGTCTGAGCAACATAAGATGGAAATCAAGCCACATGATGGCCCCTGAGAGAACTATACTGAGGACAAGTTGCTATTCATATCGTGCAATCTGTTTTTACCTTACAATTTTGCTGATACTGCTGGACATAAATTTGCTGAGTTTGTGGCCTTGATAAACTTTCTGTCCAGTCATGAGACCCAACATTGTTTGAAAGATGTCTTCTGACTCGCGCTGTGATGTCCGTGAGAATATGCATATACGTACCAGTTGAAAAAATGGCTGCAACAATGTAGACATCACAGATTTGGAAGTTTTTGGGTTTGAAATAGTGTGCGCAACTTGCAATGAAGTGTCGCTGGCATTTGTCTCCCTGATGCAGCCCATAATGGGCAAAAGTTTCCAGTTTCTCCAAGCTCATTGAGCTTTCAAAGGAAGGAAAGCCCGGTGAAAGTTTCATTTCAGAAGAGCAACGACGGCAAGCTAAGTATTTTTGTACTTTCATCAGTTTTGAGACTTTTTCCAAATTTGCCTGGCTGTAACACTTATTGTGATATTTTACACAAAATGTTAAAATAATTTCAAAATAAGGAAAATTATTAATGAAAAGTTAAAATTATTCAAAAAGAAAGTTTATTAAAAAAAAAATAGAAATCGAGAAGACAGCACGGAGATTCATAGGAGGTTTTTCAACTAATGATGGTGCCTTGTTTTACCTAATCACAGGCAGTTTATTGCTGAGATTAGGCATCTGAAGTTTTTTTTTCCCTCCTAAAAGAATCAATCTTTCCTCTCAGAAGAATTCTCTCTCACATTGTGTGCCTTAATATTTTTTCCTGAATGCATCAATAGATTCTGACTGTATTTTGCATTTAGTTTTCTCCTGTTTCCTTGGTACTTCTGGATGGGCCTACAATCGCGTGGCCATTTTATAGCATAGGCATGTACATGCACACATGGTATAAAATCGGCTGTATGCGCGTTCACGTACGCATAATTTTATGTGGACACGTGTATGTGTGCGCAATTTCTGACTCTACCGCAGAGGTAGGGAGGTTTTAAAAACAATGTGCGCCGATGCAATAGCCCTTTTTACCAGTTTGTTCCCAGTTCGTCCACTTAACTGTTTGGCCTGCCTAGCCCCCCACCCCCCAAGGTTATGTAGCCTCCATTTTACCCTTTTAACCCTGACCCTTAATAGCCTGCTGACTCGCCTAGTTTTTGTTTTGTTTTTTTTTTTATTTTAATATTTGCACGCTTCTCCATAGCAGAAGTAAAATTACGTGGTAGGGGAGTCCAGTGCGCATTTGTATTTTCGCGCACATTTCAAAGTAACTTCCCGGAATGCCCACGTCCTGCCCATGCTCTATCCAGACCACGCCCATCTCTTTAAAAAAAATTTTTATTTGTGCATTTATCAGGAGATATGCACTTACTTTCATGCCTTTTAAAATCCATGCAGCACATGCCGGCCTGACTTGTGCGCGTATCTCCCAATTTTGGTGCTGGGCTTGTAAAATTCATCTTTATGATTGTAGCCTTTAATAATGTTGACGCTGAATGTATAAGGCACTGCATTGCTCCTGCAGAATGATTCATTGAGTGCCATTGTTATCAGGTGAGATAAGAAACTGTTCCTCAGCTTTTGTGGTTTGAGATAATATACTGCTGTTTGAGCTTAAAGTATGGGGAAATAGAGAGGAGAGCTGGTTTGGTTAAATAGCCTTGAGATTTCTAAAGCAGAGCTATGTGATAGCCTGAAAGTGAGGTGTCGAAATACTCCCTGTGGTTGCTGCGTGCTGGTCGGTAGCGCTCTATACTCTTACAAAGTGGCATTAGGACTGGCCCATGTGTCATGGAGGTGTGTAGCCTCCCATTTTATGATTTGGCTGGCAAGGTGGCATTGTTGACTGTAATTAACTTTCCTCCCTGATCTTTCCATGGAATGTGCTGTACCATCGCTTTTTTACTTATTTTCATTAGGCTATGGTTTGTTAGAGATGAGTTGCGTTGGTTCAAAAGAATTGTACTCTGCGGATTCAGGTGTTTTCATGGAAGAAAGGCATCACGATACACACAGGATTGCATTGGTATCGGATGGAGGTGGGGAAAGCGTAGCACCATTACAGTAGAGAGAGGAGAAAGAGGGTCCTGAAAAAGGGGGATGAAGGAATGTGGAAGTAGGAGGAGGAAAGGACACTGAAAAGCAGGAGGAATGAGGAAGGGGAGGTTCACAGGAAAAGAGGACCTTGAAAAGGATATGGGAAGAAGGCAAGGAAGCATGAAGAAAAGTGGACCCTGAGGGGAGGTGGGAAGGAATTATAGCACCAATACTGAGTGGGGAGGGGTATAAAAACAAGTACTCTGAGAAGGAGGGTTGAAATGTCCTGAAAGAGAAAAGTGTGTAGGGGGGGAGGGGTGAAAGGAATGGGCATGTGTAGATTGAAAAAAAAAAAAAGCAGCAGGAGGAGGTCATTGCTGCCAGCAGCTCTGAGCACTTGAAATGCTCTGCAGCTTACAAAATTAAATCCCTCCCCCCAAACATTAACCTTCATTGTAAGAGGTTGGGGTTGAGGCGAAAGAGAGAATGCAAGCCTATAAATAAGAGAAAAGTAGAGCCAAGAACAGGCAAATTATATGGAAGAATTTACCTAGTACTGTTGCTGTAGGAGGGAAAAGGAAAAGCTAGATCTAGTGAAGATCGTGGAAATTTGGTAAGAATTAGCATGGTTCGAATAGGGCGTACTAGATGTGCACAGTGCTGTGCAGACACACACATAGGTGCAATATATTCATGATTTGTCAGCAAAAGCTAAAACTGTATTTATCATCTTCTGACCAGAATATAGTTTCATAGCTTTTCTGGGGCGCAGAGGAAGCAGTGTGCCACCTGCTCTGGTCGGTGAATGAATGATTCAATTCTTCTGTGAGAGCCTCTGCAATCTCCATTGAACCAGACGAATAGCATAGCTGTGAGCTAGTTCTATCCGAGAGGATGCCCATGAGAAATTAGTGGACCTCACATGCCTGGGAGAGACAGCCTTTTTTGAGATGAGCTTTGAGAAAGTCTTACAGATAAAAGATCAAAATGTAGCAGTTCAGTCTCTATCTTTGGCTGTGGAACAGCCTGCTTGGTTGCGGTGTCCTTAGTACCCCTATAAGAAACAATATTTTACCGACCAATTTTCCGGTCTTTTCAAACAGTACCGACTCCCACCTCTTCCTCAACGGCTTTCAGCTAGGCCCAAACAGGAACACCATCAGCAAAAGTTGACCCAGCAGGCCCAACCTAAACTAGGGACCCAGTTTTTGATCCCGTCGACCAATCCGAACCCTGTCCCCTTGTTAGCAGGACAGTTTAACATTTCATCAACTATTGGCATCTGTAAAGGGCTTCACCCGTTTTGTCTCTTTAGCTGGAGCGGTGTTCACACCAATCTACAATAGAGGTGTAAACAAGTAATAGGCTCTCTGGCATGGCACTAGTAATGGCGTTAAGTAAGCCTGCAGTAGCCTGGCTTCCTGAATATGCTTTGGGGTCTTGAGAGAAGAGTCTTGAAGCTATGGGGAGCTCTTCCGTTACACCTCTGGTGTAAACAGAGGTTCTATATTCATGTGGCCAGGCCTAGAAACCACATCTATCCTTAATATACCATTGAAGCAGAGCCATGTTTGTTCTTTAAAAAAAAAATCTTTTATTATTTGAAGGCAGCATTCAAAGTTTATCCCATCCTGGTCAGGTTACACAAATCAAAACACTGGTTTCAGATCCCCCTTCATGGGTAAAACATCATTGTTCTTTCCAATATTACAATCATGTGCAGAAAACAAAAAAAGCAGCTCCTTAGATTAAAGGTTTCAGTATAATAACTAGAGCTTAGCTCAAACTTACTTCCTAGAAGCAAACAGAATATTCCCTGATATGGTTCCACCTTAACTCTGCACAGAAAAGGTCTTGGCTTAAAATAAAAATGTCATAGCCTATGAGCTTTGCGTTCTTTTAACCCATTATGTCCCAGTGTCCTATATAGAGGGTAGCTTCTTTAAAAATTTTGGGATATAATGAGTTAATGGCAAGGAGCAGTGCTGGAACCTAAGCTGTGCTAGTTTTTGTTTCCTCCTTTTATCTCCCCTTGATAAAATTGGCCACATATCTCATCAAGATAAGAATCTCTCTCTTCTTTGCCACAGTAAACAAAAAAGACTACTCATAGCTTTTACTGTCTTGAACCAACTTTAAGTAGTTAAAGCAGGAGATTGGTAGCAGTGCTCTGGATCATAGCAGGTATATTTCTTGTGGTTTCACAACAAGCCTAAGTTCTCTCTCAAAAAATAAAAAAACACCAGTTCCTTTTTCATAGGGGAACATAAAGCAGGGCTAATATAGAGCCATTCATTATTCTAATATCCCTATCACAAAGTTGTCAGTTTAGGAACATATCAGTTGCTCCACTTCTAAAACCTTCACACTCTCACTATTCACTTTAACTTCTTAAGGAGGAAAACCGTTTTCAAAAATATTGTTTCTTAAATCCAACACCATTTCGTACTAGCTTGCAGAGTTTCCCCAATCCTGTTTGGTATATTAATCCACTTCTTATTTTTACATTCACAATCCCAAATTTTCCAGGGTGTAATTAAGTGTCAGAGAAGCATCTCACTTGCTCTTAATAAACAAAGAATTTATATTAAGGAATGGTGTAGCTAATTGATCTTAGTCCTCCTCTGAATCTTCCTCCATGGTACTGGCTGTCTGCTCATCATTTCTTCTGTCCTCCCACTTCGTGACGTCTCTCTTGCGAAAGCTGCACTATTTATTTCACCTGGCAGCCAACCTCTACCGAGAGCTGTCCGCACCCTGGCTGAGTTACTCCCTACTGATTCACCCAGGAACTACTTTGTGGAGACTTCTGGGAAATGTATTCCTAGGAACAGCTTAAGCTCTCTTTTCCAAATTAAAAGAACCCTACCCTGGAAACTGTAATCCTTTACCTTTCTTTTTTGACGCAGGGACTGAAGCAAATACTTCTTGGTCATCACAGTGTCACATAACGCAGGATTCTTGAGTTTTCAGCATTCTGCAACATGGATATTGGTTGTGTTTCTCCCGTTTCCCATCCCTTCCCTACTATTCCCCCCCCCCCCCCCCCCCCTCCAGATACCTCTGCCACAGATCCTTCAGGAAGTACAACCTTTTTCTCAGTCAATAGGCGGTGGAGATCCTCCCTGCTTTGCAACACCAGTAGGGTTTCTACCCCAGATACTTTCTTATCCCCAGGAAGTCGGGGGGATTGTATTTGATCCTAGACTTGAGGCCTCTCAACAAACATATTCTTTGAGAGAAATTTGAAATTAACTCACTCAGCAAAATCCTCTCATTCATTCAACAAGGTGAATGGATGTGTGCCTTGGATCTCAAGGATGCCTTTACTAATATTACAATCCACTCAGCCCATTGGCACTACCTATAGTTCTAGGTGAATTTGTCCCACTACCAATACAAAGTCCTTCCGTTCAGCCTCTCTTCTGCTTCTCGAGTCTTCATGAAATAACTTGCTGTAGTTGCAGTACACCTTCGTCAACGAGGAATACAAGTGTTTCCATACCAGGACGACTGGTTGATAACAGCAAATTCTTGAGAAACAGTTCTCCATTCTTGCAACACAACCATAAGCCTCCTGCAGAGCTTTGGCTTTCTCATCAACTTCCAAGAAGTCCTCTCTAACACCCATTCAGAATCTAAAATTCATAGGTGCAGCTATAGACTCAGTACTTCAGAGGACTTTTCTATCCAGTGACTTGAGATCAAACTATGCTGTTACTCATTTGGGCACTGCTTTCCATTCTGCCATCCATGGCCAGGAAAGTAATAGTCATGCTAGGTCATATGGCAGCAGCCATCCACGTTGTACTGTTAACACGCTTCCACATGTAGTACCTATAGTGGGGTCTATGGTCCTAATAAGATCAATTTGCTCAATCACTGGTAAGAAAATTACAGTGGTGGTTATGACCTCATGTACTACAGGATGGAGACCCCCCCCCCCCCCTGTCCACTTCCCTCCACACCAGTTTGTCCTCATGATGGACACATCCATGAAAGGCTGGAGTGCACATGTTGGATCCCTCCATACCCAAGGAATTTGGTCACCTCAGGAATCCCTCTTTAAGATCAAACTACTGGAGCTATGACTGATATGGCTCGCCCTCATCACGTTGCCGTCATCTTCAGAACAGCAGCATCCTGATTCAGATGAGCAATAAAGTTGCAATGTTCTGTGTCAACAAACGGGGGAATAGAATCATGGCTTCTCTGCTGAGAAGCCCTAAATATCTGGAATTGAACCAACTGCTATCAGGCAACTCTACAAGTGACTTATCTGCCAGGTGTCTCAAATATCCTAGAGGATCTTCTCAGCATAAGTGGTCTTTACAGCAATCGGTAACAAACAGATTGTTTTACTTTATAAATATAAAATTAGATCAATTTTTCTCCATTCATCCAACCAACCACAGGATTGCACTGGATTCTCTCCTAGACTAAGGCCCAAAGTCTTGTGTATGCTTTTTCACAGGTACCTCTCATTTCCAAAACAATGCAAAAACTTTTTCAGAATCAGGTCTGCCTGATCCTCCTAGCACCAGCATGGCCCAGGCAAGTTTGGTATGTGTATCTCATCAGATTTTCCAGCAATCCTCCCATACTATTTGGGGTCAGACCCTACTCTCCTCTTTCATCTCAATCTCCCGGCCCTTAACCTCACAGCATGGATAATGAGCACGCAATGATTGCAAGCCTTTAATTATCATAAGAGATCAAAGGCGTGCTAGTATCCTTGAGGAAATTTTTTACCAGGCAAAACTGTGCCGTAAAATAGAAGAGATTCTCTGTCTGGTGCTAGCGATATGCTTCCGATCCCTTTTCCTGTGAGCCTCCACAACTGTTGCAGTATTTGCTCCAGCTCTTTTATTCATGACTCACCACTTCATCAGTAAGAGTCCATCTGAGCACCATCGCAGCATATCACTCAGTATATAATCCCATCTCCATGCATCCTACTTTGTGAAAGGTCTCTAGCAGGTTCAGAAATCCCCTGGATAGTGGGACATAAGTGTGGTTCTCTCTCAATTGATATTCTCTGTTCAAGCCATTGGAAACTGTTCCTTTGGAGTTCTTGACTTGGAAAATGATCTCCCTTGTTGCAGTCACCTTGGTGAGAAGGATTAGTGAACTTCAAGCTTTTGTCTACTACCCTCCATATCTAAAATTCTGTCACAACTAGGTGGTTCTCTGAACTCACCCCAAGTTTCTACCGAAAGTAGTCTCAGCTTTCCATACAAATCAATCTGCTGTACTTTTTTCACTTCTCAAGACTCTACACACATGAAGGGGAGAAATCCCTTCATATGCTAGACTACAAACAGGCCTTGGCATATTACAAACGGTGTACTCAGCTTCATCATCATTTGAATCAGCTCTTCATCTCCTAACCACCTTGGAGTTGCAGTTGTAAAGAGAACGTTAGCCATTTGGATAGTAGATTGTATTCATCGTTGCTATATCTTGGCTGTACTTTAACTTACAGACTCTGTTGAGGCTCATCCACTATGAGCCGTGGCTTCCTCTAATTGCCCACCTCCAAGAGAGAAGATATCTGTAAAGCTGCAACGTGGTCCTCTATCCACACCTTCACATCTCCATTATTATCTAGATCAGGGCTTCCCAAATCTGTCTTGAGGATCCCACAATTAGTTGGGGTTTTAAGATATCCACAATGAATATGCATGAAATACATTTGCATATCTGTTGGACCCATTTCTCTATCTGTTTATTGGACTGGATTCATCTCTTCCAAATGGTGATTCTCCCTAAATGGTTCTGTGTATTTAATATCTTATCTATGTATTTTCTAAAAAGAGATTTAGATTTGTTTGGGAAAATCCTGTAAAACTTTCTGTGGAAAGAAAAGATTCTGTATTGCACATAATGAAACCTTGTATTAAAGAGGAGAGTCAGGTGTGCCTAATTTAAAGTTTTTTAATCTGGCTGTAAATTTTCCATCATCTGGGGGATTGGTTAATGGTTAGAGTATTTTCCATTGATAAGCAGGGCTAAATCCTCCATAACATATTGGTGACCACATCCAGTGGCTATAACATACTTGCAACACTCAAGCACCTTCCAGTGGGAAAAGATTAGTTTTTCAGTTGCCAATGGTCTCAAATTACCACAGATCATTGGGTCTTCAGTATCACCTCTAAGGGATATAGGCTCAGAATTCAGTTCCATCTCTGTAGAATGCTCTCATCCAGCTGCCAAAAAGCAATAGTCTATATTATAACAAGAGATAATATCTCTTTTGTTAGCACATGCTATAGAGCCATTTCCACTGACAGAAAAAAAAGTTTTACTCAAAATACTTCCTTAATCCCAAGAAATTCAAAAGCCTTCACCCTATCCTAGATTTGAAAGATTTGAATGCATATCTGAAAAAGACAATTCAATATAAATTCTCTTGCCACCATTCTTCCCAATTTAGAACTCAACTGGTTAACCTCATTAGATCTCAAGGATGCCTACACTCATATTCTCATTCATCAAAGTCAGAGGAAGTGCCTCTGGTTCATACTACACGAAGAACATTACATTACAGTCTCCTTCCCTTTGGTCTTTCGGCAGCCCCAAGGATCTTCACAAAATGTTTAGCTGTTATAGCAGCCCGCCTAAGCAAAAACAGTGCTTTAATTTTTCCATTTTTAAACTTCTGGCTAATATTAAGCAGATCCTTGCAGGAAGCCAAAATGTATGCAACAGATACAATTCACACTCTTCAATTTCTTGGTTTTGAGATCAACTTTGCGAAGTCCCAGCTGTTGCTATCTTATGAGAGTTTATAGGAGCACAATTACACATTCAAGTTAGAGAAAGCCTTCCTCCTACTCCAAAGAATGAGCAAACCAACACAATTAGTTTGCTCCCTCTGCAACCAGAGTTCCGTTTCAGCCAGAAGATTTCTAGAGATGTTGAGACATTTGGCAGCCACAGTTCTTGTAGTACCTCTTGCATGGCTCCATGTGAACTTCACAGTGACATCTCAAAAAACATTGAAATCAACATTTTCAGCTGTTTTCCTGCAAGATACAGATTGTTGTCCTCCTTGGTGAACTCAGCCTCTAAATCTGCTGTTGGATCATTGCTTTCATCCTTCTCAGGAAATCTTGACAACAGATGCTTCAAAACAAGCCTGGGGAGCATATGTTCTCAGGGGACATGGTCCAAACATAAGTCATCTACATATAAATGTCTTAGAAATGAAGGCAGGGTACAAAACTCTCGTAGCCTTTCATAAAAGGCAAAGTTCCTCTGATCCAAATAGACAACGCAGCAATATATTATATAAACAAGCAAGGATGAACAGGATCCTTAAAATTACCCAGGATGCAATCAAGATATGGAATTGGCCATCTCACAGGAGGATTTGTTTTAATTCAATACATCTTCCAGGTAACTCCAATATCCTAGTACAGGGGTTCCCAATCTTTCAAGGAACATGGACCCCTTTTCAGCTTCAATTTTTGCATGCCATAATAAAAAAAAAATAATTGCACTGAAGAATCATTCATAATGTATAAAACATTGATATGAACTGAATACTTAGGGAGAACAATTTCCAAAACTATTTTAAAATTGTCTTAATTGAATGTTGAGGCCATTCCACTTTCCAGTCCAGCTGGAACAGGGAAAACAAAGCAACTTCCAAAACGTTCCAGGTTGGCAACGCGACATGACCTGGCAGAAAATCAGTACCAGAACCTGCAGACCTGCCTTCTAATTTTCACAGGGAAATTTGGGCTGGCGGGGGAAAGCCAGTACTTTTGTTGCTGTGTACTTTTCATCTGCTTGGAAGCAGATGTAAGGTATTTGCATGAAAATATCACAAGGATTTCAAAATTAATTCTCAGGATATACTTTCCCTCTCCAGCCTAGCTCTGCTCCTTCCCCCCCCCCCTCCCCCACAGGTAAAAATATGGATGCTGTTCAAGGCATAGGTACTTTTACCCTCAGAGGCAATGGAATAGTTATTTTTAAAAGGACTTTTTACATGAGTAAACAGGTGTTTACCAACAAAGTTTTGACACATCATACCCTTCTTGAAAATTGACCCTCTCTTAACTTGCTTTTCTTTTATACTTTTTCTTCTATGATTCTTTCAAACACATACAGACAGTGATAGTCACTCAATTTAGATTTTAGAAAAAGCAAAATAGTGGCCTGCTTTTCAACAGGAAGAAGGCTAATGAAATCTCCATGTCTGTCTGTGTATCCCCCTAAATAACTTCTGTGTTTAATGCCATATCCACTCCTGGCTTTTGTCTCGTTCTCTCTCCTCCTCGATACCTCCCTTTCTCTGAACCTCTGTCAGCAGGATTCCTGGGGGTCCTCTCCTTCTCTCCCTGATAGACTGCCATCCACTTTCACTCCCCATAACCAGGTTATTCATGGATTCCTGCCTCCCTCTTTATTCTCCATTTCTTATGTCATTCCCTCTCCCTTCATGCATCAACCCATTTCCCCCTTTCTTCCTTTGAACCATTCTACTAACTTTTCTGGTGCAGCTCGCTTCTTCTCTCTCTTTCAGGCCCGTGGCAGAGCATATGGCAATAGTGGGTAATGTTTCTCACCTCTGTGATAATTCAGCTTTACTCTACTTTCCTCAGTGTGCAGCAGAGGCTGCAAAGGTTCACACAACTGAAACTAGGCCCCTTCTTCCTCACATCCTCACAAACTGCAGCAGTGGGGTTTATGATTCTCGAGAGCTTGCAATCTGTCTCTCTCTTCCACACCTCCACTAAACAAGTGGCAATGCAATTTGAGATTTCTAATAGGTGCAAACAGCCGCTTTTAGGGCCTCCTCTTCCTGGTCTACAGCAATGTGGGTGAATTATTTGGGACCATAAGCTCCACTCTCATGCTCCTGGCCTATGGCGGCAGCCAAACTAATCACAGGTAACAGCCCGCTCATTTTCTCCCTAGCTAAACTTTCTGGCTTCCCTTCTGGAGGACCCCTAAGATGGTCTTGTGGACTCCAGGTTGGGAACCACTGTACTAAGCACTGAGCTTATCTGCATTGAATTCTCCTTTACAGAGTCTGTTAAAATCATTAAGGCCTTCATTCTCTAAAATTCCTGAGCAGCATGAATGGCCGACTAGAGATATTCAGTCTCTGGTATTTACCATGCTGCAAGAGAGCAATTCAAGCCGGTTTGATGGATATTCTGTCCCACAGAGAGATTTCTGAGCGTTCTGCCAAGTTTCAGAGAGGAACAGATTTAAAAATTGTGATACAAAAAAGCTGCTGTTTCTGGGCGCATGGCAAGTTTTAGAGCAAGATATGACAATGTTCATTATGGGGTGAGTTTTAAAAGCCCGGTGTGCACCAAAACTGGGAGATACGCAAGTATGTCCAGCCAGCGCGCGCCACACGGATTTAAAAGGTGCCCAAGTAGGTACGTATCTCCCAGTGCATGAACAAATAAGTTGCAGAAAAGGAGCGTAGACATAGTCTGAGCAGGGTACGGGTGGGGCATGGGCATTCTGGGACTTTAACAAAAATTTGTGCGCGTTTACATCATCTTCTACGTTATCAAGACTTTTTATTATCGTTCGTGCAATTATCTTTCTCCACATTGGCTATTGCAACAGTCTTCACTTTGGCCTTCTGTCTAATTCTCTGTATTCATTAAAACTCCTTAACTCTGCTGCTAGACTGATTACTGGTGTTAAACGTTATGATCATATCACTCCAGTACTTGAAAAGTTGAAGTGGCTACCAATCCAGCAAAGAATTCACTACAAATTTGGCATGACTATCTTTAAGCTATTAAGTGCAGATTCCTGTGCATGGGCAAATGCTTTATTGAAAATGTATAAACCATCTCGAGAATTGAGATCTTCTCAACGTGGACTTTTGGATATACCCTCTGTACATCATGCCCGTCTTTCGGTAACAAGGGATTCTGCATTTTCGGTTGCAGCACCTATTTTTGGAGTTCATTACCGATGGATCTCCGGCTGCAGGACTGCCTTTCAGAAATTTAGATGACCTTTTAAAAGGTTTTTATTGAAGCAGGCATTTTTTTGGTAGCGGTCTACTAGACTTCTTGTATTTGCAGCTTGAAATCGTCTTTGTTAGCTAATTAAATGTTTTGTGTTTATATTTTGATATTTAAGCTTTTATTATGAATGTTATTTATATTGTAAATCGCTTGGACCTTTTTGTGTTAAGCGATTAATACATTTAATAAATGAAATGTAAGTATTTACGCTCACAAGTGTGTGCCTGGTCCCCTGCTATGTAACTTTTCTATTACTATGGATGGTTATGTAAGTAATAAAAAAAAAAAATAATAATCTAGGCTAGTAAGTGGGATTTTAAGGGTTGTTGCTAACAGGGTGAAAGGGAGACTTGGTGTTAGGCAGTCCTATCCCTTACCCGGGGCAACTGGTAATTGCGTCAGCGTGCATCTACTAAAATCCCCCCACTTATGCGGTAGGGGCAGCACTTTGCGCATGTGCGTGCATCCATATAAAATTGTGTGCACATGTACGCGCATACAGCTGATTTTATACCATGCGCGCCTATATGTGCATATGTCATGATGTGGCTGCGTCCTTTGGTGCAAGCTGGCGTACGTATATGCCTGTGCGCCGGTATCCGTTACCGTCTAGGTTAATTACTATTTATAGAAGTATAAAGTAAACTAATCTAAAAAATAGTCAGCTGGTGACAACAGGGACTACCCACAGTGGCAAAGGAGCGTTTAAAATGCTCCGTCAGCCAGTTGGAGGATAGCTTTCAAAATGCTTGATGACATTGCAGCCTGCTCTTAGCTCCTTAAGATTTCAACCGAACTAGCCTCTTCCCTATATAAAATAAAAAGAGGAAGGAAATTTAGATGTGCAGGGCATGAAAAGTGTGAGGTGGCAGAAATCTGAATGAAATTGGATCAATAGTTTAAATATTATTAGGGAGAGGTGCAGTCAGAGAAGCAGACTTTTTGTCTTTTATTACTTTTGGTTTGTTATCCAAGAAATGGGTATGTCTGCAGCAGAAAATACCTAGCTCATGTCCCTTCTTGTTAAACTGCAAGAATCTCAAGCCAAAACTTAGCCCTTTTTTTTTTTTGTTTGTTTTTTCTTTTTTTGACCCAGCGATTTCTTCCTGCTCCTTTTTGAGCTTCCAGCTCAGTTCAGATCAGGATTGGGATCAGGCGCCACGGACCTTTATTCACATCTACTTGGGTATTTTTCCCCCTTTTATTTTATATCCCCTCCCAACATACTTTAATCATTGCAGCACATGTACCAGAGCTCTTGCTGCAACCCTGGAATCTTGGTCCCTAAATCCAATCTTGCTATTGTGCAGTGACAGACTCCCTCCCCCTAAAAAAAAAAAAAAAAAAAAAAGCTGTGAACACTGCCTCAGTGGCATCCACAGCCCTGGCCACCCAATGAGTAGAAGACCCGAGTTGGGAAGAGAACTCTGGTCCATCCATATCAGTCTACAAAAGGGAAAATACCATTTAAGTCACATCTTAAGATTATAGCAAACTAACAGGTCGATACAGTAAAGTGTGCTCCGTCGGAGCGCACTGTCAGCCTGCTCTGGACGCGTGTTTTCCCTTACCCCTTATTCAGTAAGGGGAGGAAAACACGCGGCCCACCCGCGGCACCTAATAGCGCCCTCAACATGCAAATGCATGTTGATGGCCCTATTAGGTATGCGCGCGGGATCCAGTAAGTAAAATGTGCAGCCAAGCCGCACATTTTACTCTAAGAAATTAGCGCCGACCCAAAGGTTGGCGCTAATTTCTTCCGGCGCCAGGAAAGTGCACAGAAAAGCAGTAAAAATTGCTTTTCTGTGCACCCTCCGACTTAATATCATAGCGACATTAAGTCGGAGGTCCCCAAAAGTAAAAAAAAAAGTAAAAAAATAAAAAAAAATAAAAAATGTGAATTTGGCCCGCGGCTGTCTGGCCGAAAACCGGACGCTCAATTTTGCCGGCGTCCGGTTTCCGAGCCCGTGGCTGTCAGCGGGCTCGAGAACCGACGCCGGCAAAATTGAGCGTCGGCTGTCAAACCCGCTGACAGCCGCCGCTCCTGACAAAAAGGAGGCGCTAGGGACGCGCTAGTGTCCCTAGCGCCTCCTTTTCCCCGTTTTTCCCGCGTCACCTCATTTAAATACTGAATCGCCCGCACCGGCGAAGGGCTGGTACGCGCGCCGGGAGAGCGGGCGTTCGTCCGCTCTCCCGCGGTCTTACAGTGTCGACCTGTAAAGGAATTGTTGCTGTTTGTTTTTGTCTTTGCAGCACATGTAGGACCCAGCAACAGAATCTGAGAACCCTAAAGTTCACACATACGCAGAAGTAATCCTCTTTATTAATCTGCATTTTGCTCATGCTTTTCCCTTAATTGTTTGTTTCCTTTGGAGCTGTCCTATGTATGTGTTTGAGAGCATAATTAAATGAGATTTAAGGGTGATTAAAGTGTGGAGAGGCTGTTTTGGGCTTCTTGTCTTTGGAATATGTGTGCTCTGCCCACTTCTGAATGATGTCATTAGAGTAACTTGCACAGTATGTCCAAAAAGGGATAATCAGCCTCATGCATATTGTAATGAAGCCAGTAGTATGGTATACACTGGAGAGGGGAGGCCAGCTTAAAATCTCATGTAAAGAGGTTTTTTATTAGGGTTGCTGAGTTGCATGAGGCTTCTTAGCAGCAGTTTTCAAACTTGGGAATGTTAATGGCGAATATATTTTTTTGTCTAAATTTTTTTAGGTCCCACGCAAAAGAGAATTAAATCCACATTTATGATCAAATAGGTGTATGTGTGTGTGAATATATATGTGTGTGTGTGTGTGTATGTGTGCAGCTGTAGGCAAAAGTTTAGGCATCCCTCTTCACATTGGGGCAGATTTTAAAATGTATGCACGTGGCCTTCATTTGTGCACACTACCTGGCACGCCAAATGTACACCCAATTTTATAACATGTGCAGAGGCCTCTGGCTACGCCCCTGGTCTGCCCATTTTTTCAAGCCCCGGGACTTACACGCGTCCCGAGGCTTTATACGCGCTGCCAGGCATTTTGAAAATAGGCCCAGCGCACATAGACCAAGAAAAATCTCTGAAATAACTGCCCAAAAAATGGTAAGATTTGCAAAACTGAACACACAGATCACTGCAGATGACCTGCTGAAAAGTTCATCTTACAGTGGATTAGTTGTCCGCAAATCCATGGAGCAATGTTCTGCAAGGGAGAATTGTCAGAAGGAAATCTTTTTTTCTATGACCCCCATCACAAAAGTTATTGTCTAAACTAAGTATGCAAAATAGAACCTGAAACCTTTTTGAACATATCCTAGATACTAATATCCTAGTCAGTAAATAAACTGAAGCTGCAAAGAGGTTGGATATTTCAGCAAGAAAACAATCCAAAACATGCCTCAAAATCAACTTGAAAGTTCTTGCAGAAAAGAAAGGTGAAAGTTTTGGAATGGCCTTCATAGCCCCCAGGCTTGAATATTACTGAAATTCTGTGGGAAGCTTATTGAAAATCTGTGGGAGTGCATGCTAAGAATATGTCTGAGCTGTAAGAATGAAAAAAATTCCAAATGCAAGAATAGAAAGACTCTTAGCTGGCCACAGGAAATGGTTGGAAGCTGTTTTTCTGCCAAAGAAGATGTTAGAATGTATTGACTGAAAGGGCATCCAAACTTTTGCACTTGCCACAGTCACTTTTATATTTTCAATCTCTTAAAATCAGCAAGCAAATAACAATGTTGCATAAAAATTGCAGAAAGCTGTTATATTTAACTTTGTACAGTATATCGCCTCTGACTACACAATTAGGCTACAACTCGAAACAAAAATTAATGAAAATGAATCGGTGAGTTAGAGGAGGAGATTATCATACATGACTACCGTATTTTCACTTCGGATAAATATGCCCCCTTATCATTTGTCTACTCCCTTCTCAAAAGTTCATATTACTCTTTCTTTATTTTCTTGCAATCAAAAACTGAATATGAGAAAATGTAGCGATTACCATTCTCCATAGTATGTTTTATAATTCTTTTGATTCCATATGCAGCATAAAATCTTTCTGAACAAAAAAATACTTATCAGTAAGTCATTGCCACTTATGGAAATGTGCTCTTGCCAATACCTGATGCAGGCCGCATTTCAATAATTCTCCATCAGGGGAAAGACACCTGCTCTATTGATTCCCTTTCACATGTGGGCTGGTTATGTCCCGGCTCATCTGCTATCACATCTTAAATGTGTGCTGATTCTGAAATCAAACCAATGATAAAGCTGTGTTGTCTAGAGTCTGACTGATAGTGTTATTGTCAATCTGTAAAAGTGTCTAATTAAAAAGTATCAAATAAAAGAAAAACAGTCTAAACATTTATTCATTCCTTCAGGAGCCTGTAATTTATATATCCAGAACTGCTCCTTATGATTCAATATTGCAATTCTGTCTCCTCGTCTTTTAGGACAAAACAGTTTAGAGCACCATCTATTTTAACCGGTGACAATTTAGGTCCCACTTTTTCTTTGTTTTGAAAAATAGAATTTAATACTCAAGTCTGTAGGAATCTATAAATCAATATCCGATTCGTGAATGGATCTTGATGTTGCATAGGGACAAAGGATGGTCCTCGGTCTAATACTACTTGCTGCATAGGTGTCACTGTGATTGCATTTAGTTTGTTGTCATATAAGGTGAGTGAACCTCAGCTTATCCTGATTGTGTAAATAACAACCTCCCCCTTAAAATTGTCTGGGTTTTCTCCCTCTTCTTCCAATCTCCATCTGAGCCACCGGAGTGTTCATCCAATGAGAAATCAAAGGAAACATGCTTCAACTGCTTTCTTTCATTATTTTTATTCAACTAAGGATACACCTTGTCTATCTGATTGTCTCGTTCATTGCCTTGAAACAAGGTGATTTTACTATTCTGATGACTGAAATTGCTTGAGGATTTAAATTCCTGATATTTACTTCAAAAGTGGAGGGGATGATTTGCTCTTTAATCTTAGATAATGATTCTTCAATCTGAATGTTGATGCTTTCAGAAAATTTCTTATCAATTATAAGCAGTATGAGGTCCAAGGCACGTTTGTTCAGAATTGCTATCCAGCAGTTAATAAAAACGTAGTCATCTTTAAATAACATTAGTTCCTTGTAAACTTACAATCCTTGTGGAATTAGTTTACGTATTTTTAGTGCTGTATCATGAAAGGCTGCCATAATAAACTGTTTGATTGGTTTGACCTTTTACTAGGCTGGCATTTTACACAATACGCGGAATGCTGAAAGCTTTGGGATAAATCATACTACATCTATTGCAGAAGATTTTATACCTGTTCCTGAGTAAAGTGGTATGATTGCCATGTTAGTGTATTTATGTATATAGAAACGAAGGTACAAAACAGGCTGTAAGGGATGTCATTTCAGTAGATTACATTTTATATCTTTGTGATTAGGTTTTAAGAGCTGTAGTCCCTTCAAGTCAGAGCAAGACAGTTACACAGTGTGGTGTAAGTACTCTGTGCCTGCACCTTTCAGTTAGCTGACAAGCTGTTGCTAAGGAGATTGTCCAGCTCTGGTGCATGCTAGAGGAATGCTAATCCTGCCCAGTGGACTCAGAAGGGAGAGAAGTTAGCAAGGAAGACAGAGGGTTGCCTGCAACAAGTGCTTTACATTTCTGAATGCAAGTGCCGGGCTGCTCCAGTTTGCAAATGCAGGAGTGTTCCATAGTACAATATTTTGAAATCGGAGCTCTTTGTTGCTAATAGTAATTCTGAATTGTTTGCACGTGGTGTGCAAGGGCCTGCAGAATCCTTTCTGAGCAAATTGCTTTGGATTTTATGAAATACTAGTGCTAAGTTAAAGTTCAACTGGTATATAATACTGGACAAGAACCATGGATGGTGGGCTTTGTGTTTATTGTGGTGGTATGCTGCTCTAAAACGAACAAACCAGGAGCTGCTCCTATGTCTTGCTTGCAGCACATCTTCCCTTGTAGGAGGCCCATGTTTAGATCTTTTGTCCTGCTTTACATACCTAATTAGTTATTCTGTGCCTAGTTACACTGGGGCCAATATTCAACAGCACATAGCTGGAAAAATAGGACTTATTTGGCTATCTAGTGGCCACCGAATATCTGCTTAAGTTAAGCAGCCACTAGATAGCTGGATAAAAGGTAGGGGCAATGGGTGGATCGAGGCAGTGTTACTTGGCCAGATAAGTTATCTGCTAAATTGCATTTTTAATGGAGATATTCAGCTGCATAGTCATGCAGCTGAATATCCCACCTAAGTTAGCTGGATATAACTGTCCAGCTAACTAAGATATACAACTTGCCTTTAAATATTGACCACATTAAATAAGAGAAGGCCAATCAGTGACAACATACAAAACAATAGACAGCCCTAACATCATATTTGATGATGATGCATAACCAAAATCAGTCATTTCAGCCCCACCTATAACCACTACCTCAATCATGGCCTTGCTGTTTTTAACTCTTTACTTGCTTTTTGTTTTGTGTTCTGTCTGTCTTGACTAGACTGAAGGCTCCAAGGAGCAGGGACTGTACATTGTGTCTCTGTACAGCGCTGCATGCATCTGGCATATACTGTATACATCATATTTATCCAAGGTTTTAAGAGAGCTGGTAGTTCCGTTGGCTTAACTTTTCAGTGCTTCTTTAGAGTCAGGAGTAGTTCCTGAGCCTAGTGGTATACAAATGTTGTTCCTGTTCACAAAAGTGGAAGTAAAGAGGAGGCTGAGAGCTACAGGCCACTTAATCTGACCTCTCTGGTGAGCAAATTAATGGAATTGTTGCTAAAACAGAAGATACGGGCCGATACAGTACAGTGCGCTCCGGTGGAGCGCACTGTACTGTATCGGGCTACTGTACCGTACTGGGCTAACAGTGCGCTCCGGTGGAGCGCACTGTTAGCCCGGGTTTGGCTGCGTGTTTTCGACACGCTAGCTTTAACCCTTATTCAGTAAGGGGTAATAGCGCGTCGAAAACGCGCAGCCAAACCCCCTGAAACTAATAGCGCCCGCAACATGCAAATGCATGTTGATGGCCCTATTAATTATTCCCGGGCGATCCAGAAAGCAAAATGTGCAGCGAAGCCGCACATTTTACTTTCAAAAATTAACACCTGCCGGCGCCTGGGAAGTATACAAAAAAGCAGAAAAAACTGCTTTTCTGTACACACTCCGACTTAATATAGTGATATTAAGTTGGAGGCCCCAAAAATAAAAATTTAAAAAAATCAACAATTAAAAAAAAAAAAATTTAAAATCGGCCCGTGGGTTGGAAGACGGACGCTCAATTATGCCGGCGTACATTTTCCGAACCCGTGGCTGTCAGCAGGTTTGAGTACAGATACCGGCAAAATTGAGCGTCTGCTGTCAAACTCGCTGACAGCCGCCGCTGCTGTCAAAAAGGAGGTGCTAGGGATGCGCTAGTGTCCCTAGCGCCTCCTTTTACCGCGGGCCCTAATTTGCATAGGCCACCCTCCTGAATCGCGTGCCCAGGAGAGTGGCCTGTGCACGCCGGGAGATCAGGCGCTTGTCGCCTCTCCCGTGCGTTTTTCTGTATCGGCCTGATAGTTAGGGACCTTCATTTTTAGTTTTACTATTTTTTTTTTTTTTTTTTTTTTTTTGTATAAACAATTTTTATTATGGAAATGTTATAACAGTACATTCGGAATTAGAGATATGCAGTTTCTTCTATATCCCTAATACCTTAAACGTTATTTAACAATACTCAGTAGTTTCCCCCTTACCCCCCCCCCCTTTCAAATCCAAGTCCATGTCAGTAAGTGTCACATGTAAGATCACACGAGTGGTTTGCTTTCCTGTTCATTAGTCCACTCAGCGGTTAAGAATCAGACTCCGAGCTCGATGAGGTAATGCCTGTATATATTCATTCCAAATTCGAAGAAACCGTCTCCTTTTTTGCGGGTCTGTCTTTGAAGGTACGCTTTCCATTTGCATCAGGCGGTGAAGATGTATTCGCCACGTCCAGAAGGATGGACTCGTAGTTTCCTTCCAATTAAGTAAAATAATCTTTTTCCCCACTGCGAAGGCCTTACGTAAAAACCATCGAAGGTCCTGGCCTTTAATTAATGGCCGGGGGATACAATCAAATAGAATCATATATGGCGACATGGGCAATTCCACATCCAACAATCTTCGCAGATACTGCACAATCTTCCCCCAATATGAATGGATCCCCGGACATTCCCAGAAAACATGAGATAAAGTCCCCTTAATACATGAACATTTTGGACAGGATGCATTCTGCACAAGGTGCGCATGGAATGCAATTTGTGGTGTAATGTATGCTCGGTACAACAACTTGACCTGCATTTCCCTATAATACATATTACTAGTAACGGTTGACAACGTTCGCATGGAAGCCTTAAAAACTCCAGGAGGTACTTGAAACAGCCCATCTCTATTCCATCGCTCCGTCGCACGTAGACATGCCTCAGGGGCGTAACTCTTAGTGAGTACCTGATAATATCCTGAGAGTGAGGGACCTTGTGTTTTACTCAGCTGAAAAAAACGCTCAAGGGCTTGGAGATGGGCAAGAACTTTATAGGAAGCTGGGAGTGAAGTAAAGTAATGACGGATCTGCATGTAACCAAATATATGCGTTCCCGGCAGCCCATAAAGAGCTTGCAGGGCCGCAAAAGAAAAAAGGACCCCGGACTCGTCCGTCGCATGACCCAACATAGTAATACCCATTTGCTGCCAGTCCCTAAACACTCTACATTGAGATCCTGGAGTAAAGTGTGGATTACCCCCGATAGGCACCAAAAACGCATTGCAGTCAGGGAGCCCAAGATGCCTTGTCAAGTGCTGCCAGGCTTGTCTGAGAGGTGCAATAAGAGGGTCACGTTTAATGTCATCAGTCAACTCCCTATTAGGGCACATAAGTACAAACCGTAGATCCAAGGGATCCACCATCGTTTGCTCTGCCGTTAGGCCAATGAAGTTAGAATCTCCCGAGATCCAATCCCGGACCAAGCGCAAATTTGCCGCCACCACATAACTGTTCAAATCCGGCACTCCCATGCCACCCTCACCCCATTTCATTTTCAACCAGCGCAGGGGGATACGAGCTTTTTTGCCCTTCCATATGAAGGTTCTAATTAATTTGTCCAGAGTCCCCATATCCTTCCGGTTAATGGGAAACGGGAGATTCTGTATGACATAGAGCCATTTAGGCAGGATAACTAATTTAAATAAATTAATGCGCCCTCCTAAAGATAAAGGAAGCTCCTTCCAGTGACACAATTTTTCTCTCGTCAAATTCAATAATCGGGTTAGATTAAGGGAGTATATGGATCGCAGGTCTGTGGAGAGAAAAACTCCCAAGTACTTAATCACAGAGTCAGCCCAATGTAACGGAAAGTTCCCCTGCCAGCTCTCCCTCAAAGTGGAAGGAAATCCCAATGCCTCCGATTTATCCCAATTAATGCTCAGTCCGGAGAACTCTCCAAAGGCTTTGAAGAGCGCTAATAGCGCCGATAAAGAGCGTTCTGGGGACGTAAGAAAGGCCAAAATGTCGTCCGCAAAGGCGGCATATTTAAAAATCTCCTTCTTAGTACCGGAATAGAACTGTACCCCTCTTATAATAGGAGCCTCCTGCATCGCCGTGAGCAACGGCTCTAGAGTCAGTAAAAATAGAAGGGGAGATAACGGGCAACCCTGACGCGTTCCCCGTAATACCGGAATAGGGGAAGACAAAACTCCATTGACCAGTAATCTGGCTTGGGGGGCATTGTACAGCAACGCAATCGCCTCTAAGAAAAACCCCTGAAAGCCCATTTCAGTGAGCACCTGAAACAAATATCCCCATTCAACTCTGTCAAACGCCTTTTCAGCGTCTAGGCTGACCATTAAAAATGGTATATCAGTGCGCTTACAGAGTGTCATCGCCGCCATTACTCTCCTAATGTTAGGGCATAACGCCGTTGGACAAAGCCCACCTGACCTGGGTGGATTAGCTGAGGTAAAATATTACCCAGGCGATCCGCCAGAATTTTGGCCAGGAGTTTGTGATCCACATTCAAAAGCGAGATGGGACGATACGCTGTAGGTTCCATCGGATCCTTTCCCGGTTTTGGGATTAAGGTCACATGTGCCATGTTACCCGGCAGAGGAAAAGAGCCCAGATTAATCCAACTTTGAAACACCGATGGAAGGAGGCCTGTCATGGGGTCTATTAAACACTGGTAGAACTCAGCACTGTAGCCGTCCGGTCCAGGTGTTTTTAATTTTTTAGCTGTCCGAATTGCCTTACTAACCTCCTCCTCCCGAATCGGCTCATTTAACCATCTCTGCTGGGCCACAGTGATGGATGGCAGCTTAACACGAGCAGAGAACAACTCCCATTTTGTAGGAGACCAACCCCCTGCCTTATAAAGTTCAGGATAATATTCTTGAAAGGCCTTTAAAATATCAGGGGTATCATTAACAATCCGCCCTCTATTCGTTCGCAACGCTGTAACGTGTCGTCAGCCACCCACTGATCGCACCAAATTCGCCATCATTTTCCCTGATTTATTCCCGAATTGATACAATTTATATCTATAATAATGAATACTTTTGATGGCCCTTTGGTGCAAAAGGGAGTTGATCACTGTTTGCAAGGAAATGTATGCTGCGCGTTGTGACCCCGACGGTTGTGCTACTAGATCCCGTTTAGCGCTCTGTAACTGCGCACTAAGAAGGAGCAACCTTTGATCGGTGGATTTCCTTCAGTGAGCTATATATGAAATTATATCGCCCCGCAATACTGCTTTGGCTGTATTCCAGAAAAGAACTGGATCTCCCATTACTATTCTTTATTTTTCCCAGGAATTTGAGGGTTAATTATGATGATAACAAAAACATGAGAA
This sequence comes from Rhinatrema bivittatum, assembly GCF_901001135.1. NCBI lineage: Eukaryota > Metazoa > Chordata > Amphibia > Gymnophiona > Rhinatrematidae > Rhinatrema > Rhinatrema bivittatum. The sequence continues at coordinate 133,389,194 of NC_042618.1, read as the reverse complement.
AATCAGTTGGAGAAAATGCTCATTATTTTTCTGGGTAAATATCAGTTTATTTTTGGAGGACAAAAGCCAGGATAATAAAACAACATTATCAGATTCTCATATCTACCCACTCAGCAGCATCCTTATCACTACCCCCATCCCCTGCCTAACACCCCTCTCTCTCTCCTACCCCCCATTTCCCCTCCATACACACTGCAACGGCATTCATCCTTCCCGGTGTTGTCTCCAGGCTCTCTCTCCCTTGGCAGCGTGCTTACTGAGACTCCCACACTCTGCAACACTGCACTTCTGCTTTATGCAGGGCCAGAGAGCTTGCCGGAAAGTGCTTCTGGTGAGTAGGGCCTGCTTGAGATTCATTCACGACAGCAGGGTGAGGAAGTAGGACTTGTAACATGGCATCGGCAGCACTGGAGGGTGAGTGCTTTCACTGGTGGAGGGTGGGACTTGAAACATAGCATACAATTTGGCCCACACCAGCTTCCAGGAGTGGTTGGGAAGCCTTGAAACACTGCATCTTCTGCTCAGAAGTAGCTTTTTCGTCAGCCTAAAATTACAGTGCATATCTGTTTAAACCAATTGTCACCTTGGGGAAAAATCCAGTAATTTATGGGTGAAAATCAGTTTAAACTGAAAATGAAGGACCATAAAGATGGTGTAGTTTCTGGAATCCGATGGGTTACAAGATCCAAAGCAACCTGGATTTAGCAGAGGGGGGGTCTCGCCAGACAAACCTAATCAATTTCTTTGATAGAGGGACCAGAGAGTTGGGTCCCTGCAAAGGCTAGATGTTCTGTACTTGGATTTGATTAAGGCCTTTGACATTGTGATATGGGCCCTAAAATGATTGGTTTAGTAACTGAGCGGGAGGTGATAAATGGAGTTTACTTCAAGGAAAGAAACATTGCTAGTGGTGTGCAGCAGGAATCTGTCCTTGGACTGGTTCTTTTCAACAAATTTGTGAGCAACATTGCGAAAAGATTTTTGGGATTGGTTTGTCTTTTGATGATACCAAAATCTGCAACAGGGTAGATAGCCAAGAATGTGTGGAAAACATGAGAAGAAATCTAGCAAAGCTCAAAGAATGGTCTAGAGTGTGTCATCTAAAATGTAATGCTAAAATATGCAGAGTTATGCATTTAGGATGCAAAAAAAACAAGGGAGAAGTGTAACGTAGGAGCTGCTTCGGAAAAGGTAATTTCTAGCTTGCAGGCTTGGCTATGCGTGTGTCGCACTGAAACTGCTTTCTCTTCTAATACTGGCAGGCCTGATGATGTATCCCAGATACAAGGAACATACTTTCATTTGAAGACAACACAGAAACAATGAAATGTTTCATTATGTGTTGTTTTCAAAATGAAACTTTTTTTCCTTTTTCTATTTCAGTGCAAATAGTTTTAATGTGCACTAAAATGGGAAAACAAAAATTAAAAGAAAAAAAAACAAATATTAAACGGGGTGTGAAAAACAAAACAAAACAAAAATCTCCCCTGCACACTCCTACACTGGGAAGAGGTGTTATCATGCTTTCACTCATTTGTTTGTTTTTTTTGGAGGGGGAGGGGGGCCTGTGGCAGTAAGAGTAGGTAAATCAGTGGTAGAGCGCAGGCTAGATTTCAGCTTGAGCATCAGTAGCGGATGTACAACATTTAGTAACCACCTGAAAAATACTATACCACAATAGAAACAGAATGCACATCTGTAGTATATATAGAATCCAGCTTTATCACTTTATCTAATTTACTCCTGGATTCATCAGAATGCTATAAATATAGTGGAAATAGCGCCCACGATTATAAAAAAAAATTTTTAAAAAGGGGAGGGGGCGTAGTTAGGATAATTTCCCTGCTTCTGCATCACAGAGAGAATTTCCACAACGTGCGATACATTTATCACGCCCGCGCTATTTTTTGAATTGCACACTGATTAATCCACCATAGGCGCGTTACTGACCGAAAAGGTTTTTATTGCAAATGCCAGTTCGAGAGAGAGAGAGACATAATATTGGCCTCTGCAGAGGCGCGCATTCTCTAAGTTTACCCCCCACTGTAAGAGGGAGGGGGTACTTTTAACTCTGGGTGAGGTTTGGGGGGCAGTTTTACATACACTGTCAGAGGTACAAACAGCAAACTTGACAACAATGAAGATTTTCTGATATCTGGAGTAAAGAAAGGTAAAAGAGGAGTTGATTTGTACAATGTACACTCTACCTAGCTTGATTACTGCTAGGTAGAGAATGCCCTAACGCAGAATGATAAATGACCCTCCTAGTTAGTTCCTCACGACCACACTTTTCTGGAAATTGGAATTTATTCAGTTTTCAGTCCTATTTGTGTTTGTTTTGTGATCTTGCTCCTGGCCCTTCCATGGTGAACACCGAACAGAAATATTTAATTTTGTGTTTTTCCTCCTTAGCTTCCTCATATTCCTCCCCTCCACCTCTGAATCTCACTATGCCACTTTTGTCCCCTTGTTTTACTGAATTTGCTATTTTTCTTCCATTTGCATCTTTGCATTCCTAACTGCTTTCCTAGCTTCTCTTAGCTTTTGCAGATATCGTTGCCTGTCTTTCTCTTTCTGCAATCTCTTATATTTATGAACGCTAACTTTTTTCCTTACCTTTTCATCTACTTCTTTAGAAATCCTTAGTGACCTCTTTCATCTTTCCTTTATTTACTTTCATAACAATAAGGTTAGTTACCCTTATTATATTTGACCACTGCTCTTTTACTTCCCCTAGATTTTCCCATCCAGCAAATGACTCCATGACTTACTTCCCCATTTTAAGTTATATTTCCTGAAGTGTAGGACCCTTGCCTTTGAATGAACCTTCACTCTAATACTGAACCACACCATCCAATGATCACTGGATCCCAAATGATCATCCACTACAGCATCAGAAACATTGTCCCCATTGGTAAGCACCAGGTCCAGTATTGCACCCTCCAATGTGGGATCTGTTATTAGTTGATGGAACAGTTCTCCGTGCAAAGTAAGCTATGATCTAACTAGACGCCCCAGCTGACACTTTCTTTTATTCTAGTGGTCATAAACATACATCTGCTTTTCTGTTCCAGTCTAGGTACCGTACTAATGTAGATTGACAATCATTTATGCTTCTTCTATAGGATATTTATCTGCATGTTTTGCTTTTCTAGATTTATACTGAGATGGCAAGTGAATTCAGATTTCCAGAAGGAAGAGAATTTTGACTAAATACTGCAACCTGATTTTAATCTTTTCAACAAGACATTTGCTACTGTGGGGTGAAAAAGTTAGATAATGCATTAACAGTAGCCTTCTAAGAGCTCAACAGTTTGTTCTAATTTTTTTTAAGATACAAAGCAACACATAAGACTTAAAAGTTCAACATGGCTGAAATGTGTGTTGGAGTTGCTACTTCACTAATGCTACTCACAATGTCAGCTGAGCCATTTCTTTTCACTGTGAGCAGCATTTACGGGCCGATACAGTAAAAGTCGCAGGAGAGCGGGTGCTCTCCTGTGCGCGCAATTCTGTATTCAAATGAGGGCCCGCGGCAAAAAGAGGTGCTAGGGACACTAGCGCGTCCCTAGCGCCTCTTTTTGGACAGGAGCGGCGGCTGTCAGCGGGTTTGACAGCCGACACTCAATTTTGCCAGCGTCTGTTCTCAAACCCGCAAAATTGAGCGTCCGGTTTTCGAGCCGCGGGCCGATTTCACATTTTTATTTATTTATTTTTTTAAACTTTTTTTTTTAACTTTCGGGACCTCTGACTTAATATCGCCATGATATTAAGTCGGAGGGTGCACAGAAATTTTTACTGCTTTTCTGTGCACTTTCCTGGTGCCCGGAGAAATTAACGCCTACCTTTTTGGTAGGCGCTAATTTCTGAAAGTAAAATGTGCTGCTTGGCTGCACATTTTGTTTTCCAAATCGCGCGGGAGTACCTAATAGGGCCATCAACATGCATTTGCATGTTGCGGGCGCTATTAGGTTCGGGGGGGTTTGACGCGCGTTTTCGACACCCTATTACCCCTTACTGAATAAAGGGGTAGAGCTAGCACGTCGAAAACGCGCATCCAATCGCGGGTTAACAGTGTGCTCCGCTGGAGCACACTGTACTGTATCGGCCTGTTAATGTTTCTGTAATTCCTCTTCAGGCTTGGTAATCTTGGCTAGCATTCTGTTCTTCAGATGCTAGCCAACCACAGTTTTCTTTCTGGAGGGCTCTGGCCCCATATTTGTTTTTTTGGTTGTTTTATGACACCAAAGGAAACTGTGCGATCTTCATCCAAGAGCTCTTCTCTTGGTTAGTACTCTGTGCCTTTTCCTATCTCCAGGAGGATCTAGGCCTTCTAGTGCTTGTCAGTCTGCTGTTCAGAAACTCTTGACTGTTTTGCTTTTTGTGTGGTGAAGTCCGCTTCTCACTGAGTTTACGTCACACCCCTGCCTTAGGCCCCTCTGCTGTGCATCAGGGCTTTTGTTTCTCTCTGTCTTGTGGGTTTCTCTTATGTAGAACCCAACTTTTTTTTTTTTTTTCCATCGTAGACCCTATTTTAGGTTAGCTGCCTCACAAACGAAAGGGGAAAAGGTGCCTTCAGCACTATGTGGTTTACCTGCTTTGTCCTGTTCTAGGCAGCCTTTTGCTAGGGAATTCATGAGGACTGCCATCCTGCTTGGTCTCTGAGAAAGCAGAGTTGCTTACCTATAACATGTATTCTCCAAGGATAGAAGGATGTCAGTGTAGGAATCACAAAAGCTCATGAACGTGTATAGCTTCTTTTCACGCAGCCATGGCAGGGATTCTACTAATGTGACAGCATAGGTTGGCGCATTGAATTTGCGATTAAGCCCCTGAAACAGTGTCCTCAAAATATGGTGCCATGTCGGGCGAATCTTGACCTGAAGCATGAGTGCACTCACATTTATTGCAAGCATATGATTACTCATAAAAATGTATATATATTGTTTATCAATTTCAAAAAAGTAAAAAAATATTCATCTGAAAAGTTTTTAAATAACTCTAGTGCACTGTTGATTATATATGACCTGCTAAGCGGAGGAAATGTTATGATTAACCAAGTAACTGCTTTGGTGTTATGATGGTCCATAGGAGGTAAAAGAACATTAAGCCTTTGTGACTTTGAGAAATTTGAATTTGGATACCCAGGTGTATTTTTCACAAGATGGAAGAGTTTGGCATCATCGTTTTGGTGCTATAGTGTCAACTAATTCGGCACCAAACATATTGGTGCCAACATTTCACAAAGTCAATTCTACGTTGACTTGTCAAAAGAACGTCACCAGGGTATTCTCTAATCAGTATTGGTCCTGTGTTTGGATATATTATTGGTAACATGTTAGCCTCCTACATCTGATTGTCATCCATTTATGCAGAAACTATGGCTGGAGTTCATTCATAATTTCCTGGAAAATATTACAACTACTCCACTTTCTGTTGTTGAACCCATACTGGAAAAATTGGCTACCCAAATTGAGTCTATATCTCCTAGTCCACCTTATCAAAAAGTAGCTAATATATTCAGTGGGAAAAATCATAAACTTTTGTCCTTAAAGCCTCCACTATTAATCACTGACTTTAAGGATAAATCTAACTTATCCTTTTGAATCTCATTCATATCGATTGTTGGAGGATTCTCCAAAGCTAACCTCTGATCCCTGCCCAAAACCAGCTAGGACACAATACTTTCCTTTTGAAATGCAGGACGAACCAGTGGCAAAAAAGACTTCCTAGGAGTGCTGAAGTTTTATACAAGCATCAAAACAACCTCTGGCAATACCAGTGCACAAAGTACTTTGAGACTTTCAGTCTAAAGTCTGCAAGCACCTCTTTCCACACTCCCAGTTGCAAGGAAGATGGATTTAGAACATAAAGCCAATCTGTTTCCAGATCATGATAAAGTCCAATTACCTCATAAATCTGTGATGGTGGAATGCACTTTAAAAGAGCAATAAAAGAAAAATAGATTCCAGTATTTCACCTAGAAAAGAGGCTAAATTGTGGATTCTACTGGTAAAAGTTTTAGATAGTATAATTCTTTTACAAAAAAAGCAAAAGAATCCATTCAGCTACCTGCAGATTTCCAGGAAAAAACTACTTCTCATCTCACTGAAGCAGACAAATGTGGGGAAGCACTTAATAACATCTACTTATGATTTTGATACAGCTTGTAGATAATCAGCCATAGGGCCAAGACGACTAGCTTGGCTTAAGATATCAGGTCTTAGAGATGATGTTCATAAGTTAGTAAATGCCCCCTGCTCTAGAGAGAACCTGTTTAGGGACAAAGTTAAGGAAACTGTGGATGTTATTAAAGATCACTTTTATGCTTTACAGGCCTTAACTGCAGCAACTTCAGATTAACATTCTTCTCAAAGAAGGTATCTGTCAGTTTTAAGAGACATATTATTACCCTTGAGTGGGGGGGATATCAGCCTTATTAACAATCTCGGCAGCAGCATCATCCTTATCCAGATCTCATCTAAGAGATGTAACTCAGCCAACATCTACCCAGCAATTAAAAAAAAAAAAATCCCTAATTTTTGACTACAAGATTTTTCATTACTCCAGTTATCTTGAAGTTCTTCCAGTGGGGGGGGAGGTCTCATTTTTTCTTCCCCCAATAGGCTCTCATCACCACACTCTTTTGAGTTCAAAACTAATTCACAAAGGTAATCGCCTACATTTTCAAGTTCTGCCTCCTTATACTGTCTCATCCTTATCCAATGTCTGCTGACCAGCTGTACATTATGAAAGAAGCTCTAAAGTTGCTTACCTGTAACAAGTGTCCTCCATTGACAGCTGGACAAATGAACCACGCAGTCCCTCTCTTCTCTTCATAGAGTTGAAGCTTAGCATGTTAAATGACTGAGGAGAGTTGCATGGCAGGGCTATGCAGGAACTCTCACTCACTCACTCACACTCACTCACTCACTCACTCACTCCTGCTGTCAAGGGAGAAGATTGTTTACAGGAAAGCAAATTTATGTATTGTTGAAATTACTTTAATTAAAAGACCATATAATATAACTTCCATGAAAAAAAAGTGTGCAACACCTTTTCAGTTTTTACATGTACCTTAAAACAGCACTATGTAATAAATTTTATGGAGGGCATACTAATTTTTCCCTCCATAGCATGGTCTCAGTACTAACGTGTGAATGTTAACACATTACCTGCTGGGAAATCCCCCATGCCAACCAATCTGAAGTGGTGAAATGACTGGTAGGGGATTTTTATTTCCTGCCACCACCCCACAGAGCCATGGCTAGCTCCCTCTGGAGGCTACCCAAGACACAGCCATTGTGCTCTCTTTCACTTACCATTCTGGAAGTGCCCCCTTTGTTCATTAGGAAAAACTGCAGATGTACACTTGATACATAACGAAGCACCATTAGATGGTGTGATTCCCAGCTTAATGGCCATGCTAGCAGGAGGGATCTGCAGGCTCTCCTGCTGGTAAAGAAAGGGGAATTTCTAGTGCCGATTCTGAAAAGGTGGGTGGCCTGGTGGTTATTCTTTGATTTGGGGAACAGAGAACTGGAGGTGTTGGAGGAGGAGAGTGCTGGTCCCTGGAAGGTGCTTTGTGATGCCAGAGTTAGGGGCATGTTGGCCTATTCTTTCTGATGTGATTAGAGGGGAGAAAAATTCCTCTTCTCCCCCCCCCCCCCCCCCCCCCATTGCTAACTGACCCTTTCACTTCAGACTGGTTTGCAGGGTGAATTTCCTGCTTTGGATCCACTAGAAAGCAGGTGTAACATTTCTGGTGTTAATATATGAAAAGAATATACCACACTGTTTATTATGCATACATTAAGGTCTTATTTTGCAAATGCTTTCTCATTTACATTTGGGTATGTACTAATTTGAGTATGTATATATGAATGTACTGAAGAACCATCTTAACATGCACATTAAAGCCTTTTTACATAGCTCAGTATTTTAAATGTGCTCAAAAAGCCCTTACCTTACACGTTGAGCTTTATTGCATAGGCCCCTAAGTGTGCTGAAATAATGTGTGTAGCATTACTCTTCTAACCAGGCAAGTTATCAATTTATACTACAGTGTTTCAAGGCTTGCCAAGATCAAGCTTGGAAAGAAAAGTACATGCCATACAGAGAGAAGTATTTCTGACATACACAAAACAGACTACCTGGTTTACAGTTTCATTAAGAGTGCAAATGCTAAGTTGCTAAATTAAGCAGGGCCTTCGTACTGATTTAGGGAACTTTTGGGGGGGTTTTTTGTTTTTTTTAATCTAGTAGTTTCCTCCTGTTTCTTTAGGTTTCCTGCTCAGTGCTGGAATCTGGCATGAGCCTTTATTCTACCTCCCCCCTTTATTTTATATCCCCTCTCAGCTTCCTTTAGTCCCGTTATCAGCCGGGTATCCTGCAGTCATGGTCCCTGAATCACTATTATGAAGCACCTAAACTAAAGGAATCAAACTCGTGTCCCTTCACATCATCGTGTACAGCAGTGCCACTCTGCCACTATTCCAGCCAAGGAAATCCCTTGAATAGTAGTAAAAGAAATGCAAGGGGCCCATTTACAGCCTGTCTTCCACTCTTAGTGAAGGAACGTCAGCTGCTTTTATATGAGCTTGAGGAAAGGATTATAGTAGGCCCAGAAGCTTTGCATCTTCAAAATATTGGTAGCTTAGTAAAGAACACCTCTGTACCACTTCATTTTGGTTTTCTTTTAACAGATTGCAATTTTGTCGAGCTGTAGCAACACCTTTCTCTCCTAATTTCTGAAATGTATTTAAATTAAAATAGTTTTATATCTATCGGGAATTGTATAGAACATTTTGCAAATCTTAATTCTTTTTTTTTTTCCCCCTTAGCTGTCCTTTTTGGAAAGTCTCACAAAGCTTGGCAATTTTAGTGCAAGTAGGACATTTTTGATTTTATGATGATTTTTGAGAAACTTGGAATTGCGTTCAATAGCGTGTAACAGCTGGGAAAGGTCATTGCGGTTTGCTATGACCACTTCCCATATGAATGGACACGTGATGGAAGACTCTGATAATGAGATAAAAACTGCAGATCTTGTATCTTCAGAGGAACCTCAGAAGCACAGAGAGATGGCTGTTGATTGCCCAGCGGATTTGGGTTCTCGGACGATGCCAGTACGGCGAAGTGCTCAGCTTGAACGCATTCGACAACAGCAAGAGGACATGAGACGCAGGCGAGAGGAAGAGGGAAAGAAACAAGAGTTGGATGTTAATGCATCCTTGCGACTTAAAAAATTGGCTCAGATTCCGCCTAAAATTGGAATAGATAACCCTATATTTGACACAGAAGAAGGAGTCATTCTGGAGAGTCCCAGTCGTGCTGTGAAAGTACTAGGTATGTAACATCAATTTATTGTAAAATGAGTAGTATATGAAGCAAGTTTTGCAGAATGGTGGTGTTTCCCTTAACTCACATTTTTTCTTTTGCCACAGCTAAGTTATATAAGTTGTACACAAAAGGCTTTGTTTAGTCAGGAAATATGCTTTGTAGAACATAAAGGTATGCAATCTAACAAATTTTTTATAGACTTGTAAATGGTAAAACACATTATACATATAAGGTAACATCTTAGTGTTACCTGTGATAATGATGCCTGTGATAATTTCTTAATAGGAGTGGGTTATGAAATAAAGATGTCCTAGCATCTTAGAGTTAAAGATGCATCTTTCTAATGCCTGAGTTCAACTACTAGTATAATTAGTTCTTCTATCCTAAGGTATTTCTAAATTGTAAATGTAGGTGTTGATTTTCCAGCTAATTAAGTGATCTTTGAAAGTGCAAAACAATATTTTAATTTTTTTATTTTTCTTTTATCAATTTTTATCAATTTAAAACCTAAAATCAGAAGCCCTAATTAAAATTGAGATTAGTGCAATAAAAAAACCTTTTTTTTTTTTTTGCTTTGTGTGGATACGAAGTGAGCAGATAGTGTGGTGTTACACAAAGTACTTCTATAGCTATGAGTTCCTTTGCACAAGGTGCAGGAAATGTCTGATTGACTAATCCAAAATTCTAGCTGGAACCTTACTTTATACTTTTCCACTGGTATTTCAGTTTCACAGAACAGTAAAGCCATATTGCACGGATCAGTGTGCAAAAGAAATATCTACTACCCTGCTATGTTTAATGCAAAAGGCAGGTAATCAAGTTGTAATAAATACATAAATATCTTCAGATTTCGGCTAGAGTAATATTTGAGGGAATTGTAAAATAAATGCACAGGGATCTAATTTTGCACAGATGGTAAAAATCTGGAGACTGGCACTTGTGAGTTCTCTGTGAAGTGTTGGTATCCTGATGCTTTCTACTTGGTGCAATGACAACCAAACTTTCCAAGCACAGTTTGAGTATCATGGCTGAACAGAACTAGGGAAGGGGATTTTTTTTTTTGTATTCTCGCAGTGTTTTGAGTGAGTGGGGATACTTTGAAAATATATGTGGATATAGTTCATTTGATTTTCTTTGATTTGTAATTGTGTTGAAAGTAGTCCATCTTCTCTTTTTGATCTTGTAGTAAAATCAGGATGTTGAAGTTTTGAGCGAGTCTGCATTTATATAGGGCTTATAACCAAAATGCACTTAGCTACAGCAATCACAGGACACTAAAAACTTGGAATTCCAAATTCAGGGGCACCAGGATGTAGGGTGACTTACCTCGGGTCACACAGTAAGTTGAGCAGAAGAGCAAGTTGTGAACTTTTGCCCCAAATTTTTTCTGAATCATATTTCAAAGACTACTCTTGTATGAGACTTAAATGAGAAATGAAAGACGTACTGAGAGTTACATCGAATGTGTGTGCTTTTTTTTTTTTTTTTTTTAAACATGCACAAAAGTGTAGCCAGAAGAATTGGCCACCTTCAAGTTAAGACAAGTCTGATTGCCTCACTTGGCTGCAGGCGAAACTAAAACACGGGAATAAGTTTTTATGATGATATGCAGAGCTAATCAGAAACAACGTAAGCTGAGGTAAAACCTTTAGGGCCAGATTTTAAAAGCCCTATGCGCGCCGGGCCTAAGTCCCCGGGGCTTTACTAAAGGGGCGGTCTGGAGGCAGGGGTGAGGCCAGAGGCCTCCGACACAGCTGCCATTGCTGTGTCGGAGGATCGCTTACCTGCAGGCTGCTGGCGCGCACAAAAGGTAAGACAAAGGTCGGGGGGGGAGGGTTAGAGTAGGGCTAGGGGGGAAAGGTTAGGGAAAGGGGTGGGGGAAGATCAGGCTAGGGGGAGGGGAAGTTCCCTCACAGGCCGCTCCATTTTCGGAGCGTCCTAGGAGGGAGTTGGGGGGAAGGCAGAGTGGCTTGGCACGCTCAAGGTACACAATTGTGCACCCCCTTGCGCGCGCCGACCCCCGATTTTATAACATGCGCGCACGTTATAAAATCGGGTGGACCTTTTAAAATCTACCCCTTAGGCTTTATGCTTGTTTAATAAAGTTTTTAAGCTAGAACACTTCCTATCTGATCAAACTGATTAATCAGCAAAATAACTACATTACTGAGTCCTAGTACACAAAGTGGAGCAGATTAGTTTCAGGAGCAAATAGTTAAAGCAACAGATTGTGCCCCCCTTTTTTCTTTAAAAGAAAAGGCAAATGAAGGCCCAGTAATGATCCAAAAGAGCTGATATTTGGAATACCCTTGAATATTTGTGCTGCTAATATTCACTCTAGTTGACACACACAGGTTGAGATGGCAGTCCATAGTAGGTATCCATATCCATTCCTTGTTTGATTGTAATTGGTGTCTGTGCATAAATAGTGTCTTAGCTCTTGAGAAAACTCTTGGGCATTTCATCCAGGGCTGCACTAACTTTGGTGGTTACCAAAGTATAGGGAAAGCAAAAGAACTGTCAAAGCATCTGTGAGCAAAATTAGTTCAACTTTATAAATCAGGAAAAGGATATAAAAAGATATGCAAAAATTTGATAATGCCAATCAATACTGTTCAAACTCTGATCAAGAAGTAGAAAATTAAGGGTTCTTTTAATACCAAGACATGGTCAAGTAGACAGATTTCAGACACAACTGCCAGGAAAATTTGTTGATATGCCAAGAAAAATCCACAAGCAACCTTTATTGAAATACAGACTTCTCTGAAACAAAGTGGTGTGGTGTTTCAGCATGCATAGTAAGAAGATATTTGAACAAAAATGGGCTGCATGGTAGAGTTGGCAGAAAAAAAGTCATTGCTGCACCAATGCCACAAAACAGCCCGCTTACAATAAGCCGAGCAGCACCTAGGGAAGCTTCAAAACTTCTGGAACAAAATAATTTGGAGGGATGAGACCAAAATTGAACTTTATGGTCATAATCATAAACGCTAGGTTTGGAGAGGAATCAACAAGGCCTCTGAAGAGAAGCACACCATCCCTAGCATGAAGCATGAAGGTGGATCCTCTACTGTTTTGGGGATGTGGGAGCTACAGCAGCACAGGGAATTTAGTCAAAATTGATGGCAAGATAAATGCAGCATCTTATCAGAAAATATTGGAGGAGAATTTGCAAGGGGGCCGCTTGGACTTTACAATATGACAATGATCTGAAACATAAGGCCAAGTTGCCCTTTTAGTGGCTGCAGCAGAAGAAAGTGAAGGTTCTGGAGTGACCATCACAGTCTCCTGACTTCAACATCACTGAGCCACTTTGGGGGGGGGGGGGGGGGGAATTCAAACATGTAGCTCATGCTAGACAACCAAAATATTTACAGGATCTGGAGGCTTTTTGCCAAGAGGAATGGGCAGCTTCACCATATGAGAAAATCAAGGGCCTCTTTCACGACTATCACAAAAGACTACAAGCCACCATTGATGCAAAAGGGGGCAGTTTACAATATTAGAACTAAAGGAATGTACATTTTTGAACAGGACCATTTTATTACTTCCTTTATTGCTATGGTTTGTTTAATGATTGTGCTATTCTGTGTTGCATGTGTTTAAACACATTAAAAATAACAGATGTGTTTTGTCAGATCACTCAGTTTTTCTTAAAATGCTGCACATCTTAGAGAGTCTGCCAGGGGTATGTAAACTTATGAACACCAACTGTAATGCAAAAGATGTTACATACCTTCAAAGTAGAAGTCCAAGATAACCAACTAAAGTATTTTGCTGTGATGAAGAGCACAGTGTATAACAGGCAACCTTTTTGAAGGAAAATATATCTTTTTCAGCAGGCTTATGGTTTATCAGCTGAATTCTGACCTCTGCTAAGCCCTGTCAGAAGATCTGACTGAGCACAGAAACCTTAATAGAGTCTGACAGGGATTAGAGAGCTTTGGAGAGAGAATTCCTGGCATTCTTGTCTTTGAAAAGTTATTGTTTTTTTTCAGTCGATATATAGTACTATTAAGTGTGTGTTTATACCTCTGAAGCTTTAACAGATGATATCCTTAACCATTGCACAGAAATAAACCTTTGGCTTGTTCCCAGGACTCAATTTGTGGGAGAACAGCCTGGAACTGAGCTCCACTACTTTTTTGGGATGTGGGAGGGCAAAAGTGAGGAGCCGAGGAGACTGAAGTGCAAATTAGATGATCAGTTGGGTGGGGCATTCAGGGGAGCATGCGGTGCTGCCCCTTCCTTCCTCTCCTGAAGAGGCAAAGAGCAGGCCACACTTTTTTAAATTCTACCTTCCCAGGCTGAGGAGAGCAGGCAGTGTATGCTAATCTGCCCTCACTCCCAAATTAAAGAAGAGCCAGCTGATTCCATCTCCAAGAGGTCTGTTGTGCCTTACTGGTTAAGCAGGGAGATGAGAGGTTGCTGGAGAGGGTCATTTTCTAGGCATAGTGGGGGATCAGAGACTACCATGTATTAGGGGAGAGATTTAGGGTTAATAGGACACTTAGGGATTCATGGGGGCCTGAGGGGGGGGGGGGGGAGTTAACAGGGCAGGAAACAGAGGATCAGGATCCCTAGGGCAGAGAGGGAGGATGAGGGTAGACAAATAGGGCTCCGTTCTCTCTCTCCTTCTCCTCCTCCTCCTCCTCCAGTGATTTTCCATCCCCAGCTCCCACAGTGCTCAAGCCCCAGCCATTCTTCACTTAATAAGCATTGGTGGGCAAAACACATCTGGGGGTTGAGCACTGTGATGGCTGGGAATGGAGGATTACTGGGAGAAGGAAAGTGCAAAGAGTTTGTTCGTATGTGGGTGTGAGAGAGAGAGTGTGTTTTTGGGAGAGAGAGGCAGCTCACGTCCTGCCCTGGCCCCTGCCCTCGCACAGGCCACACCTGACCCTGCTTCTCCTCCCCCTTCCACAGTTCTACTTCTTTTTTACTTCTTTTTTTTGTCTACAAATTAAGTTATGCTTGTTCCACTGAGAGATGGTACATCAGTTTTGAAGAAACAAGTAAATCTTGCGTTTATTTCAGGGACACTCACTGAAATACAGAATTAGCAAATAAAGCTTCATTAGCTCTAGAGTTTGTAATACATTATTGTTACTAGTAATCAACTTCTAAAATGTAAATATAGAATATAAAATCTTAAATTTTTGGTTTATTAATCTAGGCAGGTATATAGGTGCTCATATATTGGACAAATGGTAACAGACACAAAAAAGGGTTGAATTAGCACAAGTTTAAAACTTGCGAGCAGTAGCGCTAATCCTCAAGACTATTGTCCATTCCCATGTCTTTCATATACAGTCATTTTAAGAAAAATCTATCTCAAGTGAAGAGTATATATTACATATGCATAACTCCTGTTTGGATCAAAAATGTTGGAGTGATCAGATTGCAAACTCTTAAAAAGTTTTTGTGGGAAACTTAAATATGAATGGGGGGGGGGGGGATTTTCAGACTGTTCACCCTGGAAATTCTCTGTTTTGTCTTATACTCCACTATTGCACTGAGAATTCTTTCTGTCATATGTAATGAGCATTAAATAGCACAATCTCTGGAGCAGGTTTCTAACATTAATCTTCTAATTCTAAATATTGCTGATGCTCATTTTGCTTCCCACACGAACCATAGATAATTACACAAACCCACTGAATGCTGTTTCAGAAATAGGCAAGCAGTTTATATTGTTATAGCTGGCAGCTGTCACACTGCTTTTAATATGTGCAAAACAACCTTGACCCCCATCTCAAGCAACACATAACCACAGTTCTCTCTTCCTTCCCTTCCACCCTCCCTTTTTAATATACTTGCACATCAAACTATGAAAGAAATCCTCCCTTACACTTGAGTAATATCTTTTGCCCAGTTCAGTCTTTTGATTTAATACATTCTGTGCTTAACAGTGCTTGCAGATGTCATTTTCTTATCCAGAAACTTGAAATACAAGTGGCATCAGTCTTGTGTGAGACATAGTTTGAGTTCTAAAGGATAGGGGTCTTCGGTATCCAAAGGAAAACTCCATTTTCCCTGTGAGTAGAAATGTTGGCTGTAAAAGGCTTTGAGAGTGCTCAGGTTGCTGATGTTTTCAGATTACTTTTTTTTCGCTTGGCTTAAAAATGTAATAAATGTCTATTTAAAAAAAGATTTGTGCATGCTGGGGTAATTGGATCTCCAAATTCAAGTTTTCCTTCTCTTTTTGGGGCTAGGGGTTGGGGAAGCATCTGGACCCTCTTAAGTACTAGTGTAGACAAACATTTTTTACTGTAGTATTTAGAGTGATAAACCAGCACAAAACTAGATTTCTATGAATCTACTTTCTGATATTGGTAGAGAAGATACATCTTTTTTTTTTTTTTCCCATGAAGTTGCATGAAACTGAACGTGAAAGATATTAATGAGAAAAGCTACATAATATAAATCAATAGACCATTCCATTGATTTATTTTTTTTCAATACATTAAGGATGCATGGAATGGCCTCCCAGTGGACGTGGTGGAGATGAAACCAATTAACCTAATTCAAGAAAGCATGGGTTAGGTGCTGAGGATTCCTAGTTGCAAAGAAGTGAATAGAAAGCCAGAAACCACCTGAGGGTCTGTGTCATTGAATGAAATTGAGCAGACTTAGGCCTTATTGTCCTCATCTGCCACCCTTTTTCTCTGTTTCTACATCACAATTCTCATTTGGTGTCTGTTGAGAGATTGTTTTCCAAGCTTCAAAAGCTTGGTGTCAGGTTTTTAGAAATGTTGTCTCCTGGCTTAAAAGAAGAGCCAAGCAGTGAGGCTGTGGTATGTGGAGTGCTACATAAGATGTTCAGGTGTTTCAGAAATAAGCTCCTACAACAAGAAAATAGTCCATTCATCATCTAACCAAGAAAGAAAATAACAAGCATACCTTATACTAATTGTTCTCTTAGAAACTAGATTGGTAGTTCAAAGCTTTGAAGCATTGACCTGCTATGCTATCATATTTCTATAGACGGGGAAGAATTTTGGACACAGTACAACTGGCATAGTAATAGTAAAACTATTTAGAATCCTGGGAGCCAGCCAAACATTTTCAGGTGCTAAAGAAAAAAAAGATATATATATATATATATATCAATTCTGAGGAAATGGAAGCTGCATCATACCACCCAGACCACTGCCTAGACAGGGCCATCTCTCAAAACTCAGCATCGAAGTAAGAAGACTTGTGAGGGAAGCCACAGAGAGGCCAAAAATCACTTTGAAGGAGCTACAGAATTCAGTAGCTGAGAATGGAGTGGAGGTGCACCTGTCAACCATATCAAGAGTTCTGCATACAACTGGCCTGCATGGGAGGGTAACTAGAAAGAAGCCATTGCTGTAGAAAAACCATATCAAAGCACATCTGGAGTTTGCCAGAAAGCATCAGAGTGACCCAGCTAAAATGAGAGAGAAGGTTTTGTAGTCAGATGAGACAAAAATGGAGCTTTTTGGCTAAAACGTTACATGTGGGCAAACCCAACACTGCTCGTTCCTCAGAAAACACCATCCCAACACTAAAGTATGGGAGTGGCAGCATCATATGGGTTGCTTTTCCTCAGCAGAGACTGAGCATCTTGTTAAAACTGAAGATTATGTGGAGAGATCCAAGATGGCGCTCTAAGGCGAGGCTGCAGCAGAAGCAGCTCCTCGGGATCGTTACTTTTCCTGAAACAGGCCGCGAGAGTTGCGGTAGCATGCGTCATACTAAGAGGAAGGGGAAGATTAGGCTGGAGACTGCTGCACCAGCCTTGCCGATCCCTTCCCAACTGACGATTGAGGGCTTTTTCGCTCCGGCAGTCGCATCGACCCCAGAGAGTAGGTCCGCTAGGATGATGGGTGAGGAGCACACCACGTCACCCTTGGACACACAAACATCACTAAGTCCTGCACCTGAGACTCCCTCCCCCCCTACTTACAGCACAAACGGGGTGCAGGTCTGGATCCCACGGCAGACTAGGCCAGCTGGGGAACAGGCAGCGGTGGATGCATCCAGGTCAGAGGCTGTTTGTATAGCTGAGGACATTGCAACCCATGAGGGACAGTGGAAGGAGGAGAAAGCCGCCATGGAGAGGCGGGGTACATCGAGCAAAAACACCACAGTGAACATCATTGAAGGGGGAGAGGAACCGGCAAACAAAATTCAAAGGATTTCAGAGGTTTGCCAGAGGAGCGAGGTAAGCCTAAACCTCAGTGCAAAATTAACAAGACCACAAGTATTAACTTTAGAGACTGTGTGGAGCGCTAGAGTTACCCTAGAGAAAGCTATTACAACACTGACTACAGCAGTAACCCATTTTCAGGAAAATGTTCAAGAAATAAAACCTGTGCTGGACATACACGACACTAAGATTAAAGAAATAGATGTTAGTCACCTCATTACAAGAAGTTCAAGCAAAATTAGTACAAAGTGAACTAATTTCATCTAAAAAGATCGAAAACTTGGAGAACACCCAGAGATATTTAAATTTAAGGATTCTAAATTTTCCCTCTATAAGACTTGTCTCGTTAAGAGACCAATTTAAAAAATATATGATGGATATTCTCCAATTGCCGATAGAGGCCATCCTTCCTATTTCT
Organism: Rhinatrema bivittatum; assembly: GCF_901001135.1. NCBI lineage: Eukaryota > Metazoa > Chordata > Amphibia > Gymnophiona > Rhinatrematidae > Rhinatrema > Rhinatrema bivittatum. The sequence continues at coordinate 133,371,258 of NC_042618.1, read as the reverse complement.
AACATTTATTATGTGTCTAAAACAAATGAAGTGGTATCAAGTGAGCCCAATGTGCCTCTGAATGCTGGTACAGACCTTACTGCATTCCTTGAAACTTCAACGGATGATCAAGTTGAATATCGGGATACTGTGTTGTGCACTCTTGTTTCTCCGGCAGACAGAATGTTTTAAAACTTTTTCTCCGCAACAGTAGTTGCTATTGTCCCTCTGCAAGGGCCTGTAGCATTTGCTCCATTTTGGCTTAGTGTGTCTTGGTGTCACAGAAGCGCCTCCTCCTAGAAATCCACTCTGCTGAAGCACAAAGCACAAAAACCTCTCTACCTTTTTATTTTTTTGAAATAGGAAAACAATTTCTAGCCTTTTTAGCTCTGACTCACTCACTGTTCACTCACTATCTGGAAGGCCCAGCAACAAACCGTATACAAGAATCTGAATAAGCACCTGACTTCTTCAGAATAGAGGGCTTGCAAGTGCAGCTACAAGTGCAACAGGCTGCTTTGGAGCAGATTACAGAAGCCTTGCTAGCATAAATACAAATGATTGTGCGGGCCCAGGCTATCTAGGAGAAAGTACTGCAAGAACAACTGAGCAAGATGGTGCAATCCCTGCAAGCTGTTACAGCCTGGCCTACCCATTTAATATCTTTGATGCCTAAGATGGGCCCCAGAGAAAATCCAAACTATTTCTTAGTGAACTTTGAACAAAACCGCTAGACTGGTGGATTGGCCTGAGGCTACTTGGACCACTTATTTATTTATTTATTAGCATTTATGAATCGCTTTCCAGATAAAATCTTATCACCCAGAGCGATGTACAAAATAAAACAAACACAATAAAAATATTCATAAAATAATAAACACATCTAATTCAAACAAACACAGACAAAAAAAATGTAATGTACAGCAAGTCAGCATTATCATTTATGATCAGGCCTTTATTTATCTAAACAATTTACTGACAAGCAGCAGTTAGGCTATCTTTTAAGCTGCAAACCCAGATGGAAAGGCCAGCTACCGAGAGGTTAAGGTTGCCATACTTGAGAGTGCTGGGTGTACCCCAGAAGTGAACTTGTAACTGTTCTGGCAAGGAAACCTCTTTTATCGACTAAAGATTGTAGAATGGAAATGGCTGCAGCCTGAAGGAAAGACTGGCATGGAAGTGATCAATCTCATTCTCCTGAAGCAGTTTATAGAGGGTTTACACCCACCCATGCAGCAGCGGGTGTGCCAGCATTCAAAACTTAATCAAATCTTCCTTAGAAATTGCTGATACCTTACATCAAACCTTATCAGTGCCAGAGGACTGCATAGGCAAGAGAGATGATCAGCACTGGATCCTAAAGTCTGCAGTAGGGAAACAAAGTATTTTGAGAAGGGGTGGCCACAAGGTCTAGACCAGTGGTTCTCAACCCTGTCCTGGAGACCCCCCCAGCCAGTCGGGTTTTCAAGATATCCACAATGAATATGCATGAGAGAACATTTGCATGCACTGCCTCCATAACATGCAAATTTTCTCTCATGCATATTCATTGTGGATATCCTGAAAACCCGTCTGGCTAGGGGGGTCCCCAGGACAGGGTTGAGAACCACTGGTCTAGACCCACAAGTATGCTTCCATTGTGGGGAGAGAGGGCATTTTGCCAGAGGATCTTCCTGGATTGAAGAAGTAATTATGGGTGTAATCAGTCTCACAGTTGTAATCTTGTTGATCTTTCACATCCTGGTTTTAGTAATCTTGTGGTCCTAATTGAGCTGGATGAGATCTCCACACAAGCCCTAGTAGCCTCCAGAAATATAAGGACTCTTGTCCGTAAGGATCTAGTCAAGAGAGTATTGATAGATTGCAAGAAGACAGTAACCCTAGCCTTTATACCTTTTTGGGATCCTGCCAGTACTTGTGTCCTGGATTGGCCACTGTTGGAAACAGGATACTTAGCTTATGTACATGGGGACCAGTAACAATATCTGATCAGCCAGGTTATGCTGACAGTATAGAGGTCAGAATATTTCTTGCACCCTCATACCTCGTTCTGAGACATGATTATCCATAGTTTGAGACTTCTGGGGCCAGTTTGACTAGTCTAGACTGTAAGAAAACATTTTGCTGGGAGGCTTCCCCATTTGGCGATCCAGACTCCTGCATCAGGAACCTAAGATGTATAAACCGCAAAGGCAAAGTCAAGAGAAGGAAACTTGATGAGTTATAGTATTTAGAGTGTGTGATAGGTCTCCACTTGGGTTAAAGGAGGTTCCCCCAAACACTTTGATACCGTAGTTCTGCCAGAAGGGGACAAGAAGAGTAACCAGGATAGTAAACCAGCTAGGTCTGCCCAGGGACAAAGGTTAGATAGAAAGCCAGTCCCTGGGTCTGAAGACAATGACCAACTTTCACCTTATTAAGGATGAAAGAAGTAAAACACTGAAGAGAATACTTTGTCTCCAGCAAACCAAAGACCACTCACATGTTATCACGGATGCATCAAGCCCCAGAACATTGATCCCTAACACTTTGGCCATTAAACTGTCAGAAATGCATCATGCTGCTGATCTTCTTACAAGCTGTGTGGGGGCTGGGCTAGACAGTTATTAGGAGCAGAAGGGACATGATCCTCCTGCCACCTCCTATTACCAGTTGACTCTCATCAACAAGATTACTGTTAAAAGGACTATGTCTGGAAACACCAGTTCACATTTGTTCTCTGATACCTCTCATTTGTAATTGGCCTCCAACTCTTATTTTTAGAGACCAGAAGATGTACAAGTTTCCATTCTAGTGTTAGTAGAGGATATTACACCATCCATGCCAGTCAGAGGGCACATCAGCCACGCGACCAAGTAGCAGAATTGGTGAAAGAGTTCTTTACCTCTTTGTTAGCTGAGGATAGTGAGAATACCTTCCAACCTCTCCTTTCCAAGATCAATTTTGCTTCCATGAGGAGGAGTCCCAGTATCCCCAGTTCATACAGATATGCCATCAGATCCCCCGCAGGATGGTTCTAACCCTCAGCTCTCACTTGCAGCAGACTCAGAGGATGTACACTATAAAGACCCCCCTCTTAGACAACTGAGGACTTCTTTTCAGTCACCCTGTTCATCACTGGAGTCGTGGATCAGTGTTCCCTCACCTCTAGGCTCCAAAGAGGGTTCAATGAGTATCCTCACTGACCCCCTTCCAGAGCCTCCAGAACACGCATCTCCTTCAGAAGGGAAAAACAGTCAGAGTACATATATGGACAAAGATCCTTTTGCTAATGTTATGGGCCACCTCCAGATTCTGGAAATGCTAGCAGAGCCAGCAGCTATTCTGAGACATTATCCTGCAAGAACTCCAGATGTGAATGTGGGGAAAATCCCATTTCCTATGCCCCAGTAGCAAGGAAACTTGACCTCAAATACAAAGTGCAAAAATCTCCAGGATTTGGAACAGTATAATTACTCCATCAATAATTGGACAGATTTCTGTCCACCAATTATTTGTGGTTCAATACTTCTACAATTGTATATAAAAACTGAAACCTTTTCTTCTGGCTGCTAAAAGCAGAATCGCATGCCCTCAGCTAGTTAGATGCTGTGGAGTGTATACATCATTTTATTTGATCAGTCTGTGAGGCATTTGATACTACTATGTTCCTCATCACCCTCTACCGGAGCAAGCTGCATGGCCTGGTTGAAAGCCAATAGTCTTCGCATTGATGTCCATGACAAATTTGCTTAGGTGATAACCCATCAGAAACAGTAGTACAAATTAAGTAACAGTACATAGTAATACAGTCTATTTCAACTGGACTGGAACAATCTTCTGCAAGGCTTACCAATTATACATTTAAAAGACCATATTTTCAGACACCCCCCTTCTGGCAATTCCAGCAATATGGAATGTTGCTTCTACTTTCACAACTTTTCCATCCCTTCCACTGGCTTCAGCCCTGAGTTTTATGGTGAATAACTCCCACTGTCCGTGCAAGGTGCTCCCCTTCAGGCTGTCAGTAGTACCAAGAATCTTCACCAAATGTCTTCTGTAGTGGCAGTGCATATATGGCGTCAAGGCATCCAAGTCTTCCCTTACGTGGTTGAGTGGCTTATGACAGCAAAATTCCAAGAAGGAGTGCTAGCCTTCTTTCAGAAATCAATACAACTTCTACAGCCTTTGGGTTCCTGATGAATTTTGAGAAATTGACTCAGATTCCTTCAAAAAATCAAATTCATTGGATGTGAATAGATTCTCTGCAGGAAAGAGCTTTCCTTCTGTCAGATTGGGTGAACATTCTGTCACTAGTTCGCAGACTCCTGAATGCACACCAGTGTCCACCCAGAATTGTATAGGTTTGTGTGGGTTGCATGGTGGTGGCAATTCATGTAGTATTACTAACCCGCCTTCACATATGTCTCCTACAATGGGGCCTTCATTCTCAATGTGACCAGCTAACTCAGCCCTTAACAACCAGTGTGAAAATATCAACAGAGATGAAAAGGATTTGTTAGTGGCTAGACTCCTTCATCTTTCAGAAAGGATCATCTAGGGGAGGTTCTTTAATGAGGCAGAGTGAGGTAGCTGCTTCAGGCAGCAGAATTTTGAGGCGGCAACAAAATGCCCCTCTCCCCGTCTCACGAAACTAAAGCGGCATGAGTGTCCCACGTCACCGCTGCACACAGGCTCAGCTTTTTGTTCTGCCTTGTGCTGCACAGCTTGACTGAGCATGCGGCAGGGCTGAAGCTAAGGTGTGACACTCCTCTAGTCTTGCCACATGCTCAGAGGTGGTGGAAAGGTCTTTGCAATACTGATCGCGACAATGGCATTAGCGGTGCTCCGCAGCAGAGAAATATACGGATGTTTGAAAACCTACACAAAGTTTATCCCTTGATTCAGCCAAATGGCGAAATGTTAGCTGACATCAGCTTGGTGAATGAACAAGTTATTCTTTGGGTTCCATCAAATTAAGTTCAAGAAAGCTCAGCTTGGATCGGCAGTAAGAAGTAATATATGAAGATGATGGGTTTGTGCAATGCCTTGAGTCAGATAAGTCATATTTCTTCATTGCATTGAAAATGTTTACTGGATACCTTTTGAAGGAATATTTTTCAAAAGACAAAATCATTTTTTAAAAATGTGGGAGTAATTTAAGGAATTTTTTCTGGTTAAAGACTAACATCGTCTTAGCAACTTTTAGCAATCATATGCCATGATATTTTGCTAACTGGATCCAGTGCTTGAGTGATGAACTGTTAAGTATATTTTAGATAAAAAATACAAAAAAGATAAAATATATTTTTGGAAATAGTAAAATTGATGAACTGGGTCGTAGGAGGTTTTTCAAGACCTATGATTGAAATGACCTTTTAAACTGCGATATGTTCTATTTAGAACAGGCATAGAGGTTCTGAGGTCTTTTCCTCCTTGATATAACATTCATACAAAGCTACAAAGAAACCTTTTTGGAAATGGCATAGAATATGTGAAGTTGTTTTGTTTTTTGATTTGCTGTCTTATTTCTTCACTTTTACCTGTTATTATGATGGAGGTTGAAAGGACAGTACTGTCATATCTGAACCTACCACCACCAAGCCAGGAAGTATTGGTGTGCTCCAGGAAGTTGTCCAAAAGGAGAAATTATATTTATTTTATTTATTTATTTTTTAATTTTTATATACCGAAGTTCTTGTAAGAACTACAAATCACTCCGGTTTACATAAAACGATGAAATGCCCAACAAGGAGAAAGGGGCTTTACATGGAACAATAGAACAGAATGCCAATTTAACATAGTAATAATGAAATATTATAGATACAATATAAATACGAGAAACGTTTGAACTCAAAATCGTTGTACAGTTAAAAAGTCATGATAGTCAAAGTCAGTGAGGTATCCCATAATTTAGGTTATCCTCCCGTCTAGGCCGCATTAAGAGTCTGGGAAGGCTTGGTGGAAAAGCCAGGTCTTCAGTTTTTTTTTTTTTGAACTCTTGATGACTGGGTTCTAGTCTTAGATCTGCGGGGAGCGCGTTCCACTGGTTGGGGCCTGCTGCAGATAGTGCTCGTTTACTCAATGATGATTTTACCTGTGGGGCTTGCAGTGTACCTTTATATGCGCTTCTAATTGGTCTGGAAGATGTATGTGGTTGAAGTTGAGTGCTTAACATGATAGGAGCCAGTTTGTATGTCGCTTTGTGAACGATTGTAAGTACTTTATAGAGGATCCTGTGTTTAATAGGAAGCCAATGTAGGTTACGAAGGATTGGGGTGATATGATCTCTTTTGTTAGAGTTTGTGAGGATTCTAGCGGCGGAGTTCTGTACCATCTGTAATGGTTTGATGGTATTGATGGGGAGACCGAGAAGAAGGGAGTTGCAATAGTCGAGCTTAGATAATATGATGGATTGAAGTACTAGCCTGAAGTCGGAGAAGTAAAGGAGGGGTTTTAGTTTTCTAAGGACTTGCAGTTTGTAAAAGCAGTCCTTTGTGGTAGTGTTTATAAACTTTTTTAGATTTAGATGGTTGTCTAGCCATGCTCCAAGGTCCCTGACGTCAGGTGAGAACATGCTATTTGAGTTTGGTTGCGAGAGGCTTGATGAGATTGTGAGGGGATCATGGGAGATAATAAGCATTTCAGTTTTATTGGCATTCAATACTAAGTTGAGGCTTGAGAGTAAGTCTTTAATTGGCTGTAGGCATTCGTTCCAGTAGGTGATGGTTTTTTGAAGGGATTCTGTAATCGGGAGAAGGATTTGTATGTCATCTGCATAGAGGTAATGGGTAAGCTTGAGGTTTGAGAGTAGGTGGCAGAGAGGGAGGAGGTAGATATTGAAGAGGGTGGGTGAAAGTGCGGATCCTTGTGGGACTCCTTGATCTGTAAGGACTGGATGAGATTCTTTATTGTTTATCCTAACTTTGTAGAATCTGTTGCTTAAGAAGGACTGAAACCATCTGAGAGCTGAGTCTTTGATCCCTATATTGGCTAGTTGGTCTATAAGTATAGTATGTTTTACCGTGTCAAAAGCAGCAGACAGATCCAGAAGAACAAGCAGGTAGGATTGTTTTTTCTCCAGGTTAACGAGGATTGTGTCCGTGAGAGATAGTAAGAGAGATTCGGTGTTTAGGCGTTTTCGGAAGCCATACTGAGCCGGGGATAGAATGTTATGATCTTCCAGATATTCTGACAGTTGCTTGTTGACAATTTTCTCCATCAATTTGGCGATGAGAAGTAAGTTTGCGATAGGTCAAAAGTTAGCTGGGTCCGATGGAGAGGCGTTTGGTTTTTTTAGTAGTGGTTTTAGGATTGCCAATTTTAGCTGGTTAGGAACTAAGCCTTGAGAAAGGGATGTGTTAATAATTTCTGCAATTGGTTTTGAGATGGTGTTTGGTATGGCGATGAGGAGATTTGTTGGTAATGGGTCTGATGGGTGGGAGGATGGTTTGAGTTTCTTGAGTGTATTTTCTATCTCCAGTGAATAAGTGAGCTCAAATGAATCAAGACTAGCGTTTTGTTGAGGCAGGGTTATGAGATGGTGTGTTGGGGTGAGGCTGTTGGTTGTGATAGAAAGGGTAAGGTTGGTGATTTTTGTCTTGAAGTAATTTGCGAGTTCGTTTGCTTTATTGAGAGCTTGGTGGTCTGGGATGATGGGAGGAGATGGTTTGGTTAGTGAAGAGACGTAGGAGAAAAGAGCCTTTGAGTCGAAAATGAAGTTGTGGATTTTTTTTGCGTAGAATTCTTTCTTTGTTCTAAGGATAGTGTTCCTGTATGTATTGAGGAGGGATTTGTAGATAGCATGTGTCGAAGTGGTTGGGTTTTTTCTCCAGCTTTGTTTTTTTTTTCTTAGTGATTGCTTGAGGGATTTAAGTTCAGGGGTAAACCAGGGTTTTCTATTGTCTAATGTGGGTTGTATAGTTTTGGTTGAAGTTGGGCAGATTTGATCTGCAATTTTATTGTTAAGATTGATCCATGAGGTGGTTGCTGTGGTTGCGTCTGTGAGGTCTAGTTGATTTAGTGCTTCGGACATCTTTTCACTGAGTATGTCTAGAGAGCATGGTTTCCTGTAATGGATGGTGGATTTGGTAGAGACTTGAGGTGGTGGATTGTTGATCTTAAGGGTTGTGTAGATGACCCTGTGGTCTGACCAGGGAACTGGCAAGCAAGTGGGGTTGGTGTGAATGGTAAAGCTATCGTTAATAAAGATGAGGTCCAATGTATGGCCTGCCTTGTGGGTAGGACTGTTGACAATTTGAGTAAAACCCAAATGGCTGAGAGAGGAGAGAACTGTTTGGCAGTTGATGGATTGTGGAGAAGTGTCTACATGTAAATTAAAGTCTCCAAGGATTATAGCGGGTTTGTCAGCGTTTATGTGTTTGGCTATAAGCTCGATCAGAGGAGAGGGATCTGATTCTAAGGTTCCTGGTGGGGCGTAGACTGCTAATTGGATTTGTTCAGATTTAAAGAGGGAGAATTCTAGTTTGGTGGCGGTGTTGGTAAGTTGTAGAGTTATACTTAGTCCTTTTTTTGCTGCCAGGAGGAGTCCTCCACCCCTTTTTTTGGGTCTGGGGACTGAGAAGAGGTCGTAAGATTGCATGGGAAGCTGATTTGTAAGTACAGTATCTGTGTGTTTTAGCCATGTCTCTGTGATTGCACAGATATCTGGGTTGACTTCTATGAGATAATCACTGAGGATGTCCATTTTTTTAGAGAGAGACTGAGCGTTGAATAGGGTTAGAGTAAACAGAGAGAGTCCTAGGATTTGTGTAATTGGCGATATCATTATAGGTATAAGCCTTTATATGGCCAAGTGGGCCAGATACTCGGACTGGTGAAAGGAAACACAACATGAATCCCTTCTCCTGCCCTCCGGAACAGCTATTGGAGTACCAAGCAGGATTGGTGACAGCATCAGTCAGAGTACATGTCAGTGCGATCGCTGCATACCACATTCCTCATGAGGGCACTCCGGTGTCCTGCCACCCGCTAGGACATAGGATTAACAAACAAATTTTATTGTCATATTTCATCACAACAAAGATTTTTTACAAAAAAAAGATAGGATGGAGATGGCGAGTTAATGATTAAAAACAAAGAGTATCACGTGGCAACTTGGAGAGAGCCCGTTGAGTATTTTATGAAACCACCACCACACATTCTAAAAAATGTTTTTATAACAGTGTTGTATAAATAAGAGTGATTACGGCAATAACGTTTGAGACACAGAGTATCTACTGGGTTGCGATTTTGATATTGAGAGTGTATGAGAAACTGGTGTAGTGATCTTTTATAAAGTATCTTTAATGCCGACATCTAATAATCGCTGAAGGATGATGAACTGTGTTGAATGCTGAAGACATATCGAGGAAAACACCTAAAATATCTTTGTGTTTATCTAAGTTTAGGATAATTTCATTTACCAAAGTAGTAAATGCTGTCTCTACACTATAGCCTTTCCTGAAACTAAATAGGTAGGGGGTGGAATGGGGGGGGGGGGGTAAGAGGTGGGGTTTTTCTTTTTTGTCTTTTTTTGTTGGGGTATAAAAGGTACAAATGTGGTTTTGTAATGTTCACAGATACCTTTGGAGTACATAAGAAAACCTGTGCTTTGAAGGTCCATATGCTTTGTTACTTTCAATCTGATAATAAACAGTTTTAAACTAATGGAAAATGCCGAGATGGATTAGACAGGACTAAACTTACAAAAAATCTTCACACTCGATAATTGTATTCAGTCTATGGGGACAGACAGTATGCTAATTATATATGAATTCTTGTTCACGACGTCTGAGCCACAAAGAAATGTCACCTCCTCGGGGCAGATCTAGACATTTGAGAATGAAGAACGCCACCTGCTCTAATGTATGATTAAATTCTAGTTAGTGCTTCACCAAGGGAGATCCATCTTTTTGGTCCATATACAACTCTTATGTTGTACTATTCGAGTTTTGATAGTTTTGTGTGACCTATATGCAGTTTGAGCAGGGACAGAAAATGGCATAAATAACCTATAGGGTGCTCTAAGTTTAAATTTGATATTTAAAACAGGGTGGTGATATATAATATATCAGCAAAGACAAGTGGGAAGGGCCTGCTGTCCACTTGGAGGTGCCCTGTGCAGCGCTTTCCTCTCTTTAGGACCTGGACTATGCAATCTTGCCCACCAGTCACATCTCTGCTTGTTTCATGGGGTGAAGAGTCTATTCCAGGGGCAAGCACAGAAATATCAGCAATTGAACTCTGCAGTTGTTGAAGATCTATTTCTTCCACTTGAAGTGATAGTATTTTGGGGTTTCAGGTAGGTGGTTCAGTGGTTTCTCAGTCCCTTTGTGAGACAGGGGGGATGGAATGAGTTGGGGAGGATTATTATTTTTTTTTTTTGTAAATGAAATGTTTTATTCAATGCAAGTGACACGAACAACAGGTAATAGGCTCAATAACAGGTAGCCATTCCACCGAGAAGGCAGAAAAATCATAAGATTCAGAATACAGCCATTCATAAGGTGATACCTCATACGAAATAGTGCAAAACATAGCATGATATGAAGATGTATACAGGATTGAATAAAATGAAATGAAATAACTGCGAATGACCCATGTGTCCTTGTCTCATTTTATCGAAACTAAGCCCCCCCCCCCCTGTGTGCTCAAAAGGGTGTTGTGCAATAGTCTGAATCAGGAATATGTTGAAAAGGAACATAATGCCGCGATGTGAGAACCCACCTCCCATGTATCACAGAAAAGACAGGGTCTCAAGCGGCGGTGGAATTCGATTGTGTCTCCCACCAAGTACGGTATGGTGACCAAATGTCCCTGAACCTCCGCTGTTGTCTGCGGAGTTTGGCGGTAATTTCTGCCATGATATATATGTGACTCAGTTTTGCTTGCACTTCGGTTATCGTTGGGATAATGGCAGTTTTCCATTTCTTGGCAATTTCATTCCTAGTGGCAGTGCAAATAAAGTTCACCAGCCGAGAATGGTTCTCTTTACTCGGGATCAATGGGATACCCAATAGGGCATGTTGTGGTAATAGAGCCACCGAAACTAAACACAGCTGGTGAATCCAAGTCTCCACTGCCTGCCACAATGGACGTAGCACAGGGCAAGTCCACCACATGTGTAAGTAGGTACCTGCACACTGACATCCCCTCCAGCACAGATTAGAGTACTTGGAGGACATACTATGTAGACGGGTCGGATAGAAATACCAACGAAACAACATCTTTAAGGAATTTTCCACCAGCGACGCTGCAATGAGGCCTAAAAATATTCCCTTCCAATCTGATGTGGAAAAAGTACACTGTAAGTCTCGCTCCCAAGCCAACATGGCCCTCGATTTCACCTCTGCTTCCAGACCCATCAAATTGTACAGACCAGACATTAGCTTAACTGTAAAGTCTGCTTTCTGACACAACTTTTCAAACTTAGAGGGTCCCTGTTTGATATGAGTAGATACCAAAGACGTTCGCGCATAGTGGCATAACTGCAGATAGAAGAAGACATCGCCCTCCTCCAGTCCATGTCTTAATTGTAAATCTGGGAAGGGGAGTGGACCTTTAGCACCCATTATCTGTCCCCAGTTACTTATACCTCTGGTCTTCCATCTAAGTGCAGTCGTACTCCCATAACCTGGGGGAAAGGCTGAATTTGCGTGTAAGTAAGTAGACAAGTGGTATTCACGTGTCCCCAACACCGCCCTCTTGCAATTACCCCAATATTGAAGAGCTGAAAGCATAGTTGGCGGTAGGACATTCTCTGGAGCTACCACCAAAGTGTTCCTAGACTGCCATAATAAGCTACAGAGCGGAACCTCCCCATACAATTGTTGACTGAAGCAAAACCATTGCTTCGGGTTGGCTCGCTTGTGCCAATCAACTATAGATTTAAAACGAGCCGCCATATAATAGCGCTCCAAATTCGGGACCCCCATGCCTCCCCGAGCTCTATGTCTATAGAGAGTGCAACGAGCAATGCGGGGATGCTTCCCCCCCATATGTACATCAACAACCGCTTCTGCCACTGTGCCAGAATTCGATGAGGTATACTAATTGGCAGGGTTTGAAACAAATATAGCAATTTGGGGAGCACTGTCATCTTTACTGCCGCTATTCTACCTAGCCACGAGATGCTGTATCTGTTCCACTCCTCCAACTCATGAAGAATGGAGGCCCACAATTTTCCGTAGTTTAGGGGAAAGAGATCTTGAGATACGCTAATATACACTCCCAAGTATTTTAATTTGTCATGCGCCCATTTAAAGTGAAACCGCTGCCGGAGAAACTGTTCAGATGAGCTAGGTAGATTAATATTAAGTAGCTCCGACTTATCCCAATTAAGCCGAAAACCTGATACCCGACTAAACTCCTCTATAGCCAGTGTCAAGTGTGGCATAGATGATTCAGGATGGGTTATAAGGAGCAATATATCGTCTGCGAACATAGAGAGTTTAGAGGAAAACGTCCCCACCTCCACCCCCTGAATACCTGTATGATTTCGAAAAAGGCTCAAGAAAAATTGCAAAGAGAATCGGGGATAATGGGCAACCTTGTCTTGTACCACGCCGCACTGGGAAAGCAGAGGAATAGCCTCCATTGATTTTAAGGCATGCTAGCGGGTTGGAATACAATTGCTGTACCCATTGTATGAAGGTATCCCCAAACTGCATTTTCCGTAATAAAGCAAAAAGATAGGGCCAGTGCACCATATTGAAGGCTTTCTCGGCGTCCAGCGCCAGAGCTACTGCTGGAATATTACTCTTTTTTACCCACCAAAATAGATCTATGATTTTATGTACATTGTCGCTGGCCTGTCGGCCGGGAATAAAACCAGCCTGATCAGGGTGGATAATTTGGGCAATGAAACTGTTCAATCTCGTGGCCAAAATTTTTGCTAATATTTTTAGGTCAATGTTTATGAGGGAGATCAGTCGATAGGAACCGCAAGTGGTCGGATCCCTGCCCGGTTTAGCAAGTATGGTTATCCCAGCCGTGTTAGCTGCAGCAGAAAGTGGTACCCCCTTTTTCAGTGCTAGAAACATTTGGACCAAAATTGGGGCTAAGCGAGATGCAAATGTTTGATAGAACCTGCCCGTGTATCCATCAATGCCCGGTGATTTCCCTGGTTTAAGGGACCGGATAGCCTGAATGATTTCTTGTTCAGAAATATCCTTGTTCAGGACCCTTTGGTGAGACTCCTCTAAACTTAGGGACCTGGGACACCTCAAGGTATTGATCAATAGCGCTCTGGCTAATATCCTTGTCCATCGCGTATAAATCAGAGTAAAATTGATGGAAGCATCCTCTGATAGACTTGTTGTCAGTTAACATCTCACCATCTTTACTTTTGATTTTAATAATGGTAGTCTGGGCCTGCCTTCGCTTTAGAACATTGGCAAGTACTTTCCCTGCCTTGTTCCCCCCTTCAAAATACCTTTGCTGAGTCAATTGCAATTGGTGGGCAATAGAAGCTGAGTCCAGCGAAGCTATTTGATTTCGGAGTTCCTGCAACTGGGGAAGAAGCGACACAGAGGACCCAGACTGTTTATGAGAGCTTTCTAGTGCCTTAAGCTGGGCTATCAAGCGATCCTGGTCCGAATCCCTTTGTTTCTTTAACAAGGCCCCCCTGGCAATAAATTTACCCCGAATAACAACCTTGAGACACTCCCATACTGTCACAGGGTTGACAGCACCTGTATCATTATGTTGGAGATATTCCTGAATATCTAGATCAATCTGGGCAACAAAATCAGGGTCATCTAACAACGAATCATTCAACCTCCAATATTTAGTACCTTGATCATAGTCCCTCACTTGTAGGGTAAACCATAGTGGCGCATGATCCAACCACAGAATAGGTTCTATGTCAACTTTCAAGATCCTAGGTAGCAAGCCAGAATTTCCCATGAACATATCAATTCTGGAGTAACTGTCGTGCGGGGAGGAATAAAAAGTGTAGTTCCTCAATTTAGGATTTCGGGACCTCCAAATGTCCTGTAAGCCAAAGCTCCGCATCAGTATTTTCAGTTCGTCCCTGGCTTTTTTAGGATCAGAGCTAGAACCCACCGAGGTGTCTATTCTGGGGTTTAAAGTCAGATTGAAATCCCCTCCCAGGAGTAAGGTCCCTTCAACCCGGGAATGTAAAGTCCGATTTAAGGTCTTATAAAAGTCATGCTTTTGTGAGGTAGGACCATATAGAGAGACCAGTGTATACATCTCAGTCCCTATGCGGATTTTTACCAGAATAAATCTACCAGCAGGGTCATCGTACATGTCTTTGAGCTCAAAGTGGCAATCCTTGTGTATTAATATTCCCACCCCAGTGTACTTAGAGGCTACCGTAGCCGCAGCCCAATACTAATATGGATATTTGGGATTACACATTAATTTCTGATACCGTTTTCGGAGATGAGTCTCCTGCAACATGGCAATGTCCACCTTCATGCGATCTAATTCCTTAAATAATAATTTCCTCTTTCTAGGGGTATTTAGCCCTTTAACATTCAAGGACAAAAAACTTAAAACTAGCCATCACACTTTAAGCAAACAGTCCCCGCTTCGCCTTTGCAGAGCCGTCCCGTCTGTTCCCGTAGTCATCAGAGCACACCCAGCTTGCAAACAACCCTCACAGAACCCCATCCCCTCCCAAACCCCCTCCCCCCTTGCAAAACAAACAATGGCACCACCACATCGTGCCATCCACCCATGGAGGTAATGAAATCACTCCCCCAGTAGCTCAGGTCCTGGGCTCACTTAATAAATGTCAACATAACCGATCAAACATGTGTTGTCATAAGACTTGCAGCAAAAGTCACCAAATTTGAGAACACGCTTCGAGAGAAGCAAAACCAGAAAACAGATCAACGGCTCCAGCCAGAAAATTGCAGTCAAGAGCGCAACCTCTAAAAAAAATTGTTATATCAGGCCGGTGTTTCCTCTGCTCCATCCTCGGGTGCATTCCTGCGCAATCGACGCCGGCCCTTGGCAACTCTTTGCCAGCGTGGTTGAGGGGCACTCCGCGCTGTCATCCCTCCCAGTTCAGTGGGCCCCGCTGTAGGTACAACCACGGTGATGCCTTCTTGCTGAAGTATCTCCACAGCCTCTCTTACGGATTATACGCTATGAGTCTTACCTTGTATTGTAAAGGCCAACCCCCCAGGGTATAGCCACCGATATCTGATGTGCGCTTCAGTGAGTTTAGTAGTGACACAGCGGTACTCCTGCCTTTTCCTCAAGGTGGCGGATGAGAGATCTGCAAAAATAGCCACTTCATGACCTTCCCATTGCCAGGATCTCTGCCTTCTAGCAATATTGAAAATTTTATCTTTCTGTGGATATGAGTGATAGCAAACAACTATGTCTCTGGGACGATTGGCTATCTTAGGGCCCAGGGTCCGGTGAGCTCTGTCCACCTTGATATCAGCATCCGCCAAATTTTCTGGCTCTGTACCCTGAGTTAAAATAAATACAGATATTTTTCTCACCACCTCCACGCAATCAGCATAATCCTCTGACTCAGGAATACCCCAGATCCTCAGGTTGCATCTTCTGCTTCTGTTTTCGATGTCCTCAAGTTTGTCAGAGAGGGAGAGGTAAGATTTCTGTAAAAGCGCATGTTCCTTTCGCATGGCGTCCCAGCCTTCTCCCTGAGTATCTAATCGCAGCTCATTTTCATCCACGCGGCGTCCCAGCTCAGCCGTCTCCTCCTTCATACCGGCAATCATGTCAGCGATCTCCTGCTTGTAGGATTTTAAATCCTGTCGGAGCTCCCCGAACCATCTCCGCATCTCGGATCAGGACGGGGGTGAGTCCTACGGGATAGATAAGTCAGAATCCTCCTCCTCGCGCTCCTCGGGTGGGTCGGCCGCCGCCATGTTGGATTTCCCCGGGCCCAAGTCATCGTCCCCACAGGCATAGGAATATTTGCGCAGGTCCGGCGTTTTTCTTTTTTGCTGCCATGGCTCAAGCTTAGAGAAAGCTGGCAGGAGTCGGTGAAGCCCTGAAATTGCGTTTGAATCGGTTGAATGCTATTTTAGCCCCAGAAGCTCGAGGAGCAGTACCGAGGTGCTGCTTACATGGGGAAGTGACGTCACTTCCTCCCGGGGAGGATTTTTTAATCTATGTGAGAAACATATTGTAATTGTATTTTTTTTTTTATTGTATTTTTATATATTATTTTGAACCACTTGTGTTCTTTGGAAGAAAGCAAGTTATGGTAAATGTTGGAAGATTAATAATTTAAAAAAGAAAATAGGGACTTAGTTGAAAATGTGTTTTTGTTTAACAATTGATGGTGATAGTTTTTCTTTTTTGCTTTAAAATCTTTTAACAAAGCTTTAAGAAATTACAGTAAATCTCAAAAGGTAATCAGGTAAACTTTCAAGACCCACACTCATAAATTTTGGGGTTTCCGTGCGTGACGGGCCCTTGCATGCACTGCGTTGCATTTTACAAACAGGCCCAGCCAATGTATAAACTCCGATATGCGCACAAGTGCCGGGCCTGTCAGTCACTCCCTAATTGGAAGCGACTGTGAGGGAACTGGGGAGGCCCAATTGCATCGCCGTGCATAGTTTACTAAAATTCACTGCACATGCACGCGCAGCCATGAGATTTTATAACATGCGCATGCCGGTGCGCGCATGTTATAAAATCAGCTCGTCCATGTGCACATGCCGGGAACCGTGTACACATGGACGTACGCGCGCTCCTTTTAAAATCTACTCCAGTATAGTTAAAAAAATAAATAAATAAAATTTAAAAAATGCAGCATCTTTTGTGCCTGAAAGTACAAATGTGTACAAGAAGAGGCAAATTGCACATATATAACTTCAGATATCAAAATGTAATTACCCAGTCACACACAGGATATGTATTTCAGAAAGAAAACACAGTATAATTGATGCAACTGCATAAATCCAGAATGTTCAGCCAGCCCTTATTTCACTTCACCCTTAAGGAAAATCCATGAGCCTTATTTCTAGAAAAATACAGAAACCCAATGTAAAAAAAAAAATCAATCTGAGAGCATGCTCATTTATCAATGGATCTATTCAGAGGATTTTCTCTGATTCTCATTTTAGCAAAGGATTTCATGTCTGTCATATTAGGATAATCCTCCTTTAGCTCAAACATTTTTTCTAAAGCATAAGTCTGATTAGATTAATCCAGGCCTTAAGAGGAGGCTTTTCAGAATTATTCTAATGCCTCACTACATTTTGCCTAGCAGTGACAAAAAATAAATAGGCTATTACCCCTAGAGCTCAATAAATGTCTACCATCTAATGCACCTGAAATTAAGAGAATCATTAGCAAACAGGGTTTCATTTATTTCATAGATCCAGGAGATGATTTCTACCAGTATATTTTGATGATAGGAAAGATCGTAAACTAAGGAAGGAAAACATAATACTAAATAAAAAATAATTGGTCAGCAAAGAAAAAAATCAGGTAATATACTTATTATAAGGTGTCAGTGTGTCCTGCCAATCCAGGCATGGACCACCCAGTCAGTTCAATCATTCACGTTAAGAGCATTTTTTTAAAGGTTTTTTTGGAAATGCATATAAAACAGTCATATTCACAACAGTCTTAGTGCAAAATGTCAAACAAGCCCAAAACGGCCAGTGTTTCACAGTGTTTCAGGGTTAAATCATAGATCCTTAAACTGCCGTCAGATTGTTGTCTGTGGAATAATACAAAATGACCATTAATAATCTATTCACGTAAATATGTTAAGAATGCTTATCTGCAGCCAAAGACTACCATACTTACAAGACCATAGGTCTCAGTGATTCAAAATGGAGAACCGAGGGGGAGCAACATCTTCTTTAATTGTCAGCAATGATGTAACTGCATCCAAAATTAGCAATCCACCTGTAAAAACCAAGTAAGTGATGATGTGGGGAAGCATGATGAAATCACAACGTAGCCCAAGAAAACATTGAGATCAAGTTTGGAGATAATAGGAAAGAGAAACCACCATGTATAATAAAATGCTCTTCTCGTTACAATTTTACCAGCAAGCATCAGGTGACCTAATTCTCATATGTTCAATCTCACTGAGTTATAGTCAGAGCCCTCGATTTCCTGCGGCATATTTTTCAAGAATCTGTAGAAAGAGTTAGCAAGTTCTATGGCAGAATTTTTAAAATTCTATAGAAATAATTTGCAAATTTTCATAATTTTGCATAAAGAATCATACCTCTGACTATGCAAAAAAGTCAGTTTTAATTGAAACATATCAAATAAGATCATATTAAAATCAGTCAGGTTTAACAAAAATGAAAACATTTAATTATCTATATCCATCTATATCTAAGCATAACTCTAATATAGTATACACTATTAAATAAAACTATACATTCTGTGTCATTTAAAAGCATGAAAAATAAGTGTCACAAAGCATTTAAATATCATGTAACACTTGCAATCAGCTTCAGAAAATCTTAAATAAGTGTTTGGTATTCAAAGACCTTATCTATGGAATGTTGTTACGGTACCTCCAATCCACCTTAAGGCCAAGTGCACTAGGTTCATGAAATGCAAACGTAGTTCAAAGCCAGTCCTGAAAGGTATGCATTGCACACGTTCCAGAGGATTTCACATAATGTTCCTCATTACCTAGAGACATGTTTGTCCATGTTAATAATAATTCAAACTTTGTACACTTCCCCTGACTAAAGCAGATTGTGCCGAAATGCTAGTGTTGAGATTTGGACTTTTTATCAGTGGGGATCTCACTTGAAGAGTTCATAATTTGACATCATTTGCATTTAAAGTAATTTTTGGATATCTTCCTTTGAATAGAATATTGTGTGGAATCCTCTGGAATGTGTGCAGTATGCATATACCTATGGATTCCTTCTGGACACAGTTGGCTTTGAACTATACTTACAATACATACTTTTAAGAATTGCTTCTAAGGCAAGGCTTCCAGACTTTCAGCCAATGTGACCCCATTTTAGCATTTGAAAATTCACATGACCCTAAAGGACAACCAAAAACTTACTCCATTCACATCCTCCCCACACTCCTGTTGATGCCCTCTCACAATCTCCACCTTCACCCATTGATAATCTCTCTCCACCCCCCAGCTCCTCTCTTCTCCAGTCCATCCCCTCTTTCACCCCTTCTAGCCTTTTTCCATCTCCACAGCTGATCTTCTCACCCCAAGTGTTTCTTATAATCCCAAACTATGCTCTGTCATCCCCTCCTCTTGCCACATATGTATTTATTTATAGTTTTTATATACCGACATTTGTTTAGTAACATCACATTGGTTCACAATCAACAATACTTCGCAACAGAGCTAAAATAAAACATAGCATTTAGCGTCCGTGCTTTACAAATAATAATTTAACATATCCTTCATTCCTTCTCACTCCCATCCCCTCACCCCAGCTCCTCTTACATCCCCAGTCAATCTTCTGTCATTTCCCCCTCTCACTATCCACAAAAATATTGGATATTATTTCAGTGATGAATAATGTAGTCTGCCCGGCTGCTAATGTCTCTATAGCACTTTTTAAAGCATGTAAAGACATTATTGCTCCGCTACTATCTAAGTTTGTCAATGCATCCATGCAATCCGGTCAAGTTCCTGACTGCCTCAAGAGAGCAGTCATCAAAACTCTTCTTAAATCCAATCTTGATTCATCTGATCTCTCACACTATCGTCCAATCTCATCTTTGCCATTCCTATCCAAAGTTCTTGAATCTATTGTACTTCATCAATTTACTACCTTCATAAAAGAGAACATATCCTAGACCCTCATCAGTTTGGTTTCAGATGTTCAATGAACACTGAATTACTGCTAGCTTCCCTTGTTGATTCCATCAGAAGAGGTCTAGATTCTGGCCAACGATTTCTCTTTGTGTCACTAGACATTTCATCAGCATTCGACACAGTTGATCATGAAATTCTTTCTTTTCGATTACGTGAGTGTGGTGTTTCTGGAAATGTACTAAAATGGTTTTAGTCTTATTTACACAATCGAATGCAACAAGACAAATATAATAATCATTATCAACACTACATCAACTTAAATCCAGTGTACCGCAAGGATCAGCCTTGTCAGCAGTTCTATTTAATATCTATCTTGCTCCAATTACTAAATTACTTGCGACAGTTACTGACGGTTATAAAATTTGAGGATGATATTCAGTTTTATGTTCGATTACAATCAACATGGGACAAAACTCTTGAACACCTTCACCTTTGTTTATCTTCAATTAAACAATGGCTTCATCAAAATAAACTCTTTATCAATATTTCTAAAATGGAATTTCTTCTTATTCATCGGCCTCATTCAAATTTCCCTAGTCAAACTATTTCGTTTGAAAATACTATTTTCTCAGCCAACGACCCAATCAAAGGTTTAGGTGTTTGGTTCGATTCCACTCTTTCTTTTCATCCACATATCAAAGTCATTGTGAAGAATGGTTTCTATAAACTCCATCTTTTGACAGGTTTATGTCATCTCCTTCATTTTCATGATTTTCTTACAATCATTTGTGCAGTCATTTTCCCTCACATCGATTACTGCAATAATCTTCTTTTAGGTCTTCCATCCGATTCATTATGGGGTAGATTTTAAAAGGAGCGTGCGGGCGTACATGTGCAAGCGCTACCAGGCAGAGGAGAATGGGCTTTTCACTCTTTGGACTGTAAGAAAGCCCTGATCTATTACCTAACGAGGACTCAACTTCTTTGACAAACTTCTCAACTGTTCTTGTTTTTGGAGGAAAGGCAGTCGCCAGACAAACTGTCCAATTGGCTAGTGGACTGTATTATGCGCTAGCCGGCTTGCAGATTACAGACTCTGACAAGGCTCATCAAGTGAGAACCATGACTACTTCAATGGCTCATCTCAGGGCTACTTCCATGGAAGATATACAGTATGCAAGCTGCTACTTGGTCATCTGTGCACAACTTCATCTCCCACTACTGTTTGGACAGCATGTCTCAAGAAGACAGTAACTTTGGACAAGCAATTCTGCACAGCCTGTTCACACACTAATCCATTGTCCACCTTGTGAGGCCAGGTTCTCTTTAAGTAAGTGCTTCTGCAGTGTAATCCTCAGCTTGGAAGTCCCTTTGTGTAATGGCTAATTCATCCCTGCTTGTTAATGGCGAAAACAAGTTTGCTTACCTGTAAACATGGTTCTCCATAGACAGCAGGATGAATTATCCATTCTTAATACCTGTTCATCTCCCAGTAGAGTAGACTACCTTGCTAAAACGTTAGCTCTGGAAGATTTTGAGGAGCTTATGAGGCAGTCTGCATGCACAGGAACTCCTGCGCATGCTCAGTAAAGTCATTACTAAGTTCTGAAAACTGGGTCTATGTCAGCGCCATTAGATGATGTCATCCACATGTAATGGCTATTTTCTTCCTGCTGTTTACAGAGAACCCTGCTTATAGGTATGCAAACTTGTTTTATCATTGCTGTAATAATTTTGCAATTACCTTTGACGTGTTATATTTTGAAATTCCAATTTTAAAAAATTGTCCTTTATTAGCCTTTTAAAATATTCTTATCTAATTATGGTTAGTTAAATTAAATTCAATATCTTTTTCCTAGGCTTTTTTAAAATTCCCATCTTTAGAATAAGTGGCTAAAATGTAGTAGATTTTAGATATTAGCCCTTGTTAAGTCTCAGAAATAGATGCTCACGTTCTGTGAAAACTCTATTGTACATTGTTTTAAAATGAAATTCAGTTGGAGATACTCAAACTTTAGAAAATTTATCATGGATACTATGAATACCTAAAACAAAAAAAACAAACCCCTTCCTCGACCAGAACAAATGTCTCCAGTTTGAAACACCCTCTTGACTCATAGTTCAAAATTCTTATTTAAAAAAAAAGTATGGGATTGTTCCGGATTGTTCCATAAAGAAGTAAACAGAAAATCAACTTCTATTTTAAAGTGATGTTTTGCCATACTGGAAGAGTTAACTTAATAAACATGGTCTGATAGGGAACATAAGTGAAAATATTCTAATTATCAAAGTCCCTACTAGGTAAAGCATATACTAGGCTTGCCTAGTGTTTTTCAGAAGGCTTTCTACCTCCATTAATGGAGAAGCCCAATGGTAAAGTCTAGGATGGCCATCCCTCCTTCCCACTTATTTTTTACCAAATTTCATCTAGTTATCCTAGGATAATGCCCCCTACAAATCTAATTTTCCATTGATAAGCAGGGCTGAATTAGCCTTGATCTGTGGTAGTGTGGCCCCCTTGATGGCCACACTAGATGGAACTGTCTCTTCAAGCTAATAGAGCTTTAAGCTCTACTGGGCATGAGTGGGATTTCCCACATATGTGTCATCAGCATAGCTCCTCAGTCTATTTTTGTCCGCGCTCTGCACGACAGTGATTTTGTGTCTCAAGAAAATTTTCTTGGTGTTGTCACTAACCCCATTTTTCCTCACTTTGTGAGCTCCAAACAGCACGTTTCAGTGTTACACTCCCAATTAGGAAGAAAAAAACTGAAGAATGAACGACAATGGCAAAAAGAGCTGTGAGTGGTTTCAAGGCTTGTTCATGTAGCCAAATTATATAGCTGACAGACATGACCACTGTTACCTATGCCTGGGCCCAGAGCATGACCAAGCCATCTGCCCACCCTGTCAATACATGTCCCCATGAGTGCAGTGGGCAAGGACAGCAAAGATAATCCCTCAGACTCAAACTCCAGCACAGCTCTCCCTTGACGTCAGGGAATAGTAAGAGTAAGTCCTCTGGCACCAGAAAATATAGGAGTCAAGCCTACAAAGACCGGGCAACCTCGATGTCACGTTGAAGTGTATCAGAGGAAATGGCTGGGAGACCCCCTAAATCAAAGCACAGGGAAGACTTGATGCACTCTGTGTCTGTGCCCATGAAGAAGGCCAAATTGTTGACACAGCATTGACCCAGAGACCCCTCGGCATCAAGCCACCCGATGTATCCTCTGACGTACTCGACATCGAAGTGACTGAGGCAAGAAGTGCCAATTTGATCGATACATGACTTGCTAAAGGCATCAGGATCGGCACATCAACGCGCACTGGTGCAAAACACCAGACCTTATCGAAGTCTACGCATCCTTCTACTCCTTTGATACAAAAGAAATTCCACTCTTTCACTAAGGCCACAGTGCATCCCAAGCCAACTGCAATATTTTCGACTCATCCCATTATAGCTAGTGACAGCAAGCTGTCTCCTCGGCCACAATCCTCAGCTCGCTTTAGTTATTTCAGCCAGCTCAGATAACAAACCGGAGCTTTACTATCTGTCGCCATGCTCCACAATATCCAAAGGATCATGACTACAGGATATACACTATCCATTATCCAGTTCTCCCGGGGCACCTGGGAGTAGAGGCAGCCAGAGATATTCTGTGGGCTGCGCTGCCCCTGCAGAGGTATACAGCTCTACCTCTTCCACGGGGTGAACTGTCATTGCATGTGCCGCCACCGCCTATCACTAGAGCCCTCCCTATGCTGCATCTGCTATTCAGGGCCTCTGTCTTCAGACACCAGACCCTTTGTGTTCGCTCCTCCCATTGACAATCCAGTGGGAGCACTGAGAGGAGATCATGGTCTTGCTGGTGGCTGAAGATCAGTAAGTATTGCTTTGCGAAATTGTAGAACTTAAAAAGTTTTGGGGAGAGGTAAATTATTGGAGTATATTCGTGTATGTGTGTCTGCGTGTGTGTCTGTGTAGCAAGCCAAAAGGTAGGAAAAAGCTGAGCGTTTGTGTGTTTCTTTCCCTTCCACCCACCCCTAGCTCATCGTTTGATTTGTAGGCAGGAGATACTTTCACATTAAAAATCAATCAGACTTTTATCTAAGTTTACTTATCTCATTGCAGGTCACTACCAGATTAATAGTAAATATATCAATACATTTAAAGGACTCTTATTTACAAACTCCTACTCCCTTAGCAATCTCAACTTAACTAAGAACTCAGCAAAATTAAGATAAAGGAAGCAATCCAGCAGCAAGAGGGGGGTGGGCTTCCAGTCTTTGCATCGAATGTCATGTATGATTTTTTTTTTTTTTTAACCCGCCGGTGAGAGGTTGTATATGTGCAACTGGTGCAAAGAGCTCCTGGCTCTCAGAGAATGAGTCCGATTTCTGGAGGAGCTGAGGCAGACAGAGAGGTTTATAGATGAGACCTTTAGGGACAAAGTAGTCAAGTTCCAATTCCAGTCTGGCAGCCCTGGTGCTGCCTTGGAGGAGGAAGGTCTCCTGGTCAGAGAGCATCAACATGGTGCAGCAGGATGTGGTCCTGTAGCAAAGACCTGCTCTCCAGGTAATGCATTGTCCTCTTGCACCCGAGGATGTGTCTTCTAGGGCTACTGCCCAGGAGAGAACGGTTAAGTTGATCATCATAGCTGATGATTTGATTATTAAGAATATAGATAGCTGGGTGACTGGTGGGCGCGAGGATTGCCTGGTAATATGCCTGTCTGGTGCGAAGGTAGTGGACTTCGTGCATCACCAAGATAAGATTTAGACAGTGCTGGGGAGGAGCCAGCTGTCATGGTACATGTGGGCTTGAACAACATAGGGAGGGAGGTTCTGGAAGCCAAATTTAAGCTCTTGAGTAGAAAGCTAATATCCAGAACCTCCAGGATAGCATTCTTTGAAATGCTCCCTGTTCCATGTGCAGGTTCCCAGAGGCAAGCAGAGCTGTGGAATCTCAATGCGTGGATGAGACAATGCAAAGAAGAGGGATTCAGTTTTGTAATGAACTGGGGAACCTTGTAGGGAAGGGGGGAGTCTTTTTCCAAAGGGACGGGCTCCACCTTAACCAGGGTGGAATTAGGCTGCTGGCGCTAACCTTTAAAAGCAGAGCAGCTTTTAAACTAGAACAAGGGGGGAAGCCAACAGTCGCTCACCAATATACAGTTCGGAGGGAGGTATCTTTGAAGGATAGAAATGAAGCAGAAGAGTTAGGGCATCTGAACAGAGAGGTTCCAATAAAAGCAAAAGTAGTCCATGAGCCTATCAGTAAAGAATCACCTGAGCTAAAAATTTCCAAAGTATTCCTATTAACTGAAAAGCAGGCTGTTAGACATTTCAAAGTGTGTTTTTTGTTTCTGTATGCCAATGCCAGAAGTCTAAGAAAAGAGAGTTAGTGTGTATAGCAGTGAACAATGAGATAGACTTAGGGGTAGATTTTCAAAAAACGCGAATAGGCGTACTTTTGCTGGCGCATCAGGCGCCAGCAAAAGTACGCTGGATTTTAGTAGATACGCGCGGAGCCGCGCGTATCCACTAAAATCCTGGATCGGCGCACGCAAGGCTATGAATTCTGTATAGCCGGCGCACGCCGAGCCACGCAGCCTACCCCCATTCCCTCCAAGGCCGCTCCGAAATCGGAGGGCCTTGGAGGGAATCCTCTAACGCCCTCCCCTCACCTTCCCCTCCCTTCCTCTACCTAACCCACCCGCCCGGCCCTGTCTACACCCCCCCCCCCCTTACCTTTCTCCGGGGATTTACGCCTCCCGGAGGGAGAAGTAAATCCCAGCGCGCCAGCGGGCCTGTTGCGCGCCGGGACGCGACCTGGGGGCGGGTATGGAGGGCGCGGCCACGCCCCCGGACCGCCCCGGGCCGTAGCCATGCCCCCGTACCCGCCCCCAAAACGCTGCCGACACGCCCCCTAAACGCCGCGACGACCGGGCCCGCCCCCCTCGGAGAACCCCGGGACTTACGCGAGTCCCGTGGCTCTGCGCGCGCCGGTAGGCCTATGTAAAATAGGCTCACCGGCGCGCAGGGCCCTGCTCGCCTAAATCCGCCCGGTTTTGGGCGGATTTAGGCGAGCAGGGCTCTGAAAAACCACCCCTTAATTGGCATCTCAGAGACATGGTGGAAGGAAGATAGCCAATGGGATAGTGCCATACCAAGGTAAAAATTATATCTCAATGATAGGGAGAAGCAATTTGGTGAGTTGGGGGGGGGGGGGGGTGGCTTATGTTGGGATGACATAGAGTCTAACATGATAAGGATCCTACAAGAAACTAACAAGTAAATTATAAAAGCTCGCATGTGCTCATAAACATGTGTATTGGGCACATGAGCAAAAATATGCTCAATTTTATATTGTGCTTGCAAGTACATGTGTATCATTTAAAATATCCCTACCACGTGTACTCAGAAGTGACTGGGGAGAGAGAGAAACAATCTGACACTCTATATCTCCCACTTTCAACTCGGGGTGGGTTTTGAGGGGGTTGTATTACAAGGATCTACAGATCCTTGTGTCCTGGGCAGACCTTTGTAATACCGCCACCCCCCAAACCCACTCTGAGTTGAAAGTGCCCTTCTTATTGTGGGAAATATATAGAATGACAAATTATCTCTTTAAGAGTCTGTCTTTCTCTGACCCAAAATCTCCAGACTTGCGCATCATCAGGGCCAGTAGTAAAGTTACGCAGATAACATGGCATGCATTGCCATAACCAGCCTTGCAAACTTCAGGGGTTACATGCGTATGTGTTGGCTCCACCCCAGAATGCCCATTCCCGCCTCTTTTCTGCCTCTTTATTTTTTCCCACGCACAGGTATGTACATGCTTTCTTCACGGCTTCTTAAATTCACGATGCTCTACGCAGCCTACAATGGGGCCGTTTTTGCATGAGCAACGCTTTTGAAATCTACCTGTAAATACACAATAGAATCTTTATGTGTAGAAAACCCATGTGTGTTGGGGAAGAGTATAGTGATAGCAGTATACTACCATCCACCTGGCCAAAATGATGAGACAGATGACGAAATGCTAAGAGAAATTAGGGAAGCTAACCAAATTGGTAGTGCAGTAATGATGGGAGATTTTAATTAACCCAGTATTGATTGGGTAAATGTAACATCAGGATATGCTAGAGAGAGAAAACTTTCGGGATGGAATAAATGATAGCGTTTTGGAGCAATTGGTTCAGGAACTGACGAGAGAGGGGAGCTATTTTAGATCTAATTCTTAGTGAAATGCAGAATTTGGTGAGAGAGGTAATGGTGGTAAGGCTGCTTGGCAATAGTGATCATAACATGATCAAATTTGAATTAATGACTGGAAGAGGGGCATTAAATCCTCAGCTCTAATACTATCCTTGATTTATTTATTTATTTATTTTACAGAAAGGCTTGGGCAAAGTCCTAGCCCTCAATTTATCGAGAGTACAGGCGCCTTTAATGTGGCGCCATATCATGCTTCAGGCGCCACATTAAACGCACCCAGATTGCCACGCACGCAGATGTGGTGCACTTTTTAAGGGGAATGAAATCGATTCTCCTGCCTTTCAGACCATTCTTAACCTAGTTCGTAAAGCCTTGGTAGGAGCACTGTTCAAGCCCTTGAAGAAAGCTTTCATAAAGGACCTTTCATTAAAGATGGTCTTCTGTTTGGCCAGATACATTTCGGAATTGCAGGCCCTCTTTTGTAGAGAGCTTTATTTGGTCATATCCCAACACTCTGTTCCTTTAGGCTAGTGTCCTCTTTTTTTTTTTTTTTTTTTTTTGTCGAAGATGTTATCTCCTGTCCAAATGAGTCAGGTAGTGGTCCTGCCAGGTTTCCAGAGGAAGGAATGCAAAGGCAACAAGAATAGTCTGTACCTAATAGATGTGCCCTGGGTAGTGTCAAAGGTACTTGAAGTTAACAAATCCTTTTAGAAAGAACGATATAGGTTGTTCATATAGTTTGCGGCCTCTAAAATCAAATGGCAGATGAAATTTAATGTGGGCAAGTGCAAAGTGATGCATATGAGGGAAAAGTAACCCAGTGTAGTTACACGATATTAGGGGATACCACCCAGAAAAAGAATCTGGGTGGTAACTTTCAAATCCTTGGCTCAGTGTGCAACAATGGTGAAAAAAGCAAACAATGTTAGGAATTATTAGGAAAGGAATGAAGAATAAAACAGAGAATGTCAAAATGCCTATGTATTGCTCCATAGTGAGGCTACTTCTGGAGTACTGTGTGCAGTTCTGGTCATCACATCTCAAAAAGATATAATTGCATTAGAAAAGGTACAGAGAGAGAGGCAACCAAAATGGGGATGGAACAGCTCTCCTTAAGGAAAGACTAAAGAGTTTAGGGCTGTTCAGCTTGGAGAAGAGACAACTGAGGGGGGATATGATAGAGGTATATAAAATCATGAGTGGGTTAGCTTGGGCAATGTAAATTGGTTATTTATGCTTTAAAAAAAATACAAAGACTAAGGGACACTCCGTGAAGTTAATAAGTAGCACATTCAAAACAAATTGGAGAAAATTGTTTTTCATTCAATGCACAATTAAGCTCTGGAATTCATTGCTGTAGGATATGGTTAAGGCAATTAGCATAGCTGGGTTTAAAAAAGATTTGGACAAGTTCCTGGAGAAGTCAATAAACTGTTTTTAACCAAGCAGACTTAGGGAATAACCACTACTTATCACTGCATGATAGATAGCAGCAAGGGATCTGTTTACTGTTCGGGATCTTGCAAAGATCTTGTGACCTGGATTGGCCGCTGTTAGAAACAGGATACTGGGTTTGATGGACTCTGTCTGACCCAGTATGGCAATTTTTATGTTCTTTTGACTGTCAAGAGAATGCACTTTCTACATGGTAGGTTGATGTATCATGGATCCTTGATTTTTTTTACAGAAGGACTTGGACAGGGCCTAGCCCTCAATTCATTGAGCATACAGATGACAGCCATATCATGCTTCAAAAGTCACATTAAAGGCACTTTTTAAGGGGGATGAAGTGGATTCGGCTGACCTTCAGACCAATCTTTCCCTAGTGGAATCTTAACCTTGTTCTTAAAACCTTGGTGGGAGCACTGTTCAAAGCCTTGAAGAAAGTTTCATCAAGGACATTACATTAAAGATATTCTTCTGTTCAGCCAGACACATTTCAGAATTGCAGGCCCTCTCTTGTAGAGAGCCTTATTTGGTCATATCCCAACTCTCTGTCACCTTTAAGCCAGTGTCCTCTTTTCTTTTGAAGGTATCTCCCATCCTTCCTCCCTATCTAGGGGATAGCTTATGTATGTCCCAAGAATAATGGACTGGTCTAGCAGGCAGGAGAAAAAGGAAGGTAAAATTGTTCTTACCTGATCATTTTCTTTCTCCTAAGACAAGCAGGATGGAACTTCTCACAGATGGGTGACATCATCAGATGGAGCCTGGCATGGAAAACTTTTGTCATAGTTTCTAGAAACTTTGACTAGCACACCAAGCATGCCACTATCCACGCATCCACATGGGGTCCCCTTCAGTCTTTTTTTTCCCATGATGTTAGTTGCCTCGTGGTTTTTGGAGCGCTGCTCTTCAAAGCTTTCATCTTCAGAATTTCTCGTTCTTTCAGCGTTTGGTGCCTCTCAGCGGCATGGTAGATTTTCTCTTTTATACGTCCTTGTGGTCGATTCCAGACGTGTCGCTTCTCAGTGGCTGCCGGCCATCGACTGCTCGCCAGTTATTTTTCATGGTGATGTCCGGTTTTCGGCGGTGCCCCCAGTGGCCACGGACCATGTCGATTTCTGATCCGCATGAGGTCTGCATCCTCTGCCTGGGGGCATCGCACGATGTCCAAGGGTTTCAGCTTTGCTATCAGATGACCTCAAAAGGCCGTCATGCTCAGCTGGACAAAATGGAGAAGTTTTTTGGTTCAGTCTACTCCATCCATGCTGGCATCGGGGACGTCAATACCCAGGGGCCAAGGGGAGCCCTTAGATACCTTGTCCCTCTCTACACCCCCGGCAGGGTCATCGCGAGAAAGAGGAGCCGGTGACAGGCCCTCTCCATTGCTGATGCTATCAAAGCCATTGGGATCTTTAGTGTCCTCTGTGCCGGGGAAGGACTGGGCCGAGCATTGAGGGAAATCCCAAAAGCACCGGTCACAGTCGGCGCACAGCTCCGGATCCGGTGCAGCATTGGTGGCAGCCGTGCCACCACCAAAGCAAGGAGGCCCCATCCTCCGATAAACCCGGGAGTTCCAGGCGTTCCCTACCAATATCAGTTCCAGGCTCCAAGGAGGCTTCAGTGATGCCTCATCATCCCCTCCATCAGTCTTGGCTTCCCAGGACTTCCAGAAGGAGTTGGACCGCAGGGTACAGAGTATAGTGCTCCGAGCCTTACAGGGCACTGAACCGCCCCCAGGTGCTGGAGCCTGCGCCTTCTCTGTTGGCGCCCCTGTTAGAGCATCTGGACGTCCTCCTTGGTGTCTTTCCAGTGCAACTGGTGCCTGGGGTACCCTTGGTTCCCTAGTGGCCACCGATGCCTTCTTCTGGAACTATTCCCATTGTCGGGTCCGAGGAGGAGGAAGATCTGCCACAGCCACCGGCCCTCTCGAGTTCTTTGGTCCCATGGCCATGGTTCCTCGAGCCTGTGCTTGGGGTGTTGGGAATCTCCCTACAATCGGTGCCTTTGCTGCCCTCGAGGCTGCCCGGTGCCCAAGTCAAGCCACTTTGACAGGGCCACCTAAGCAGGCCCCCTAGGGTCCTCAGCAAGGGGGAGGGCTCCTATGACCACTGGGGAGATTATATTTCGGACTCCTCTTCTGAGGACTCCAGTGACCTCCTCTCAGAATCCTTGCCACTAGATGAGAGACATAGGTCTCCACCAGAGGACCTCTCCTTTGTAGGATTCGTCCGGGCCATGGCCAAATTCACTTTCAACTCCTCAGAGGATGCTCAACACAAAATGCTGGAAGTTCTCCAGTTTGTCGTTGCACCAAAGGAGATGGTGGCTGTCCCAGTCCATGAGATCTTCAAGGAACTTCTCCTGAGGATTTGGGAACATCCGGTGTCAGTTCCTCCTGTCAATAGGAAGGCAGATGCCATCTGTTTGGTTCAACAGGCATTGGGATTTGAGAGGCTCCACCTCCCTTACCAATCTGTGATGGTGGAATCCGCTCTCAAAAAAGCCAAGCGCTCCCGTACCCATGCCTCTGGGCCAAGATCACAGGGAACTGGATGCCCTTGGTAGGAAGGTGTTTCAGGGCGCTATACTTATCAATCACAGAGCCTCCTACCAATTGTATATGACCCAATACAATCGTAACCTGTGGAAATGGGGCCAGGAACTGACTTGAACGCCTGCCGCAGCAACAGCAAAAGGCGTTCTCTGCTGCAGTACAGAGGGTCTGGAGGCAGGAAAACACGAGGTGAGATCCACCTATGATGTTTTTGAAACAGTGGCTATGGTGGCTGCAGTGGGCATTGGCACCCAATGATTGGCACTCGGAGCCAGGATGGCCTGGCTCCGAGCTTCGGATCTTTGTCCAGCGGTCCAGGAGAAGCTAGCTGATGTGCCCTGTACAGGAGAGAATCTCTTCGGGGACAAGGTCAGGGATGCAGTAGCCCAATTGAAGGATCATCATGAGACCCTTCAATAGCTATTGGCTAGAGCTTCCGATTCACCATCCTCATTTAGGAAGGCCTCTCGACAAAGCTAGAGAAAATCCTTCTATAGGCAAAGGAAGTATTACCCTCCTGCCTCCCGGATTCGGACCCCCCGAGCTGGTTCCAGGCATCATTCACACCAGCCACGCACCCCCAGACCGCAGCCAGACCCCTAGCAGACCCCCGCCAAGGGGTTTTGACTGGAGGCGAGGGAGTTTGAGCCAGTCCACCATTCCCCTGGAAGCAGGCCTCCCTGTAGAAGGCAGGGTACTTCACTTCACCCAACACTGGCTGCACATCATGTCAGACCCATGGGTTCTTGTAATCATTCGCCAGGAGTATCGGCTGAATTTCAGGGACATCCCTATGGACTTCCCCCATGTCCATTATGAGGTTTGTCCACTCCGCTGGAAATACTTCAGACAGAGCTCTCCACCTTTCTAATGGCAGGAGCAGTAGAAACCATTCCCGTCCACCAACAGGGCCAAGGGTTTTAGTCAAGGTATTTCCTGATACCAAAGAGAACTTGGGGGATTGCGCCCAATTCTCTATCTCAGAGCCTTGAACAAATTCCTTCAGAGGGAAAAGTTCAAAATGTTCTCTCTGGGAACCCTGATCCTGCTCCTCAGAAGAGGAGACTGGCTCTGCTTCCTAGATCTCAAGGATGCCTATGCCCCATTTTGATCTTCCCAAGCCACAGGAAGTATCTTTGCTTTGTGGTGGGGCAGGCTTATTACCAATATAGAGTACTGCCGTTTGGTTTGGTCTTAGCCCCTCGGGTCTTCACCAAGTGCCTGGCAGCAGTGGCAGCTCACCTCAGACATGAGGGGGGTACATGTGTTCCCTTACTTGGATGACTGGCTCGTCAGAAGCACTTCCCAGCAGGGAGTGCTATGTGCCCTAAATCTAACCATACGAGTGCTGCAGTCTCTGGGGTTTGTCATCAACTACCCAAGGTTGCACCTCTGCCCATCTCCATGTCTGGATTTTATAGGAGCCAAACTGGACATGAGTCAGGCCAAAGCGTTCTTGCCCTGTCCTTGCTGGCGAGCGCAGCACGTGGCAGTCATCAGGTTCCTGCTCTTCTGTTGCTTTGTCTGTTGGCTATATACTCACTACAGAGGAACTCAGCAATGTATAATGCCCAACATTTATTGTATACACAATTGTATTCAATTTATTTTACACACAAATTACATAAATCCTACTATGTGTGATTAAGATCTCCCCAACATTAAAACAATATCATCCATACTTTACCGTTCATCCATCACCATCAAAAGGGCAACATCTTCGCTAATGCTTCTATATTATGCAAGAAGTATCCACACATAGCACTGGATTCTATAAAAAGCATTGAAATAACATTTACCAAACATTCTAATATCCTCTACAACTCCACCAAAAGCCAACCCCATATATTTAAATAGTACCAGCCAATTCTGCCAACGCTGTATATCAATTTATCACCAGCTCATAATCTTATCAACTTCTCCTACCGAAGATAGACATCCATTCCAGAAGAAATTAAAAATTTCCATGTTCGAATAGCTCCCATCGAACATTGAGACTTTGTGCGCTACACACCTGCATTAAATAAATAATTCTCCATTAGACTTCGCGTGCCTATACATAGCAGTTCTCCAAATTCGGTACAGTATTTCTTAGTTCAGTGCAATGTCCTATCCATACTCACCCTCAGTATTAACTGAATATCAACATAAAACACTCCTCCTCATCCTTATTCCTTCTACATCTGCACACACGGCCCTTACTATATCCGGACAACTGTGTCTATTGCCTTAAACCATGTCGACCCAACTCTCCCAACACCGCAATAAGCCATAACAACCAAACTTAAAACTTGAACTATTCATATCGAGCATACTTACAGCGTCTTACCGGACTCAAGCTGTTCGTCTGCTAACCCGCAGAATACTTACTCCCGCCCACGACGCGAGCCATCTATTTAAACTCATATCCACCAATCACACTTGCTTCTCGCTTGACTAACCCAAATGTCATACATCCGGGGCTTGCTATCCCCGGGTATCCCAAGCTGCAACGTAATTCATCCGGGGCTTACTAGCCCCGGGTATCCCAAAATCAAAGCAAGTTGACACACCGGCAGTATGAATACTCTTACCTATACATAATACGTCAAATAAGACGCTGTATAATTCTTAGATAGATATACTTCGCCATTACGTCGAGGTCTGTTTGTCTGTTGGGCCATGTGGCTGCCTCTGTCCATGTCACTTCGTTGGCTTGCCTTTGCATGCACAGAGCACAATGGACATTACAGTTGCAATGGCAGCAGGCTTCCCAGGACCTCGAGGCACATGTCTCCATCACGCCATCTCTGCAGATCTCCCTATCCTATGGGAGAACCTCACCAATCTGGAACAGGGGATCCCTTTTCATGCTGCCCCACCTCAGATAGTTCTTTCCACCAATGCCTTCATCCATGGATGGGGGGCCAATGTGGACGACCTCCACATGCAGAGATGGTGGACAGCTCAGGAGTCTTCCAGAGAGAGAAATTTCCTGGAACTTTGAGTGATTCGTTATACTCTTTGGGTGTTTCGAGACCGCTTGTCCCACAAAGCAGTCCTTATTCAGATAGACAGTAAGGTAGCAATGTGGTACATCAACAAGCAGGGAGAAACGGGATTGTTCCTCCTCTGTCAAAAGGCGGTGCAGATTGTCCTGGGCTCTGTTGCAGGGAATATCCCTGCGAGCAATGCATCTAGCCGGATCACTGAACGTGGTGGCAGACTGCCTGAACCGTGTGTTTCAACTGCACGAGTGGTCCCTGGATCCAGAAGTGGAAACCCGGATTTTCCACCAGTGGGGAGCTCCCGGATGTGAATTTCTTTGCCTCCCCGTGCACCTGCAAGGTGAGAAGTTTCTGTTCCCTGTTCAGAACAGATGGACTTCCCAGCGACGGATGCCTTTGCCAGTCATTGGGGCATAGGTCTCCTGTATGCGTATCCTCCTTTTCCGCTAATCATGAGGACTCTCTTGAAGCTCCAGCAGGACCAGGGGACCATGATCCTCATGGCCCCGTACTGGTCCAGGCAAGTCTGGTTCTCACTTCTCCAAGACTTATTGATCAGAGATCCCATCAGTCTAGAGACTGCGCCCGATCTGATAACGTAGGATCGGAGCAGGCTGCACCATCTGAACCTCTGGGCATTAGCCTTAAAGGCCTGGAAGTTTTAGTGCCTAGTCCTTCAGACCCTGAACCTGTCTGATGACATGTCTCGGGTGGTGGTTGCTTCCAGGAAGCCTTCTACAAGGAAGTCTTAGTGGTTAAATGGAGAAGGTTTTCCGGCTGGTACGAGGGACATGGCTTAGATCCATTTACCTGCCCCATTCTGAGGTTCTTGGACTATTTGTGGCACCTCTCCAAGGCTGGGCTTAAAACCACCTCGGTCAGGGTCCATCTGATCTCCGTCAGTGCTTATCATAAAGGTGTCGCTGACACGCCCACTCTGTTCAGCCCATAGTAGGACGCTTTATGCGGGGCCTGCTTCAATTGAAGCCCTCCCTTCAGCCTCCTGTTTTGTCCTGGGACCTCAACGTTGTGTTTGCGAGGTTCATGCGATCTCCCTTTGAGCCTGTGCGCTCCTGCGATCTGAAGTTTCTCACTTGAAAGCTTGTATTCCTGGTGGCGATCACCTCAGCTCGCAGGGTTAGTGAGCTTCAGGCCTTGGTTACATACCTGCCCTACACGAAATTCTTTCATAACCGGGTGGTTCTGCGTATACATCTCAAGTTCCTGCCTAAGGTGGTGACTGATTTCCACCTCAATCAGTCCATTGTTCTGCCCTCCTTCTTCCCGAGGCCTCATTCACACCAGGGCAAATGGGCTCTATACACATTGGATTGCATGAGGGCCTTAGTCTTCTATTTAGAGCACACAGCAGGCCACAGATAGTCTCCTCAGCTCTTCAAATCTTTTGATAAGAATAGATTGGGAGTTGCGATGGGCAAACAGACTCTGTCCAATTGGCTAGCAGATTCTGTCTCCTTCTGCTATACACAAGTGGGCCTTCAGCTAGGAGGTCGGGTCAAAACTCACTCTGAGAGCTCTGGTGGCATAGGTGGCCCACTTACGGGCAGTTTTCGTCGCCGACATCTGCAGGGCTGAGACGTGGAGTTCTCTGCACACGTTCATGGCCCACTACTGCTTGGACAAGGATGGTCGGCAAGATAGTAGCTTTGGCCAATCTGTCCTTCGCAACCTCTTACAGGCTTAAACTCATCTCTTCCTACCTAAGGCCCTTCGGGACCAGGCTGTCCCCCGGTCTTCTCAACCACATCACAGTTGTTTTGGTGCCAGTTGGCACCTTTTTTTCAGTGCAGGTTGGTCATACATGAGTCTAAGAACAGCCTGTAGCTTGGTATTCACCCATCTGTGAGGACTACCATCCTGCTTGTCCTAGGAGAAAGCAGAGTTGCTTACCTGTTACAGGCGTTCTCCTTGGACAGCAGGATGTTACTCCTCAGGAAACCTGCCCACCTCCCCAAGGAGCTGGGTTCTCCTGCGTTTTGTTATTTTATCTTTTTCACTCCTGAATTCTATGTTACGAGACTGAATGGGGGGGGGGGGGGGGGACGACCCCTCGTGGACATGCGGATAGTGGCATGCTGGGCATGCTCAGTGTGCTAGTCAAAGTTTCCCGTGCCGTTCCCATCTGATGATGTCGGCCATCTGTGAGGACTAACATCCTGCTGTCCTAGAAGAACACCTGTTACAGGTAAGTAACTCTGCTTTCGTTGAAAACTGTTAGATCATTCCAGGCCTTACCTAGGAATACAGGGGCCATAAGCAGATTCATGCAAATAGTTAGGTGCTTTCTAACTCAATCTCTCTCCTTCTCTTTCCTTCTCTCTCTCTCTCTCCTCCGTCTCCCCTGAGGAACAGGTAACATTGAGGGACAAAAAAAGGGTTAAAAAATAAATACAGTAGGTTCCTTGTTCGGTTGCTCTGGCAGGAGGCTACTAGCAAGAGCCTTCAACCACTCCACCTTTATGGGAAAGAGTGAAGTCCAGCAGCTGAGGAACATAGAAATCTAGCAGGACCAAAGGAAAGAAAATTATCAATTAAGAATAATTTTTCCTTATATTGATACTCTCCCAATGTGCCTGAGCTTTTGAAAAGGTATTCAGTGACAATATCTTTGAGTTGTTATAGCTCACACTACAGCCAGCACGGAGCCACATTTTTTCAGTATCTGTGCAAGAACCTTTAAGGAGATGATGGGATCTTGGATGAATAGTAGCATGTCATCTACAAAAAGCACAGTTTCATGCTTCTCTCCTTCCTTCTCAAAACACCCTTAATTTCTAGATGATTTCTTATTAAAATGGCTGGTGTCTTCATCACCAAGGCAAACAACAATGGTGAAAGGAGACACCCTTGCCTAATCATTCTACTTATCTAAAATTCTCTGGATAGAGCCCTGTTAACTTGCACTCTAACTCTTGAATTCAAATAAAGGTTATCCATCCATCATCTAAAGCAGGGGTCGGGAACCTATGGCTCGCGAGCCA
This sequence comes from Rhinatrema bivittatum, assembly GCF_901001135.1. Lineage (NCBI taxonomy): Eukaryota > Metazoa > Chordata > Amphibia > Gymnophiona > Rhinatrematidae > Rhinatrema > Rhinatrema bivittatum. The sequence goes on along the minus strand of NC_042618.1, from coordinate 133,334,358 downwards.
GATGTGGCTCTTTTCATGGCTGCATCTGGCTCGCAGACAAATCTTTAATAAAAAAGTAAAAATCTAACAAAACCCCCCACCCTCCTGATGTCCCCCAAAACCTCCAAAATTAATTTACTACAACTCCCCACCCTCCTGACCCCCCCCCAAGACCTGCCAAAAGTCCCTGGTGGTCCAGCAGGGGTCCAGGAGCGGTCCGGGAGCTATCTCCTGGACTTGGGCTGTCGGCTGCCAGTAGTCAAAATGGCGTCGACGGCCCTTTGCCCTTACTATGTCACAGGGGCTACCACTGCCATTGATCGACCCCAGTGACATAGTGAGGGCAAAGGGCCATCGGCGCCATTTTGACTACTGGCAGCCGACAGCCCAAGTCCAGGAGATCGCTCCTGGACCCCCGCTGGACCACAGGGACTTTTGGCAGATCTTGGGGGGGGGGGGTCAGGAGGGTGGGGGGTTGTAGTAAATTAATTTTGGAGGTCTTGGGGGGGCTTCAGGAGGGTGGGGGGTTTTGTTAGATTTTTACTTTTTTACTAAAGATTTGTCTGCCAGCCCTGGACCCTCGCTGGACCACCAGGGACTTTTGGCAGGTCTTGGGGGGTCAGGAGAGTAGGGGGGGTTGTAGTAAATTAATTTGGTAGGTCTTGTATGGCTCTCACGGAATTACATTTTAAAATATGTGGCGTTCATGGCTCTCTCAGCCAAAAAGGTTCCCGACCCCTGATCTAAAGTTCAATCCAAATGCAAACACCATTAGCACAAACTGTAAGAAGAGCCATTCCACTATGTCAAACACCTTTTCCACATCTATAGATTGTAATGAGGATGCCTGTTGGGATTCTTTATTTCTGTGTGTAGCATATAGCTCTCCTAATATTTTGACTCTTGCCTATTCTTTACAAACCCTATTTGGTCTCTGTTCATCAGTATAAGCAAATAATGTTCCAGATGTCTTGTTAGTTCCTTTGCAAAGATTTTAATGCAACTGTTCAAAAGAGAGAGGGCGATACAAGCTGCCTGTTGACTGGTCCTTCCCTGGTTTGAAAATAAGCAATATCTTTGTTATGAATCGCTCTGCCCACGGGTCCCCCCGCGAGCAGGCTCACTGACTCACCCATGCTGCTGTGTCTTCTGCCGACGCGGCAGGACGCCGCCGTCGGCCCTCCCACGCGGCCGGAGCCGTGGCCTAAAGTTCTTCATGCTGCCCGGAGGCCGCCCCCGTCTCTTCCAGTCTTCACCGCGGCCGGAGCCGCAGACTTTCCAGTCTCCTTCGGGGCTGGGAGTGCCCCCGACGTCATTGCCATCTTCGCGGTGCTAGGCCACAAGCCCCGGCGCCATCTGGCGGCGGGAGCCGCCCCCGGGGCTGCCGACATCAGGGCCTGCTCCTCAGGCTCTGCCCTGCTTCCTACGCAAGTACGTCGGTGCAGGCCGCTGTCCACGGTCCTGCACAGTTCCTGCACTCCCTCTAGGCGCGCGGCCGCATCTTCCTTCTGTATTTAAAGGGCCAGACACAGGAAGTGTCTGGGCCCCACCTTGCTGACTGTTTCCTGTACCAGCCCTATAAAGGGCTGCTCCGCCTGTTGTTCCTGGCCTTGCATCATCGTGAGTCTTCGCTCTGGAGGCTCCGGCCTGCCAGAGTCCATGTAAGGTCGTCTTCTCTTCGTGGAACTCCACGTCTTGTTCATTGTTCCATGCCAAGTCTTCGTGCCTGAGGTCCTTGTCCAGGTGTCTTCATGATCTCCTTCATCCTGGTGTTCCTGCCTTCCGTGATGTTCCTCCCTACTCCATGCCTCGTCTTCGCTCTCGAGCCTTCTGGTCCGGTAGGCTGGAGGTCCCTCAGATGCAGTACTCCTGAGAGGACTAGCCTGCCGGTGGACGGTTGTCCTGTGCTCCTGAGCCGTCATGTCCCGGATGTGTCTTCCTGTGCTGTCCCGCTCCCGTCGTGGTCCGTGTCCAGCCTTGGGGCTGTGTAGGGCGCGTACCGGACAGGGTGGTCCGCGACTCAGTCCCGCGGGTGGCCTGAGTAGGGCGCCCTGAGAGACAGTGCCAATGTCCATGCCTCGTGTTGCCTTTGTGGATGTCAAGAGTCTCGTCCCTGGATGCCGTAGCATCAGCCATGTGTCTTCGTCCCTGGATGCCGTTGCATCAGCTATGCGTCTTTGTCTGGATGCCATCGCATCACTCCATAGTCATGTTTTCATGTCAAGGCCCGTCTGCCCTCAACCTCAGGCCAGGCCTGCAGCTCCATGCTGCTCGCAGCAGGTCCGAAAGGGCCCGGAATGGTCGGAGGACCATTCACCTTCCAACATCCTCGGATGTTGGCCATGGGAGCTTACCGGCCTGGCGGAGGGTAGACCGTCAGCCATGCAGGGCCACCGTCAACCCTTGGCGCTCGGCTCAGAAGGTCTGGATCAGGCTGAGGCCCATGAGCACACTAAACCACCAGAACATAACAGAATGCAAGGCCTTTCGAGGCCGTACACAACAATCTTAGCCTGAAACATATCTAATGGAGGATAATCTCTCAATACTTCATTAAAAAGAATAATCCTGACTGTGTTTATTTTGTAAAATATAATGGGGAAACCATCTCCTTCTGCACTCTTGACCAAATTTAATGCTAGACAAGCACTTCTCTTCCTAACAGTTTTTCTTTACTAGAACCTTCCTTATCACCTCTAATAGTGTTCTTACAGTGATACTAGAGAGAAAATGATCAGTCCCCCCTCCCCCACCACCACCTGATATATATCAAATTCCAAGTTTTTTTTTATTAGGGACCTTCGTTTCAGTTTATGTATTATTTTTCATGAGAATTTTAATGCTATAACAAAAGACAATCAGTGGAAACATGTTTTCCACTGATTTTTCTCCTGTATGTTATAACAAAGTTTATTTTCCCACTAATTTTCTTTTGTTATAACATTGACATTCCCTGGGGACACAAAATAGAAACTGAAAACCAAAGTCCGTGTTTATACTTTAATATTTAGATATCTAGGAATTTCAGGCGCTCTCCCTGTTTCAGTTTTTGGAAAAGCAAGTTTGCTTGCCGTAAACGATGTTTCCGTAGATAGCAGGATGAATTAGCCATGCTGTCATGGGATCTGTCAATCAGGTCCGGGAGGCGGAGCTTGTCAAAGCAGAGAACAGAGCTTTGCTCTCTGCGGCTGCGCGTGGGTTCCCGCGCAGGAAAGTAATGGAATCTCCTCAGTCTGTGATTAAGCCTTAGTGTAGTCGAAGACTTGGTGACTGCCAGGGAGGAGGGTGGGTCAGCATGGCTAATTCATCCTCGAATCTACGGAAACATCGTTTATGGTAAGCAAACTTGCTTTTTCCCTGTCGATAGCAGGGCTGAATTAGCCATGCTGTCATGGGAGTCCCAAGCTCCCGATCATGTTGTTACGGCTATGGCTGCTGTGCAACCGCCTCACCACCAGGGATCCCTCAAGAGCAGGTTCTCCTGACTGGCCCAGTCCATCTTCCTTGTTTTCTCTATGTTCTGGACTTCCCCTTATAATCCTGCCTGGCAGTTCCCTCGGTGCTTCGGCATCGAGCTCGCCTGGGCTCCCTGCTCTAGCCTTCCTTGCCTTGCTGTGTGTGTGGCCTTCGGGCCCTCTGCCTTGCCATGTGTGTGTGGCCTTCGGGCCCTCTGCCTTGCCTTGCCCTGCCGTGCGTGTGGCCTTTGGGCCCTCTGCCTTGCCGTGTGTGTGTGTGGCCTTCGGGCCCTCTGCCTTGCCTTGCAGTGTGTGTGTGGCCTTCGGGCCCTCTGCCTTGCCTTGCTCTGTGTGTGTGGCCTTTGGGCCCTCTGCCCGGCCTTGCTGTGTGTGTGTGGCCTTCGGGCTTTCTACCTTGCTATAAGGTTCCTTGACACTGCCCAGACCCTGACACTGTTTGCTTGCTGCCTGCCCTGACCCAGCCTGGACTTGACACTGTTTGCCTGCCGCCTGCCCTGACCCAGCCTGGACTTGACACTGGTTGCCTGCCGCCTGCCCTGACCCAGCCTGGACTTGACACTGTTCGCCTGCCGCCAGCCCCAACCCAGCCTGGACCCTGTCGCTGTTTGCCTGCCGCCTGCCTAGACCCAACATATTCACAGCCATCATCAGAGACCTTCCAGCCATCCCTGTCTCTCTCCACCTGGAGCCACCCTTTTGGGTGGTGTTCACGACATACACAACATACACGCTCAAGCATAACACATGTTGTGTATGATATATATGCTGCACGTGATCTTTGACAGTGTGGCAGTCACCGAGGACAGGAGGATAGAGATTGCAGTATTGCTTGCCCTATCTTCGCATCAGAGGCTGCTTGTTGATCAAGGCAGTAGTGAGATGTGAAGGTATGAAGTGATGACCATGTAGCTGCCTTGCAAATGTCTATGGGTTGTACATTCTTAAGGTGTGCCAAGGAGGCTGCTACTGCTGACTTGGTGAGCTTTAGGAGTAGAATGTAATTGTAAATTCTGTTTATCATAGCAGAATTTGATGCACTGTACTATCCAGCTGGAGATGGTGCGTTTAGTCACTGGTAATCCAGGTGCCTTCAGGTCAAAGGAGACAAAGAGTTGAGAAACACGGGAGTCCGAGTTTGTTCTTTCTTTGTAGTGTGCTAAAGCTCTTTTACAATCTAGTGTGTGCAGTAGTTTTTCCCTATCATTTGCATGAGGTTTAGGGAAAAAGGTGGGTAATTCCATGGTCTGATTGAGATGGAATTGGGAAACCACTTTTGGTAGGAAGGATGGTTGAGTTCGGAGAACTACCTTTTGGTGATGAAATTGCAAATATGGAGAATAATGGACCAAGGCCTGCAACTCACTAACTCTTCGTGCTGATGTTACTGCAACCAGGAATACCACTTTCCATGTGAGGTATTTTATGTGCGCCGAGTCCATGAGTTCAAATGGGGACAGCATGAGCTGTTCCAAAACTATGTTGAGGTTCCATGGAACTGGAGGTTTAGAATACCGGAGGGCGAATGTGAGTTAACCCCTTCATGAAACTAGACAGTAATGGGTGATTGGATATAGGAATATCGTTAATTGGTCTATGATAGGCGCCTATGGCGCTGAGGTGAACTCTGGTGGATGATGTTGCTAGACCAGCTACATATAGTGTATGAAGATAATCAATGAGCAACTCCGGTGAGCAGTCCAATGGTGGAACACCTTTGGAAGTGCACCAGGTAGAGTAACTTTTCCATTTGTAGCTATAATTTTTCCTGGTTGAGAGTTTCCTGGATTCTAACAAAATGAATTGTGCCGAAGTGGAAACTCCCTGTTCTGTTAAAAGGAACCTCTCAATCTCCACGCTGTCAAGTGGAGAGATGAGTGTAACTGGTGTAGAAGTGTCCCCTGATCTTGGCAGAGAAGATCTTGGCGATCCGGTAATCGAATTGGATCCATGATGGATAGCCGGAGAAGGAAACTGTACCTTGGTTGCCTTGGCCAGGCCGGGGCTATGAGTATCAGTTGAGCTTCGTCCGCTATGCACTTTTGAATTGTTCTTGTTATGAGTGGTATGGGAGGAAAGGCGTACAGGAGGCCTGTCATCCACGGAATGAGGAAGGCATCTTGAGCGATCCTGAATTGGCTTGGTCTTGTCGAGCAGAATTTGGGAACTTGAGCATTGATCTCCGTTGCAAAGAGATCCATCGAAGGTGTCTCCCACTGCATGAATATGTCCTGGGCTGTTTCTGTATTGAGTGCCCATTCGTGAGGATGAAAGATGCGGCTTAGTCTGTCCGCTCTTGTGTTTGCAACTCCTGGTAGGTAAATTGCTTGGAGATGTATGGAATTCAGTGAGCATGTTCGAAAATTCAGGGTCTCCTTGCAAAGGGACCATGAACCGGACCCTCCTTGTTGATGTAAAACATTGCGACTTGGCTGTCCGTGTAGATCATGACCCTGCGTCCTTTCAGGTGGTCTTGGAACACTCGTAATGCATTGCGAATCCCTCTGAGTTCCAATAAATTTATTTGCAGGTTCTGTTCCGAGATTGTCCATAACCCTTGTGCTTCGTACATCTCGAGGTGTGCACCCCAGCCCTTGTGAGACGCATCTGTGGTTAAGACTGCGTTGTGAGGAGGGGAACTGAACAATGCTCCTTTGGACAGGGTGGAGTCTAGGAGTCACCATGCTATATCCTTTTTCATTTCGGCGGTCAGCAAAACCTTCGTTGTGAATGTTGTTTCCATTGGCGTTTTAGTCCCCATTGCAGGCGTCTCATGTGTAGTCTGGTGTTGGGAACCGTGAAAATCGCCGCCGCCATGTGGCCCAGGACTACCAACACCTGTCTCGCTGACGGTCTCTGACAATGTATGTAGCAGGTGATGGAAGTGCAATATTCTGTCGCCTGGTAGGTATGCCCTGTTGCAAGTAGTGTCCAGGCATGCCTCCTATGAACTGTAACTGCTGTGTTGGTTGTAGGTGTGATTTCTGAAAATTGATCACTAATCTTAATTCCTGTAAGCATTGTATCACCCGATGGAGGTGATCTAGTAAGATGTTGGGAGTTGGGCCGATTATGACCCAATTGTCCAGATATGGAAAGATGGTTATACCTTGTTGTCTGAGATGAGCCACCACTATCATGCATTTGGTGAACACCCTGGGTGCAGCCGATAGTCCAAAGGGGAGAACTTTGAACTGGTAGTGTTGATGCCTGTAGCGAAAGCATAGGTAACGCCACGAAGATGGATGGATTGGAATGTGTGTGTAAGCATCCTTCAGGTCGATGGAACACATCCAATCATTGGTTTGAATCAGAGGAAGGATTGATTTCAACGATACCATTTTGAATTTCTCCTTGGTGAGAAATTTGTTCAATTCCCTTAGGCGAAGGCCCCCCGACTTCTTGGGTATGAGGAAGTATGGGGAATAAAATGCTACTGATTTGGAGCCTGGGTGAATTTGTCGAATTGCTTGTTTGTGAAGCAAAGCAATTTCCTCCCCTAGTTGTGGTTGGAGGTTGTGAATCTTGAGTGTGGAAAGATGAGGCAATATGGGTTTTGTGACAAATTGGAGTTGGTAACCGTGATGTACTATCTCCAAAACCCATTGATCGGATGTTATTCTCTCCCAAACTTCCAGGCAAGAACAAATCCTGCCGGGTGGAGCTTGATGTTGTGGTGGTGGCTGAGTAACTAAAAAGATGAAGTCACTTTTGCTGCAGTAGCCGGCTGTTGTGCCTGCTGTCTCTGGTTACGTGGTTTGCATCTACGTTGGTTTGAGGTATTCTGTTGTTGATGAGGACGCTGGTAGGAAGGGTATGCTTGTGTATGAAAAGACTGATAAGATCTGTAGTGTCTCCTGGAATATGATTGCCTACGAGTAGATCCAATATAACGACGTGTGGTCGAATAATTAGGATGTGATGTTAATGATTGTACTGCTAGAGCTTCTTCCTTCAGTTCACCTACTGTGTCCTGTAATCTTTCTCCGAACAGGTTATCTCCAGTACATGGGAAGTTTGTTAGTTTCTCATGCAAATCTTCACATATCAAACTTGAACATAACCATGCTAGTCTGCGGGCTGCAATGGCTGTTGCCGATGCCCTGGAGGATGTTTCATATGCTTCATGGATCGACCTCAAAAGGTGTTGAGAAAACTCTTCCATGTCATGAAGAGGTGGAGGTATCTGATCCGCCATCGAGAAAAGCATACCCTTCATAGCTTGCATGCACTCATATAGGTATTGTACCATGTAGAACTGATGGTGCATAATTCAGGCATTCAACATTGAGTTATGGTATATTTTCCTGCCAAACTCATCTAAATATTTGTTGTCTTTTCCTGGTGGGTATGAGGAATGTCACTTTGTTTTCTTAAATCTTTGCATCGCCGATTCCACCACAATCGAAGCATGAGGTAATTGTGGTAGAGAGTATGGTGATGTTTTTCTCATACGAAATTTTATGTCTGTTTTCCTGGATATGGCTGTGATTGCATAAGGCGCTTCCCAGGATTTCTGTAAGACTGAATACAGGAGTTCTTGTGGTAGAAGAGATATTGGTTCCCCTGGAGTATCAAAAATCTTTAGGAGACCAAGGGTTTCTGCCCTAGGGTCTGCTTCTTTTTGGACCTCTAGAAGCAGTATTGTACCCAATTATTCTAGGAATTTTGGGTATGTAAGGTCTTCCGGAGGGGAGTACGGTTCCTGAGGTTGTTCCTGCGGATCCGACGGGAATCCTGTAGATGATGATGGGGGTGTTTGCAGTGAAGGAGAATCAAAAGATGTATCCTGTGTATAATTTGGTGAGGCTGGTCGGTTTGTTATGGGAGATGTCGGCTCCATCGACGGTTCTGTATGAATCTGCGTCTTGTGTTCCGAAGAACTGTCAGCAGCAATATTAGTCATTTTGAACGATGACTGAAGAGTTTCATAAAAACCTGCTAAGGATTGAGACAATTGATAAAATGCCTCTTTTGTACGAGGGGGCACTGTTGTACGACCATCTGGTTCTCGTGAGACACCTGCTTTAGGGTGCACTGGAGTATTCTGAGGTGGAGTATTAGATACCTTACGGTCGTTTCATGTTTTATCGCCTGTTATGTTCCTCGAATCCTCTGAATCTGTAGAAGCGTTAGAGGAAACAACCTGTATTACCTCTCTATGTGAGAAGGTATTGGAAGGTGGTATATGAGATGATTTAGAAGTCGAAGGGCGTATTTCCCATGTAGCACTCCTCTTTGCCAACTTTCTATGGTGGGAGTGTCATGAGTGCTTATGATAATAGTGAGACGATGAGTCTGTATGACTTCTACGTGAAGACGGTGATCGTTTCCTACGTTTTATTGTAAATTCTTTGGAATCAGCTCTCGAAGAAAGGGAAGTACCTGAACGAGGTGAAGTTATTGGTGGAGAAGCTGAAGAAGACCCTTGTGAAGGGTTACGTCATTGTTTCAACTCATTCTGTAGTACATGAGATGAGTGATCATGTCTCTTATGCGCGCATATCCTTCTGTTTCTGTGCGTGCAAGGGTTATCTGCGCCGATGTCTTTGGCGCCGTGCGCATAGACACAATTGGCGTCGAGTGCGCAGGTGATGTCTGCGCCATACGCGCAGATGTCGACTGCGCCGTGCACACAGCGAATCCCTTGGTTGTGCGTTCTGACGTCTTCAGCGTTTTGCGCGTCGATATCTTTGGTGCCCTGCGTGCAGGGTTCTTCGGCGTCGTATGCATAAGTGTCATCGGCGCCATGCGCATAGAAGTGTTGTGCGCCAATCCCTCTCCAGGCGCTGAAGTATTATGCACCGATACCTTTTTATGTGCATACGGTGCCTTAGGCGCAGAAGGTGTAGGCGCCAAGGTTTTTGGCGCCAATATGTCCTGTTGCAGCGCTTCTAGCTCTGTGGATTTTTGACAATCCATTGGCCTTTGTCATTTTGACATCTCCTTACCTCCAAGAGTGGAGGATTGAGTATCCGACGAAGATGCTCTTTTTCAAGGGAGCCGATGAAATCAGCGGGCCAGACGACGAATGAGCCTCCGATGGTTCTGTTGAGGCAAAAAGTTCCTGAAGCTTGTAGGCCCTTTGCTTCAGTGCTCTGGGTGACATCCTTGAGCAAAATTCACAATCTTCCCGATTGTGATCTGGTCCTAGGCATCGGTAACATCGGTCATGGCCGTCCGTGACCGACATTACCTTGCCGCAATGATAGGGTTTAAACCCCGATTTTGACATGTTTATTATGTTAACGCTGAGGAGAAGAACAGCTCCGCGTGTGATCCCGCTCGCGGAAAAAACAGACTGAGGAGATTCCGTTACTTTCCTGCGCGGGAACACACGCGCAGCTGCAGAGAGCAAAGCTCTGTTCTCTGCTTTGACAAGCTCCGCCTCCCGGACCAGATTGACAGATCCCATGACAGCATGGCTAATTCAGCCCTGCTATCGACGGGAAATCAACAGTCCCCTGGCCATTCCGTATTTTCAACTTTGTAGCTAGAAGTTTATTAGCCTTGTTGTTTTTGTCATAAAACAACTGTTTCGTTCTAAGTAGGCTTTTTTTGGACTTGCCTTTAATGGCCAAATTGATTTGAGCATTTATTGTGAATAATTTCTTTATTAAGGTGGGTCAATTCCAATCTCCTTCTAAAGATTCTTAATAACCTTTGCCACCCTTCTTTCTTTCTTTAAATTTTGTTAAGATTGTTAAGAGAAATAAATTCATCTCTTTACCACTTTACACATGTCCCAAAATTGGCCCTTTTTTTTTTTTGGCTGAAGGCAGCCATTGGCTATGGTGTCCCTTTCATGACTGGTGAACCTGATCTTTTTTGGAGAAAGTAAAGTTGCTTACTTGTAACAGCTGTTCTCTGAAGATAGCAGGACAGCAATTTACCAGTCACACACACACTTTCCTTCCTTCCCTTGAGAATTCTCTTCCTTTATGTAAGTTTGGCTAAAATGGGAAGTGAAAAACTGTGGTTCCATCAGTGTGGGAAGTCCCACTCACATACAGTAAAAACTTCTAGTCTACCAGAAGACTCTAGAATGTTCATTGTCACACACTGCCACATGTCCCACCTGTGTGAACAAATTAGTCTTCAGAGAGCACCTGTTATAGGTAAGCAAAGTTGCTTTTATTTGGAACATTCTTCTACCTAGCTTAGTGCCATTTATGACTGGTCTAGGGGAACTGAAACACCATGGATTTTCATTTATGGCCACTAGGGTTTTTCCCCAGTTAAGCCTCCACAGCCTCCCTTTTATAAATAAGCTGTCACAGTAACAATTCTCAGAGGAACATAAATTGCAACTCACTTCAAAACTCAATACTTATCCACCCAGGTACTTATCATTAGATGCTGCTGTTGTGTGATGGCCGAGGTTTCCTCCACTCTGGTGATTCTGAAAGTGGCCACTGCAGCATCCCTTGCCCCTACTTGTCTAATATGCAGAAACCAGTTCTTTTAATTGACCTAAGTCTCCTGCATGACAGCATGCAACACTGCTTCAGAGCTATTAAGAAAAAATGAAATTTAAAAAAAAAGTTAATGTACTGTAGCTAAAACTCTGCTGCATCTAACTAGCAGTTGGTCATAGCCGTGGCCTTCCCTGAATTTCATTGTCCAACATATCAGCTTCCTTTTCCCTCTGGTGGTCAGGGGAAGAAGAAGCTGGTACAGAGAGCCAAGGCCAACAACCAGGCCCCACAGAGCTTTTTAATTCAGCACAATAACTTTTCTAAAAGTGCATTCATTGTTTAGTGTAAATAACTTAAAGGGCTATTAAAAAAAACAAAACATTTTGAAAGTTAGTTAACCATGAAATTCCCTTTTAATTGATACTTTAATGTTCATGCTTTATTTTTATAAAGCAAAAGAATTTCAGGAATGAATTACTGAAGTACTCTAGACCCCATTTGAACATAGTCTTAATCATCTTTCTCTTAATTATTTTACTGTTTTGTTCTTTTTTGCTTATTAAAGAATTATTTATTACTGAAGAATTGTGGATTTATCACAGCTGTCAGAGTGACAAAGTGGAAGAAAAGGTCTTTAGTGCCAAAGATTTTAAGATGTACATACACATCAACTTGGGCTGGCTCACAGTGCTTCTTCATCGTTTTGTTTCCTAGATGTGGAAGACCTGTTATCTTCACTTAAGCATATCCAGCATTCTTTGGTAGACTCTCAGAGCCAAGAGGATGCGTGTCTCCTATTACAGCTCATCCATAATACAGATTTCCAAAACGCCTTTAAGATCCATAATGCTGTGGCAGTGCATATGAATAAAGCCAGCCCGCCATATCCTCTTACTTCCAGTGTGCAAGAACTAACACACGAGGTATGTATAATACATATATAGAAAGAGAGAAGGAACTCGTATCAATATGTGTCAAACACCGTTAAACTACTGTGATTGTATAACTCACAGTTAGTGAGGTAGCTGATCTGTTCTGTGCAGTGCTAACACAGTTTAAAAAATATTTTCATACTGTGAGCTTTCATAGTTGATGCATGTGGATCTCCATTCAGGGTGTTTCAGTGCCTGTTAGAAATTGGTGCAGTAGTACTCAAGTATAGTGCATTCCCTGATACAGTGACTATTATCTTAAGTTGTTCTTCATGGTATTCTAGTGAAGAAAAAAGCCTGTTATGGGGGTGAGTAACTCGGAGTGCCTAAGCAAATTGCCCACTGTCAATTAACTAAAATATGAGCCAATTTACTACTTTCTCACTCAGTAAGTTATCTGACTTGACCATCTTGTACATGACCTTCAAATGCTTGGCTATGGTAAATCACAGACCCTTTTTTCTCCAATTCCATAATTGATTATTTGCTCCATCTTCAGAATAAAGTGCGAAAAGCGGAATATAAATTGAAAAATAAATAAATAAATAAATAGTGGTACATACATTTTTAATTTGTTAAATTTTTGGCCCAATTCTATTAGCCCAGCCATTACAACAGCAGTCTTTAGCTGGGGCTCACACACCAGCGCTCCTTTCAGAATCCTGCAGTCATGAGCCCTAAGTCCAGCCATTGGGTGTTGTTATTCTGCAGTGATTGGGACTCCCTACCACTTCTGCAGTATCCCCTGGTCAGCTTGGGAAGCAGAAGATCTTACCTGGGAGTCGAATCCCAGTTCTCTGCATGGCAGCATTCAGCACTGCCATAGTGACTGAAACAGCCCTTTAATTTATTTTTAGTATTAAACCTGCACTGACACAATCTAGCAACTGGAAGAGGAACAATTTCTTCATCAACAAGCAGGGCAGAATTAACCATAACACATGGATGACATCTGATGGTGCTGAATGGACTCATCTCTCTTGCTCCATAAAGTTTTACCACTGAGCATGCACAGGAGTTCTTGCCTGTGTGCTGACAATTGAGCCCCTCTGTCATTATTTTCCTCCAAGCTTCTGCACAGACTTGTTACCCTTTGTCTTCATAAATTCTCCTTTCTGCTTTTTGATGGTATCTTGCTGTTTTTTCTCTTGCCTCGCTGCCTCTGCAGCCCCTCAACAGCAACTTTCAGTTCTAAATAAAAATAAAGAAGATATCAGGATGTCCAGTTCCAAAAAGGCCACACCCAGTGGCTTCAAGGACTGCATCTGTAGCTGCAAGATGCCCATCACCTAATGGCCGCAATATTTGTCAAGTGTGCCAGGGACCTGATTGTGACTCTGCTAATTGCAATGACTGTGGCCAGATGTTTTCTAGATCCAGCAGAATAGAGTATGCAAGATGGAGGAGCTCCATAGGAATGTTCTTCTCTGCGCAGGTCCTCCTTGGGCTCTATCCATGCAGAGTTGAGCAAAGGCTCCTTTGGCAAAGCTCCCTCACTAAGGTGCTAGACTCTAGATCCACCATAGCTTAGGGTTCCAGCAAGACACAGAAATGCTGAGTACAGTAGCTTGTTGCTCCACAGTACACCCTAGAGCCTTGTCTCCATCTTGGGACTTGATGCCATTTGGTTCAGTAAGCACAGAAGCCTTAAGCGCCATCAACAAGCCTGGTACCATTGGAGCAGGAATCAAGGATGCAGAGGTCACAATTGATGCCAGTTGTGACCCTGGCTCTAGTGGGCTCAGCAGGTATTCTTCACAGTTGTCTTCCTCTTTTTTGAGCCTTTATCACTGTCTCACCTCTTCTTTCTGGATCCCAAGCCCTCCAATGCCCCTTCAGTGTCCTTTGCCTGGAATACTCATCCAGAGACCTCCCACTGCATCCAGAAACTCCGGACTATATCTGTTTCAATGTGCCTTTGGGCTTCATGCAACCCTTAACACAGGTAACCCAGAAGAAGGTGATATGATACAGACTTTGATACCTGAACGGTTTTAATGATACACAATCAACAAACCTTTTCTGTTGAAAAGAAATCAGTAGAACTAGGGGTCACGAAATGAAACTCCAGGGAGGACGACTCAGAACCGTCAGGAAATATTTTTTCATGGAGAACGGTGGTGGATGCCTGGAATGCCCTTCTGGAGGAGGTGGTGAAGTCAAAAACAGTGAAAGAATTCAAAAGGGCATGGGATAAACTCTGTGGATTCCTAAAGGCTAGAGGATGGAAATGAAGAAAAAAGTACATGGGGGTAACTTGCTGATGCAGTGATTACTATCCTTAACCAATAAACTTTTATACTGTTGATGCAACTCCATCATTGCTCTCTGCTTCAACGGCAAGGGGGGGGGAGAGGAAAAAGGGAATTGGATTCAAACAGCAACCAACAAGGACCCTGACTTTTACGGTCTGGGGAAAGAAATAAGCATAGGGGTAACTTGCTGCTGCGGCTGTTACTACCCTTAACCAATAAGCCTGATATTTTTTATGCAACTCCAACATTGCTCTCTGCTTCAACGGTAAGAGATAATGGGGAATTGGCCTCAGACAGCAATAAACAAGAGCCCTGAGTTTTACTGTCTGGGAAACTGATAAGTAAGGGGTTACCTGGACAGCACGGCAGATACTACCATAAGCTTGCTGGGCAGACTGGATGGACAATTTGGTCCTTTTCTGCCATCATTTCTATGTTTTTATAATAATCTTATACTGGTCTCAGAGGAAGATATCTCTTCTCCAACTCCAGTTCAGAGGACACAGCAGGCTGTGGACCACATCATAGAACTGGTGAAGATTTTCTTTACCTCTTTGGTGGCCAGTGACAAGGAGGGCATCCTTCAGCCTCTCTTGTCCAGGGTAACAGATTTGTTCCTTCAAGGGAACTCCCATCAGAAATTCCAGTGGTGGAAGCTAGCCCACCCCTATTGGGCAAGCTTTCCCTCTTCATGAAGGAGTCCAGCCAGCATTCAGTAGATGAAGTGCGGGGCACAGTCAACTGGGATCTTCCCTGGGAGTTTTTCCCTGAGACAACTAAGGTCACTGCCTTGATCATCATCAGAATCACAAGTTAGCATCTCTCCACCATTTTGGTTCAGAGTGGGTTGTCTGCGGGATTTGGCTTCCTTCGGATTCTGAAAACCCCTTCTGAACCAGCAGCAATCCCAATTCAGATTCTGCGGGACCTTCAAATGAGAACTTGGGATAATCAAGCCTTCTGCCACCTGGTAGCCAGGAATTTAGATCTCAAATACATAGTGCAACAGATTCCTGGTTTTGGCATACTCCAACTGCCCCTCCACTCTGTGGTTTTAATCACTCTTGAAGTGGGCTAAGAAAACCCAGATATTTACCAAAGCACCCACAGGTAAGGAGTCCAAGTTGTTGGACACCTTTGGGAAGAAAGAGCTTGTGCTGAACACTTGTATTGTAGCCCACCAGCTCTATGTGGTGCAGTACTTACATGATGGTATCGACAAGCTGAAGCCTCTCATGGAGTCCTTGGATAGAGAGAGAACTATATCATCAGGCTGTCCTGGACACAGAAGAGTGTGAGCAGCATCTCATCCAGTCAGTATATGGATCCTTTGTCACAGCGGCCATTTAAGCATACCACATGGCCTGGTTAAGAGTGAACGGTCTGCAAGAAGATGGTCTATGATAAGTTGGTCAATGTCCCATGTTCTAGGGAAAATCTCTTTGGGGACAAGATCAGAGAAAGTGTTGCTCAGATTAAGGTGCATTATATAGCCATACAGTCCCTGTCAGCAGGGACCAACTAGTCTCCTATCTTCAGGTGTCCTTATTTCACTTTTAAGTGGTTCTTCTTTCAGAGATGCCCCTTTCACCAATTTCAGCGATATCGCTCTTACTTGCGCTGTCAGAACAGCAACTTCTGGCTAGAGGATGCCTATGTGAGAGATGTCAACTGAAAATGCCACAGTAATCTCCACCTTAACTGGGCTCTAGATTTCATGAGCCCCATTGTTCAGGCTTCAACCCTTCTGGTAGGGAGAAGAATCCAGCTGTTCATCAGCAAGTGGAAGAAAATCACCAAGAAATGTTGGATCCTGAAAATTGTGTACTCTGGTTACCATTTGCACTTCTTCAGGCCCCCAGTGCTTCACCAATGTTTTGCTTTCAATCTAGATCCATCTAATGCCACCCAACTTGGTCTCAAGGTAGAGTAACTTCTTAGCCAGTAGACGATAAAACCTGTCCCTCCTAAAGAACATGGCAAGGGGTTCTATTCTCACTATTTTCTTATCTCCAAGAAGTCAGAGGGACTGAGAGCCATACTGGATTTCTGAAGACTGGGTTGTTACAGGAGAAGTTCAAAATGAATGCCCCTCCCACTATCCTACCCTTCACCCAAGTAAGAGATTGGATGTGTGCTTTGGATCTGAAGGATGTGTATGCTAGCATCCCCATCCATCTGTGTCACTGGAAATACCTCAGATTCACGGTGGACAAAATACAGTACCAATACAAAGTTGTGCCCTTTGGCCTCTCAACAGCCCTGAAGATTTTCACCAAATGCTTGGCTGTAGTGGCAGCGCATCTTAGTCATCAGAAGACATGTTTTCCCTTACTTGGATGACTGGCTGGTGATAGGACCTTCTCAAGCAGGGATGCTAAGCTCCTTGAAGACAATTCAACTCCTTTAGTCCCTAGGTTTCATAATCAAGTTTACCAAATTGAACCTTGTTCCCACCCATTAAATCAAGTTTATTGGGGCTTGGAAAGTCTTGCAGGAAGAGAAAGCATTACTCTTGTCAGAAAGGGCAATCTGCCCTCGAACGGTGAGATCAAATCCCAGCCCAGATAATGCTAGTTGTCCTCAGTCACATGGCAGTGACATTGCATGTAATTCCTATGACTCACCTGAACATAAGGGCTCTTCAGTGATATCTCTGCTCTCAACGGGATCAGCTGAGTCAACCCCTATTGCACTCTGTAATTGTAACCCTAAAGTAACAATGAAAACATCCTTTCTTTGGTGGCTGGAAATGGGGTCTCCTCTTAAATTAAAAACATGGCTGTTCGCGCAAGCATATCCATGAAGAAGTCTTATGGTAACTCTCACGGACCAACACCCCAGGGTCGCGTCCTCTTCCCATTCACAAAGGAACTGTCTCCTGCTAACTACGCTCTTATATAACGTGACCAATTGACTCCTCTCTTTAAATTGTATATAAGTTTACCATGTAAGCAACTGTTCTCTGCTCACATGCTCCGCTCTCCAGTTAGAAATTGTTAATCTATCCCTTTTTTTCTAACATCCTTGTTCCACTTTCCCTGTTGTAATGTAACTTTTCACTCTCAGTGTTAACTGATTTACCCCCCCTTAGTTTATTGTAAACCGGTACGATAAGACCTGGTCTTGAGCATCGGTATATTAAAAAGAATTAAATAAATAAAATAAATAAAGTATGGGATAAGTATGGAAAAATAAGTGTGGGAGCTTGATGGGCTGATTGGTCTTTTTTTGCCTTCATTTCTATTTTTCTATACCTCCTCAAGTGACATTAACAGATGCGTCCTCCAGAGGGTAAGGGGTGTATACAGGTTCCTCCTGAACTCTGGGAACATGGTCGGCAATGGAATGCATGTTTCAGATCAACCTATTAGAGCTGTGAGCGATCCGACATGCATTGAGGTTGTTTACACATCTACTAAAGGGAAAGAGAATTCTGTTCCAAACAGCCAATCAAGTTGCAGGTTCTTTGTAAACAAGCAAAAGGACACAGGAAGCTCACAAATTTAGGGAGTAGGCTCTCAGACATGGGGCCACCTTACAGGTAGCCTACCTTCCTGGAGTCTCCAACACATTAACAGGTCATCTCAGAAGGATTTTATGGCCACACAAATAGTCTGGATCAAGAAGTGGCAAACAGTTGTTCATCCTTTGAGGTAGACAGTCATTTGATCTGTTCACATCATAAAACTTTTGCTCCATTCTTTGATGGACATACAGGTTCAATGTGAATGCTTTTCTGCTGCAGTGGGATGCAGATCTGCTGTATACATCCACTTCTGCTGATGGCAAGGACCGTGCAGAAGGTACTCAAAAATTGGGCATTTCTTATTCTCATTGCCCTAGCTTGGCCCAGGCAGGTGTAGTTCTCCTATTTTATGAGATTATCAGTCTACCCACTGATTCTAAAAGATTCAATCCAACTCTGGAGGAGAGTTGTCTGTTACCTTTCCTTCCTCAATTGATGGCATGGATGTTGAGCACTTGATAGTTTCCTCACTGGCGTATCCCAGGAGGTTGAGGATATCGTCATTTTGATCAGGAAGCTGCCCACTGGAATAGCATACAGTTTTAAATGAAAGCTTTTCTCATTGTGGTGCCAAAGTAGCTCTATAAACCCTTTCATCTGTGCTCCCAAGGGTCTTCTTCAGTACTTGCTCTTCCCCTCTATATCAGGTCTCAGTACATCATCTGTGAAAGAGCTTATGAGTGGCATAGCTGCGTACCACCCTCATGTGGAGGGTAAACAAATTTTCTCTACATCCTTTGGTATCAAAATTGATAAAGGATTTGTGGCATACAAAGCCTCCAGTGTCTGAAATGCATGTACTGTGGAATCTCAATCTCATTTTAGCACAGCTGATGAAGCCTCCCTATGAGCTGTTGGAGTCTAATTCCCTAAAGCCACTGCAACTACTACAAAATGCAGCGGCAAGATCACTCTCAAATACCAAAAGATCTGAACACATCTCACAAATCTTCAAAAATCTACACTGGCTACCCATCCCTCACACGATTCATTACAAAGCCCTAACACTCATTCAC